>NC_047673.1:18441166-18761166 GCF_011762505.2 Arvicanthis niloticus | reverse complement strand
TTCCTCCAAAGACTTATGTCTGCCTAGAAGTTCTGAATATAACCTTATTTGGAAGCAAAGTCTTTGGATATAATTGGCGATGAGGTCATCATGGTTATAGTGACCCTAAGTCTAATTCCCAAGAAGAGGCTAAGATACACAGAAGAGATGGCCATGTGGAGGTGGGGACAGTGGGGAGCCAATGAAGCTTCTAATCACAGAACCTTAGGATATCTGGTGATAGCAAGAGAAGGCTTCCCAGAAGCCTTCTGGTCAAGCAAGTGTACTGACATCATTTGAGCCCACAGCTTCTAAATCTGAAAGAAAAGACTTTCCTTCTGATGTCTTAAGTCACCAGCTTGAGGTGTGCTATAGGGATACCTAGGAAAGAAACACACCCTCTCAGATTGTTTAGGACTCTGCCGGCCTATTCCCCTGGTCTAGAGCATGCTTTAAAAGAGACACCCTTCTGAGACAGTGTTTAAGAGTGATCCACTGCCAGCCAGTGGGTCATCTCCTTCAGTATTCTGGTGTCTCTTTATTTCTAGGTTCTTGCCCTTCAGTGAACCTGTGAGATCCAACTTCCCAGAGAAGAACCAAGCAGAACTGTGTCGTTTCTATTAAGTTGGCACATAATAGATGCCAGGTTTTTCATGATCTCTTAAGTCATCTGTTCATACATAAAACGTTACACATCTTAGGTGTCTGACCCGTACTTTAGGCTGCATACTTGCAAGAAGAGGAGACTTAGTGTGTTTAAGAGAAACAATTCTAGCTTTTTCTCTCGTCTGTCTTACCATTTCTGAAAGTTCTATGTGAACACTCTGAGACCCTCCAAAAGAGATGAGACCCCGACTCCTTTTGCATCCAGCATCTCAGAAGCTCTTGCCCCCACCTTTTATTGTGGGAGCCCTTGCCCCTATGGGCTGTCAGGGGGTTCTGCACATTTTATACCTGACAGGACCTCTCCCAGAAACCCCGGAGGGAGACACCGTTAAAATGTTTTATGTTGGGGAATAGCTTGGTTTCTGTGCAATAAAAACCAAAGCCATTGAACAAGCAAGCTCCTGGGTAATTACTAGGACGGAGGAGATAGCTTCCATATGCTGGTGGGTGCTGGGGCCCAGTCTGCATCTGTTCCCTTTGTTCTGTCAGAGAGCAGAGCCAGGAGGAGGGCTGACCTCTCGATAAACCCTGAACCAGAACCCTCCTCAAGCTTCGGGAGGTGGGACAAAGGTGGTGGAGGGAGGTCAGAGGGCAGCCACATCTGGCCGGGGTGGGGGGAGGCCTGGGGTGGGGGAAAAGTAGAGACAAGGAAAGAGGCTGGGGCTGCTCACCTCTAATCAATAATCCTGCTACCAGAGATCAGAGAACCATTCATTAGCGAGCTCGTTAGGTGATTGATAGGCTTAATTTTCCTGTCAAATGTGGACTTCCCTTGTAAACATGTCAATTGGGGAAAGTTCAAGCTTGTCACTTGGATTTATGGCTGGAATAACATGTAGGTGAAAAAGAGGGCCAGCTCCCCAGCAAGCAGGCTGGCGCTCTGAACCTGAAGGGCAGGGGAACCAGGTGCCTGGAAACACCCTCCCTCCTCCTTCTTCATGCAGCTGAGATAACAACCCTCATCCTCAGAAAAGTAGCCCAGGTGGCTCCCACTACCCCATCCAGTCGGTCTCCTGACCCAATACCTCCCTCCCTCCACAGGGCTCCCCCAGACTCAGTTATCACTCCACAAAGAAGCCCATAGATCCCGTCATCCCTTGGAAATGCCCTCCTAGGCTGTGTCTCCTTTCGAGTTTTCCAGGGAGATAAGGAGTAAAATCGGAGTAGAAAGCACATACACCACGACACAAACAAGCCATCAGTTCCTCCGTGATCTGGAAAATTGCTGGTGGCACTTGGGGGACAGGTTAGAGGAGAGGTGGGCAGAAGAAAGCAGCAGCTCAGAACAAATGGTGGGACAGTGGAGGGTAGCCAGAGCCCAAAGGGTGGTCTTGAGGGGCGCATTTGCAACAGGTTCTAGTTGATGCTCCTCATTAAGCTGGTCAAGCGCAGCCATACTCCCCAGATGGGCAAGAAACTCAGGCCCCATACAAGTGAGCACTGGATAATTGAAAATCCTGTTCAGAACTCATGGTCACCATGAGTGTTAGGATCGCAAAGAGCTAGCCATGTGAGGGGCTTCCTGGGACTGAATCCCTGGTCAGCTTTGACCAGCAGATCATGGATGGAATTTACTTGAAGAAATCTCACTTTAGTATCAAAATGCACTGCGTCTCCTATCCTACATTTTCCTGGAGCATGACCTGAACCATCTAAGAATAGAGACGTTTGTCTTTCCTGTCCCTGTGTTTTGGGCTGTTCCTGGTGGGACCCTTAGTGTGGGCAGAATTAGAGCAAGGAAAGGACTTAGGGGGCAGATGAAACCTCTAAAGAAGACTGGTTCGTAGCAGCACTGATGGGGGAGTGTGTGCGCGTGCGTGTGTGAATGCATGAGCTCAACTGAGTTGCAGTTAAATACATGAGCCCTCTTGACCTTTTGTAGTACAACTCATGTCTGGTTCAGAAGTACTGTGTCCTTCATGGCTTGGTCCTAGGGTGTGGTCATGAAAGGATAAAGAATGGACAGACACACCGACAGAAACGCTGGCATCTGCTGTGTTCGGCCGGAGATGCACCATCAACAGCAACCTAGAAACTCATCATGTTTACTTTAAACACCTGAATGGAAGAGGCAGGTTTATTGTACACAGCTGGGCAAGGAGGCAGGTTTAGCTAATCTTCTTAGGCTGTCTCTGGAAGGAAGGAAGCAGTCTCAGGATGCAGCCATCCTGGAAGAGGAAGATATGATTGATAGTTCCTGCCTAGACCTTCACCATGCACTTTCAACATTAGCACTCAGAGCAGAGGGAGGCTTTGCCATCCCTCTGAGCCCAACCCAGGGAAGGCTTTGCCATCTTTGTGGGTGTGAGGTACTGAGGTCTGTGATATGGCTGTGGCCGTGTCAACAACCCATGTTCATTCAGGCTGACATATAGAACAATCATGCAGGCTTCCTCAGCCCCCTACATGGAGGTATGCCATCCTTCACAATGTAACCTTCTGCTGCCGTCAAACTGGACAGGCTAAATTCTAAGGTCAGACATGAAAAGGAAGTTCTAGCTAACTTGGTGGCTGGCTTCCCTTTTCACTTTTCTCTGTCCCAGAGCTGAAACTTTCATTACTTATATGGGTTGGCTCCACCCCAGTGTTATTGAAGAGGGAGTGTTTTAGACTGTGACAAAATACCGGAGGAGCTGAACTTAGACAGAGCGAAGGTTTATTGTTGCTCTTTTACTCCATGGATGTGTGATTCTGATAATTGGGGCCTGTGGGGAAGCAGCATGCTAGGGTGAGAACATGCAGGAGAGGAAGATGCTTACGTCATGGCAGCCTCAAAGCAAACATGAATGTTAAGAAGAGGTTGGGGGTCCGGGGCACATTATCTCTTTAAAGAGCACACACGTGGCTTGACATCCTTCCACAAGGCCCTACCTCAGAAAGGTTCCAGTACCTCACAAAAGACCACAAAATGGAGACCAATCTTTGTTGCTTGGCCCTTCTTAGGGCACGAAGGATATGATCTACAGAGATTACAGAGATCACAAAGCTGTCACTTTTTTGAACACTTAACGTACAGTCTACAAGTGTCTCCTCTCCTTCTTCCACGACAGACCTACATGTGTGCCGTACCCACACAGGTGGTTTGGGACATGTGATTGGTGTAAGTACTATGGTATGTATCATGGGACTGGGGCTGCAGACCATTTGCTACACGACTGTAGTGAATGCCATGTTAATTGTGTGAAATTGGAACGTGTTTGGTGGACTGGTCAGAAACTCATTTTTTGTTCCTATGGCTGGATCTCTGGGCATCCAGTGGTCAGCATTTTTCTGATGTATTTTTAGGTTTTTCTTCTATATCAGAGAGTAATTTTTCTTCTGTATCAAGCTGGGGCATCCATGGAGGGATGGACTACTAGTGTAATGTTCTTTCAAACTGAGCTTCTGGAAAGATTGTAGGGCCAAGTTAGGACACAGACACCCCACTGGACAGAGTTATAAGTGAGGTATGTATGGGAATGCTTATCAATCCATCCTGTAGGCCTTTCCAAGGTGACAACACAGTCAAGAGCATTGATCCCAGCCCAGAAAGTTCCTTCTATTGCCCTCTAGCTTGCAGTTATTAATTATTGATATATATATATATATATGTATAAAATTTGGTAAGCACCTACTAAGTGCAAGGGGCAGGCCCCAGTTATAATTTGCACATGATTTTTCTTTAGTTAATACAGTAACTGTGTATAATAGGAACTACCATTGCTTTCTGTTTGCAGGGAAAGAAGCAAAGGCCTAGAGAGAATACATTAGTTTCCTGAGGCTTGAAGTGAAGGAGAATAGTTCTCAGGCCTAGAGGCTGTGTGGAGCCTAACAACCCCGGATCCCCACTGTTCTTAGGCCTACCCAGCATCCACTGACCTCTCATCTCCCTCATCTTCTCTAAACCTCCACAGCAACAATAGCCTTCCAAAGACAACAGTGAATCTTTCCTTATGGGCAAATATCTTCCCGCCTTCTGACACTTGTGGTCAGGAGAGACAAAGGCTTCCACAGTGATGAGACACGAGGAATGTGGCCTGTGCTCTGTGTCTGTGTGTCTGTGGGGTATTCAGGTCAGGATTTCCCAAGTAACTGAGGGGTTCCTCTTATCTTGGGTGGTCTAGCTGGGAGGAACCAGACATGCTTCATTAACAGCTTCCCTCAGCATGCAAGAAACATCCTGAGGCTTCTACACTGCAACTTCCAGGGGCAATGGCCACTTCTTTTTGTTCCTGATGGTATCTGGATTCAACTCTTCTTTTGGGGTATCATTTTCTCATCTCTCATAACCTCGCCCTTTTTGAAACTGCTCCCATGATTTCTTTTAAAATAAAATTAATTTGTGTGTATGTGTGTGGTGTAAATGTTTGTGAGCATTCCTGTGTGCCTCTGTGTGTGTGTGTGTGTGGAGTGGAGTGTAAAGGTGTGCCCATGCCTGTGTGCACACATGCATATGTGCATGCAAATGAGTGTGTGTGCACATCTGGAGCTCAGAGGTTGACTTTGAGTGTCTTCTTCTCTTGCTCTCCAGAGGCCTTATTTTTTGATATAAGCTCTCTCACCTATTTGAAACTTGCTGACTTGACTGAACTAACTGACCAGTGAGACCTTGGGATCAGCCCATGTCTACTCCCTGAACACTGGGTTTGTAGACACATGCCACAATGCCCAGCTTTTTGTCCCTCTGTGCTGGGGACTTGAATTCAGGACCTCCTACTTGGGTGGCAAGTACTTTACTCACTTCTCTCCAGAAATGCCCCCTTGCCCTGCTTTTTTTTTTTTTTTTTTTTTTAAATTGTTAAATTTTAGCAACAACTTGTGCCCTTGGTTTAGCAAAATGTTGTCTTTTAACCTGCTCGGCCAGCTACATCCTTTAATCCCAGTAATTTCACAACAAGCAAGACTTTGATGAACTATCCCCATTTCAAAGCGACTGGGAGACTCTTTAGGGTATCCGAAGTACAATCTTTGTCTGCACTGGAAAGTCCCCAGCCCTGCTGCTCTGGCAGTAGCCCCTGGGAACTGCCAAGTGAGATGAATTGGAAGCCTAAAGCAAAATATTTGGCTTCATGCAATTTACTTTCTTTCTACTACTTACTTAAAATTCTGTGGAACAATTAAATCTTAAAAGTGTCTTGTGGGCGCTTTGGGCTCCCTTTTCTTTCAAGTTTATTGATTGTATTAGATATTACTCACAAAAGCAAGGGCTCTTTTTTTTTTTTTTTAATCCCTTTAAACATTTAATAACAACATTTGGTTGAAACCCAGAAAGAGACAGTCTATAAAGTGGCTGAGTACCCAAACTGCAGCATGGAAAACCTTGCACCCATGGATTAAGAACCTTGAAGGTGCGCTTGAATTGAGGGCATGGGGTGTGCCCGTGGAGACAGAGATGAAGGATAGCTTGGTAGTTCTGTCCTTCAGTACCAGAGGGCATCACTGGAAGATGCTAAGCCAATGAGGCTGGAATACCTTTAACAAGACAACTGACCAACAGTGAGGACCTTCTCTTCCTCTGCACATGCTGGGTCTGACAGCTGCTTTAACAGGGTATTTGTCACCTGGGGTGATTGAGTTAAGAAGAAACAAACAATTGATCTTAGCTTACAGTTTTGATATTTCGGTCCATGATTGGCTGGCCCCGTTGCTTTGGATCTGTTGAGATGATGTTCACTCACGGCAGAAACACACAGCCAGGGAAGGATGCTTGTCTCCTGGTAACCAACAAGGAGAGAAAGAAGGGATGGGTACCACATCCCCTTTGACACCAATGCCCCTAGCAATCTCTCTTCCCTCAACTAGACCTACCTGTTAAAAATTCCACTCCCTGCTCCATCCCCCATCCCTGCATTTCTTGTAGACAGGATAAATTTTGAGTTGAAAGCTTTGTGGGTGGGTTGGTGTCTCTATCACGCCACTGGGGTTCCTGTGTGGATAAAGGAGGTTCCATGTCCTCAATGCTGTGAGTCACAGCTAAGATCACCCCCACTGATTCTTGGGCACCTTGCCTCCCTTGCCTCAAGTCTCTGTGTCCTCCTTGAGATGCCCCAAGTCTTCACCTCCATCTGTTGCAGAATTCCATCCATTCTCATCGTCATCTAGCTGTCTCTCCTGTTCCTGCCCACACCTGATCCTGAACCTCCCATTCCCCATTCCCTCTCTTTTACCCAGTTCTTCTCTACATCTGCCTCTTATGACTATTTTATTCTCCCTTCTAAATGAGATTCAAGTGTTCTCACTTGGGTCTTCCTTCTTGTTTAACTTCTTTGGATCTGTGGAGTGTATGTAGCATGGGTATCCTGTATTTTAAGGCTAATATACACTTAAGTGAGTACATACTATCCATGTCCTTTTGGGACTGGATTACCTCACTCAGGATGATATTCTCAAGATCCATCCATTTGCCTGCAAAATCCATGATGTCTTTGTTTTTAATAGCTGAATAGTATTATTGTGTAGATGTACCACATTTTCTTTATCCATTCTTCAGTTGAGGGACATCTAGGTTATTTCCAGTTTCTGGCTGTTAAGAATAAAGCTGCTACAAACATAGTTGAGTAAATATCCTTGTGGGATGGTGGAACATCTTTTGGGTGTACACCCAGGAGTGGTATAGCTGGGTCTTGAGAAGTCTAGCATGGCTGTCCTCTGAGAGGCTCCACTCAGTAGCTGACTCAGACAGATGCCAAAACCCACAGCCAAACAGTGGATGCAGCTGGGGGGCTCCTATAGAAGAATAGGAGGAAGGATTGCATGTCCTGAGGGGATAGAAACTCCACAGGAAGATCAACAGAGTCACCTAACTTGGACCCTTGAGGCTTTCAGAGCCTGACCCACAAACCAAAGAGCATATAAGGGCTGGACCTAGGCCCTGCCACACATATGTAGCAGATGTGCAGCTTGGTCTTCATGTGGGTCCTGAACAACTGGAGTAGGGGGCTATCCCAAAAGCTGTTGCCTACATGTGGGATATGTTCTAGCTGGGCTGCCTTGTCTGGCCTCAGTGGGAGAGGGTGTGCCTAGTCTCACAGATACTTGAAGCGCCAGAGTGGGGGGTACCCTGGAAGGCCTCCACTGGAGAAGGGGAGGGGGTACGGGGGAAAGATTGTGGAAGGGTTGACCTGGAGGGGGACAGCGAGCAGGATGTAGAGTGAATAAATAAAAAAAAAGTTTTACAAAAAGAAAAGAAATTCCACTCCTTCTAATAGCTCTCTAGGCCAGGAATCAATCCTTTTATTCACGAGCAGTTACTGTGAGACAAGCAAGACCCAAACTGTAACAAGCAATAAACACAGGCAGCAAATTTTGAATTAATTTGGAACTTCATTCTTTCCTTCTCCCCCTCTTTGCTTATTTTACTTTCCTTTCAACAAACACTCTCATTTATGAGTTATGTATCCGGATCTTTAGGGAAAAAAATTAAAACTGAGGTTTTATTATACAACCCAGGCTAGCCTTAAAATCACGATCCTTCTGCCTCAGCCTCTAGAGTACCAGGATTACAGTGCTACCCACTGGGCTTAATTTGTGACTTTCTGAACCACAGAACCAAACAGAAGGTCGTAATTGCAGACGTTTGATAAGCGAAAGGGTTGTGGAAGGCAGGAAAACACCATAAACCGGTATCTGTCTTCCCACAAGTTGCCTCCTTTCTAGGTGCCACAGCTAGAGAGAATCGGAGTCAGCCACCGTCAGAAAGGCAAAGGCGATGAAGCCAGGACTACTGCTGCCTAAGCGGCTTCTTGTTATTTTTCTACAGGCCAGGTTAAAAGGCACTTGAGAACAATGAACCATCAGCCCTGCCTCCTGTCTATCTGGGAAGATGGCTGCCGCGGCCCTCCCACTCCATTTCAGCAATGAGGTGCCATGAGAGGCTCACACACATAACCCCTGCAAAGATGGAAATGAGTGTTTCTCCGCAAAAGGGGAAGGAGGGGGTGAGGAGGCGGAGGAAGGAGCACCACAACGCTGTGCTTTGATGGCCTTATATTTCCAAGCTCTGGGAAAGAAGAATTGAAGCCGCAGAACTCAATATAGAGTAGCGATCTGTGGTTGGGGGGAATGCGGCACATCTGCCTTTTATAGGTTTGGAATGAAAAATGTTTTTAATTAAGGAGTGGAATTGGGGCTTTTAGTCTTGCTACATGCTATGTACCTGTCAGACCTGCCGGATGGAAATTTAGCTGTGACCTCTCACCCCCCACCTACATTAACCAGAGGACTGCAAGAACTCAGAAGAACTCTGAGCATCCAAGAGCCGCCTCTGTGCCCTCCTCAGAACAGAATAGACCCCAGTACAGAAAATCTCTGTCCTTCCTGGCATGGGCCTTTGCAACAGAATTCCAGCTGATTGTCTCTTGGGAGTGAAGGTGAAGGTGGTCAGTGTCACTGCTGGTCACAAACTGACGCTGCAAACCAGTAAGACGGAGGGGACCCAACATAACTATAATGACTATAAAAACTCAGCAATGATTAAAAAAAAAAAAAAAAGCCATTAAGCAAAACGATCTCAGAAATGGTAATGTTCTGTCGGCAAAACAAACCATCTAAGGAAGAAATACTCATTCCAACCCTGTGGGTCCCACTCTTAGGATGGTGGCCTGAGATGCCACTAACGAGGGGCTGGGCTCCTCTTTCTGGGATTTGGAAGGAGAGAGAAGGAGCTACACTGAGATGCCCCTGCTCTCTCTCCATGGTCAGGTCAACTACAGGGTTATCCAAGCTGAGTCTCTGGGCTCCTTTATTTCACAAGTGCCTCCAGCTCTAAAGTGCGACATCAGGACCCTCTGCTCTCTAAGGAGTCGACAGGCACTACTCCTTTTGGATCTTCCAAGAGGAGGGTGGTCTCATGTTAACGTCATTCTTTCTTAGACCTTAACATCCTCTGCACTTTTATTCATCCTTCTCTGGGCTTCTCTTTCTTTCTTCTCTATCCTGGAACATTCCATCTCAGTCCATGAAGATCCAAGGACAGGGTTAAAGCTTTCTAAGCCCAAAGGACTGATCTTTATCTTTTACTAACAGACTATGAAAACTTTTTCGTATGACCTTTATGATTTTTAAAGCAAATTCTGGAATTAGTCTATCAAAGTGGATCCATTCTTTCTTTTCTCCCCTTCTTTTTCCTTCCTTCCTTTTCCCCTCCTAGTCTTAAACTGGCCTTTAACTTACACATTGGTAAAATGGTTCAAAGTGTCTTTTCTCACTAGGCAGAAACAGCTGTTTCTGTGTCCACTGCTGGCCCTACAGTGTTGCAGCCTCTTTCCCTGGCTGTCACACCTTCAACTCATAGTGAAGGGTCATCGGGTCATCAAGCCTGCCATTCTTGATCTATTGGCCACCTCAAGGCAGGAAAGCTGTCATCTTCTTTGCATTTCCAGCACTTAACACAAACCCTGGCCTGTTGCAAATGCCTCCTGCTTGTAGTTAGAAGGAACTGAGGTCAGAGTGGAAGAAGGGAGAGAATCAGGAAAACCATGGTAGATTCTGGGAGGCTTGGTGAAGAGAAGTGGTTCTCGTGGAACAAACCACTTTTTCTTTAAAAAACAAACATGTTTCTTTAAAAAACAAACAAACAAACAGACAAACAAACAAACAAATGGATATTCAGAACATTTAAATGGAAGTGTTTTAAAAGCTTTTGTGTAGAACATCATTTTTTTTGTAGTTTTTCTATTTATTTATTTATTTATTTATTTATTTATTCTTTTTATTTCCTCATGTATTACATCCCAACTGCAGTTTCTCCTCCTTCCCCCTCTCCTTCTCCCTCCGTTCCCCCCATCCATACCCCCTTCACCTTCCCTCAAAAGAGAACAAGTCTTCCTACAGGCATCAACCAAACACAGTATAACATGCTACGATAAGACCAGACACATGCTCTCACATCAAGGCAGGATGAGGCAACCCAGTAGGAGGAAAAGGGTCCCGAAGACAGGCAAGAGTCAGAGACAGTTCTGCTTCTACTGTTAGGCATCTCACAAGAACACTGAGCTATACAGCCATATTATATATGTAGAGGACCAACAGAACACCCATACAGGCTCCTTGAACCCACTTGAGTCCTGGTCAGTTGATTCTGTTCTTGTGGTGTCCTTGGTCACTCTAGTTTCTCCAATCCTTCCTTCCCCTCCTATGCAAGAGTCATCGGAACTCCGTCTAATCTTTGTCTGTGGGATTCTGCATCTGTTCCCATCAGTTGCTGGATAAAGTATCTCTGGTCTCTCTGGTGACAATTATGCTAGACTCCAGTCCCAACACATCCCGCAGGCTTGACAAACTGTAGGTCAGAGGTTTTGTGGCTGGGTTGTTGTCCCGATCTTGTCTGGTTACAAAGAATGGCTGGTTCAGACTCTGTGTCCCCCATTACTGGGAGTATGAAGACCAATTCTTGGTTGTCTACGAAAGCTAAAGTCAAGAACGACTATATTAGGCTTCTTGTGTAAAATTACAAACACATACACACACATCACTCATTCATGTAGATATACCCCATGTAGAAAAATATTTACAATTTAGAAAGCTGCTACACATATTAAATTATATTGCTTTCATTTCTATTGCTGGGGTTGTTTATTTCTTTTATGATTATATACAAGAAATGATAGATTTTTTTTTTATCACATTTAGCATTAGATATTGCTTAATAGTCAACAGTGGTAACTGATAACACTTGTGGACCTGTTCCTATGTGTCAGGCACTCTCTAAAACACATCACCTGCATTGACTCATTTACTTGACAGAATGAACCTAAAGGAAGCTAAGCATGAGTCAGAACTGATAGCATCGTGCACGTTTACAAAGATGAAATTTCATAATATCCCACATCCATATAGATGGCAGAGCCATCGGAAATGTGCATGTTAGATGCAGGGCTATTGTTACTTAATGAGATTTTTCTATTTAATCCATACCATCGTGGATTTTGTTTGATGACTTAAAGAGATGTTGGCATATGGGCTTGTAAGCATTGGAACTATAGAAGAAAGGTGTCTTTTCACCACAGTGAAGCTGGTGCCTAAGCAGGAGAGTCGGGGAGAAGCTGGGAAAAAGAGCCCAACCTTCCTATCAACTGGATTCTACACATCTGATTCACAGGAGTGTGAGAGACCCAGACCTGCAGGTCCATGTATCTAAACCATGACAATATGGTTGGATAGGTTGCTGGGGCTTTGTTTCCCTGAGCCACGGGGAGGAATCTTTCCCCTTGTTGTTGTCATGAGAAAGTGATTCTTACTATTAAGTTGAACCACAGAGGTTGAAGGATTCAAAGATCCAAAATGTCTCACTTTCTTTCTATGTGGGGGCGAAATTAATCATTGAAAATTATGAGAAAACAGGGCATCGCCTCAGTGCTAAGGACACCAGGGCATGAATACGTGCTTGTTGAGTGAATCACCAGATTTCTCTCTGGCCTACACTGGGACTGAGATAGCAATTTCCTATCTCATTATGTTAGGTTCACACCCTATTAGTATTTACTTTGGTTAATATAATGCAATTAGAGTATAATCATATCAGCAGCTTTCAGATCATGTAAGAAAAATAAAAGTTATTGAAACACTAATGCTAATGGAAAGTGATAGAAATTGGTTAATGCAATGAAATGCATGTATTGAGTTAGACAGGAAACTGGGGGGCAGAAGAGGGTGCCTGGCTTTGCCAGAGAATCTTTAAATGCTTAGAAAGGGGTGTCTTGTCTCTGCTTTTGTTTCCTGATACTGTTTATTGAAAGACGTTTCTCCACTTGGATCTGTTTTTAAAAGATGGTCTGGAGATTGCTAGAAAACAAAGACCAAGATTTAATTCTAACTCCTCTTTAAATGGCTGTGTGATAGCCCCTTGCTTTTGTCTGTAGAGCAAGGAGGGTATGTAATGATTGTAAGGACCTCATCTCTGTCATTATGTTTAATTGTACTGTGACATTCCAGAACCTAAGCCAAACAATGAAATATGTAAAGCTGTCCCAGCTATGTTTGCTTGCCTGAAACAAGCACAGATGCAAACTCCAAAGCCTGGTGGCTACCAAAGATGGCCTTCAGTATCATGTGAGCTGCTGGAGAGCATCCAGGACCCAGAACCTATCATTCCAGGCCTCCGGGGGCCTGGGTGGTTAGGTTGCACAGGTGAGCATTTGCTTCAGAGTTTAAAACTTGTATGATGTTGGCTTTATTACACTTCCCATCCTTCAGACTTTCCTCAAGCCTCCTGAGGTGAATGGAGGGTGTAAGTAGGAAAAACAAATCCTAGTAATGAAGCCCAGGGCAAAGAAAGGAGCAGGCTTAACTGGATACTGCCTCCCAGCACTGGGTTTGTTTGAAAGGTCTGAGGCTGTCCAGGTGTTAGCTCCCTTTCTGGCTATCTCTTGGAAGGAGCACAGTTCCCACCTAAGACTCAGGTTGGGTCCAACTTTCTGACTCATTGGTATCCATGAAACACATCCCAAGAAATTCAGTCTTTGGACTGCCAAGATATGGTGCTGTGCGGTGCAATTCTGAGGAAATAATTAACAATTATTTCAGAGCAGAAGCTTGCGGCCGGAGCCGCACCTTGTGGTGGCTCCACACATCTCACAAAGAACTGTTATTTAAGCAATAATCCTTGAGAAATTGGTCGTTACCCACATTAAACGACTCAGCCCATTGCCAAGGATGGTTAACGCTCTAATAAACTGGTCATTAACTGCAGTAACAATGAATTTCGAGGGGATTATTGCTATTATAAACCTTAATCAATGGTTTATAACAGCAATAATGTGGTCCTTTCTCTTAATGGTAAGTAGGGCAGCTTGCACCATTGCCTTGGAAATGTTTTTGTGGTGGCTGATAATTCTGAGGGGAGGTGTTGGAAGGACCGCCCACTCTGGGAACAAACCAAGGAAGATAAAGGTCACATGGGACAATCTTGGTTGCTTGTGCTCCATTGTCAGGGGACCAGGGATGATTACAGAGCAGGGAATTCTCTTCAGCTCACTTGGACCTCCTGCCCTTCAGACTCAGTAAGCTTTCAGACTCCAGATCCATCATGAGGCTCTGAATTAGGCTGTAAGATGGCCTGCCATCTTTATGTATAGACACATGCTCAGTAGACAGATGTGGCAGGATAGACAGTGGACATATGTGCTTGGTTCTGTCATATGATTCCAGGTGACATGTCACCTTTATGAGCTTCTGAAAGGTGAATCTGGGGGTAAGTCATCTCTCAAATCCCTTCTAGGATACTATACTAAGGTTTTTCTAATAATATTGGCATCTTATGTTAGCCAATGGTTATAGAGCAGCTGTTCTCAACCAGTGGGCTGTGGCCAATGGACAACACATATTTCCAAAGGCCTTAGGCACCGAGACATGCTTAGTAGTAAAATCACAGTTATGAAATAGTAATGAAAATAATTTTACGATGGGAGTGATCACCACAACATGAGGAACTAAAGGTTGCATCATTAGGAAGGATGAAATCCACTGTCATGGAGCAATACTACGGATAATTTAAACAATGCTTGATATTGTTCCTTGTTGCTTACATATATTAACTTGATAGCTCTTTGAAACAGTCTCTTCTGCGGTAGAGGACTCTGAGGTAGAAGAGATGGAAAAACTTGACTGAACCGTGGAGCTGATAAGGAGTGGAGTTGGGATTTGAATAGGGTCATCCCTCTATGGTAGGTTCTAAGACCACGCCCCCTCCAGTGGATGCCTGAAACTGCGCATAATACCAAAACCCTGTACATTTGATGTGCTTTCTCTTGTACATGTGTGCCTGTGATAAGTTATTGGAAAGAAAATTAAGAACAACAACTCATGATGATATACGATTATAGTGATGCTCTCATAAAAGAGATATAAATATAACCTTATCTTTCTCACTGCCGTATGGCAGGTAGCTTATACAATGTAGATGCACTGTACACAGTGGCCTTTCATTCCTCAAACAAGATGGTACTGGATAGCATGGGAGTTCACGATGACTCAGACCGATGCACAATTTAAAGTATATGAATTGTTTGGGGGATTTCTTTCTAGTATTTCAGGACACAGTGGGCAACAGAGACCAACATCTGTGCTCCTATACTGTTTGTACTCTCCCTATCCGGCTCTCTTCATGTTCACCTGGACTGGCACATCCTTATAGGTAGGCAGGTTGAGGCTATCTTCTTGGGTCTACAAATGAGGAAGGCATAGCTCTGAGGAATGTGGGGATCTACTCAAGTAGATGCAATTTAGCTGAGTCCTGTTGGGTGTACCCTCTTCTGTTGCTAGTGGGTGTGCTATGGGTCTGTGCTAGAGTTGGCTGCACCCTGAAACCATGCTACTTCTTTCTCTCATACCACAGGGAGGGAGAAAGCTCATCCCTCCTTATACACCACTAGAAGCATATTTTAGGACACAGAGGACATTTATTTTATCATAGTTGGGCATTACATGAAATGTATTGTACAATTTGACCCTGGGAGCCTAGATGATTAGTTTTAAATTTTCTTTATGATGGGATATTTGAAGCGTATATCAGTATAGGAATAATACATTGGACCCTCTTCTCATGTACCCATTGCTGGTTTTTAGAAATACCAACTCCTGATTTATTTGTTTCATCTGATGTCGCTCACTCTGCCCCTACCTTGGGTTATTTTGTAATAAGCCGTGAGAACAGTATCTTTCCATCTGTTTTTAATACAGATCTGAAAAGGGTAAATAAAAGACCACCATCAGGCCTTTTAAATGTAGTTAACAATTCCTTAGCAAAATCAAATACCCCATTACATTGCAGGTTTCTCAGCTTGTTTATAAAATGTAGTCAGATGCCTCCCTCCAGCCACCTGCAGGCTCTGTGATCAATGACAAATACCATGTGCTCATCCATAGCAGGGAAGGTTGCACTCAACATCCCTTCAGTTCTGCCACCTGGTAGTTGAAGGGAGGCCTCTGAAGTACTAGATGCTTTTGAAAACAACAGTGTTTGTTATCAGGCCACGTTGTCCTTTGCAGATGTCCGCTGTACAGCACCCAGAGGAAACCTACAGTGTGCCTTTTGAGCTCGACCCTGTCCATGCAACATGCTTCAGAGGGCAGTTAGTTCTTGATGCAGAGATAATGCAGTAGCATTTTCCCCATGATTCCTGGCAGACTGCAGCCCATCTGTAAAGGGGGAGAGATACCTGGTGACCTTTATCCAAAGCAGAATCAGAGGATACCCATCATCAAGCATATGGTACAGTCTATCCGGAGCTTTATCTTGGGGTACTGTGCACATGGAAATGGAAAAAGTCCCATTCTGGACCCCTTGTTTAGCCTGGCTATGTGGGTGACAATCTTCTCTGCTACCGCTTCACTGACTCTCCATTTAGGTACATCCTGACGTGACTGGGCTGGATGAGTGAAAAATCTCTAGGGACATTTACAAATTTCATATTTTCTTCTGGAACTTATACATGTCCTGGAGTGGAGTTGTTTGAATGGGAATGGCCTCCATCAGCTCATAAATTTCAATGCTAAAAGGATTAGGAGTTGTGGGCTTGTTGAAGGAGGAGTGTCACAGGGGTTGGGCTTTGAGATTTCAGATGCTCAAGCCAGGCCCAGTGTCACTCTCTCTTCCAGCTGCCTGCAGGTCCAGATGTTGAGCTCTCAGCTGCTCTCCAGCATCAGCCAGTCATGTTTCCCCACTGTGCTGATGATGTACTAAACCTCTGAACTGTAAGCCAGCCCCAGTTAAAAGCTTTGCTGTGTAAGAGTTGCCATGGTCATGGTGTCTCTTCACAACAATAGAAACCCTGACCAAGACAAGGAGTTAATCCTCTTCTTCCATGTTCTCTGCCACTGCTCTCTTCTTTTACATGGCAGCCTTTCATGCTAAAAGGTATTTTATTATTATTTTTTTTTTGATGTGCTAAACTTTGTCTTGGATCAACTTAGACAATGTGATTCCTGACCTTCAGGGCTGAGAGACACATGGCCATTTGAGAGCTTTGGCCAGTGGCTCTGGGAGTAGAGAACTTCTCTAAATGGCCATTGGTGGCTTTATTTTCTAGGCTTGTCCTGGAGCTTCAGGCTCTGTCTGTAAAATTTATTTAATCACAGTGATTTATCTAGGCATGGTGGCACATGCCTATGATTGTAGCACTTGGGAGGTTGAGGCAGGAGGATCATAAATTGGAGGCCAGCCTGAGCCACTTAGAGAGACTCTATCTCAACACAAAGAACCCTCTATCCCAACAATCAACAGCACAGTGCCCCACTGAAACCCCACAGGGACAATGAACCTTAGGAGCACTGCTGTAGGCAAATTAATAAATGCCTGGAGCAGGATTTTGAAATAGGATGCTTTGACAATAGAAAAGCTGTGCAATGGCTGCTTGCCTATTCTCTTCTGCACTTGTAGTCTGGCTGTGGACCAGGAAAACTGACCTGTTTCCTTAGGATCCTCCTGCATAGTCCCACACTCACGTAGAGTTTGAGCCTTGTAGGCCTTGACCGCAGGTACAGCTGCTGACGGATCCAGTGCCAGTGCCCAGTAGCTAAAAGATGGGTCTTAGGAGGGTCTACAGGCACAGAAGTCTTCCAGGGGATGGGAAGCTTGACTGGGTTATTTCAGGCTCATCCCCAGCTGCTTCCCACCTTGTCCTGAGCTGTGTGTTGGGCATCAGTCCTGCCAGGAAGCTTCCCAGCTTCCTGTAACTCTTCTGTCCCAGCTTGAGTGAAGAGGAGCCCGTGAGGCCCCCAGGCACAAGATGGGGGGGCCATGGGAAGACTGATCTGGGATAAACGGAAAAGTTTACTCTGTGCAGCACTGAAATAAAAAAGCTCATTCAGAAAGTTAATGATTTATTTTATAGTTTCATTATCAGGGTCACATTACTCAATAGCATTTCAAACATGTCATTTGTACAAACTATGGTAATTAAAATTTATAACATACTTCATCAGCAGCATATGAATCTTTTAGCCGGCACTCTGCTGTCATATAAACAGTGTAATTTCAGCTGCAATTCACCCTTTATTGGCTCTCATTTGTGATTTAACAGCCATCAATGGCTGTGCTATAAAGAATAAATTAACCATCCGTAAACCTTATGATGACAGGGACAGTCAAATAGACTTCAACGCCTTCCGCCAAGCTTTTGGAGCCAGCAGAGAGCAGGTGATGGCCAGGTATGAACTAGGCTCCTCATGGAGGACCTTGGTGATTCTTGCTGCCTCCTCTCAGTGGGGTGGTATTAGCTGAATCCCAGGTGCCTCTGGCTGCCAGCAGTAAGAATGTCTGCTTCTGCGCTCTTAGTATGTGTATGGACATAGAACAGCTCATTATACACACCCCTGGGATGCTTGTGTTCGGGGAGGGACCCTCAACATCATTGACCAGTAGTTGCCATGTGAGAGTGTTTAGACAGGACAGTATCAGTCAGTCTAACAATGGGGAAAGAAGAAAAATGGCAACCAGTAGCTAAAATCAGTGCTACTGACCTATCCTGTAGTGAACAGGATTTGTTTTCTTCCAAATACTTCTAGTACCCTGCTTAGAAACCCTGAAACCCCCAAATTCTTTTTCTACTGGAATGAAACATGCCCAGAGAGGGCAAGGGCCTTGCTACTCTGGCTCAGAAGGCAGAGATCAGAGAGTCCAGGACAGCTGAAGACGGAAGTCCTCAGCAGGCCTGCCTGACTCTGAGGGAGTGTCAGCTTAGGCTGGGAGCGCTGCTTCCAGGAGCCACACTCAGGGTGCCCTTTTAGAGAGGTAGTTAGGTGATGTGTCTTATCCCATAGAAGGTACTACATGCAGCTCATAAACGAAGTGGATTGCATTTGTTACCGAGGCATCTCCAGGGAGCCTGGGTCACGCAGGCCAATAAAATTGGCCTCATAAATTCATCTCGACATGCAGGATTACTCCAGCCCGCTGAGGTCACCTTCCCACCCTGATTTATCACCAGCCTATGGGTTAATAATACTGTTTACCAAGTGTTCCCTTCCTTCCTCCTCGCCCCTCCCCTCCTTAGAGTAGATACTGATCAAAGCTTTCTTCTGCAAGGGTGTGGTAGAACAGGAATTCGTGGGTTGGGTGTTGAATTATGTGCTGTCTTAAAGCGATATCTACTTTTTTTTTTCCTGAGAAGTTACCTGGAGTCTCTTCAGTCTAGTTTAGTGCAGAGGTGGTGTGGGGACAGAGGGACAATCTTCCACTGTCATGGTCATGTGTGTGCCTATGACATTGGATAAGAAGCAGCTTTCCTCAGTTATGTTATTCACATCCATGTGATAGTTCATGAATGAGGATCAGCCTTTATTTAGAGATTGTTTTGAACTTCATGTTTAAACAGAAAACATGGTAGGGACCAATTGCCTGCCTCCTCTCTCTCTCTCTCTCTCTCTCTCTCTCTCTCTCTCTCTCTCTCTTTCTTCATCTCTTGAAAGATCAAAGGTAGGTGGGTACAATATAAGAGAAAGCTTACATGGAGACTTGCAGTCTCCAAGTTTCTTACTTATAAGCTTCCCAGTGTTAATTAGGGTTGCTCTTAAAATATTTCTTATATGTAAAATGAGTCTTTCCTAGCCCTAGCTCTGGTGGCAGCATTACTGTGCTTAAACCTCTGGGAAGACCTTTGGAGTGAACTTTGCTCTAGATCAAATCCTGGACCAGTACACAACAAACATCCCATAGGAGGCCCTGAAACATCTACCTTCCGTGGTTTCCCTCTGGGACACGCAGCTAACCCTTACAGTAAAAGGCAATGAAAGGATGGCTTTGACCTGATCTTAATATCCCAAGGAACCTGGGAGTCTGAAAACATGGGCAGAACACTAGTGGGTATGCTGTCTATAATGAAATTAGCAAATGGTTATGAAGCAATTTCCCTGTAAGTTTCAAAGCATTAGGAGCTAAGCATTAAGCAGTCTCTGCCTAGGAAGTACTGATAGGCTACCAGAGAATCATGATGAATGACTGTTTAGCTGATTTTGGCAGGTCAACAGAGGCACAGAGAAATTTAATAAAACAAGAGGAGTTAGTGAGTTCAACTGTGACAAATCTTTGAAGTGGCTTAGGATCTGGGTGGTCATTTATTCAATCATCAACAGTTTGGAGTGCTGGCTTCTTCCTAGTTGCTGACTCCCAGATAGGCAACATCTCCTTTTGGGGATTTTTTTTCACTGTTTTGGGGCTGATTACTGCACAGGACCTACCTTTCCCCATTCAACTGACCTTCTCTACTCCCTCTCTCCAGTCACTTTCTCCACTTTAGGCCCTCATCCAGCCTCATTGAAGTCTGATGTGCCTACAGGGAACATTAAGAAGACGAAGGCACATTTAGAGAAGCTGGGCCTGCTTCCATGACTTGGAGGCTGGAGAAACTAAGTTGAGAAAGTACCTAGCTGTGGAAGAGATGCTGCTGTTACTGGCCAAAGCTGGCCCTAGGGGAAGCCACAGTCGGAAAACCAGCTTCTATGCTTCCCAGGAGCTTGAGCTGGTGATTAGTGACCCCTGAGTCTTTGCAGACTCTGCCTGGTCCCAGAAGAGGGAGGATAGAAATGAAAGAAGATGGGACTTTGTATTGAGAGTGGCTGGGACAGGTGGTGCTTCTAGCACCATATCTGGTACATGGTTCCTAAGACATTGGTTGTAACCAACCATCCCTTCTGGCTGCTCCATGCAAGAAGATAAGCCAAACGCCAGGCCAGGCTATAGGTGCCTATGCATATGAGACCTCATTGCTTTATACAGCACCCTACAAGGTCAGTAGGCACCATTATCTTTGTTTATAGCCTTGGTGAGAACCCCTTAGAGAGGAAGACAGATAACTTCAAGGTCACATACTTAATAAGTGATTTAGATGAGGTCTCTCATCTTTTGGAAAGCCATACTTTTCAAAATCCTATCAGACTGCTTCTCAGCCTCCGAGGAAGCTGGAAATATGGCATTGAGGGAATCGGCCAGTGAATGTAGTGACATGAACCTGTAATGCCGCCACTACGGAGGCTAAAATAGAGGGAATGTGAGTTCAAGGAAAGTCTGGGTTATGTAGTGAGACCTCACTTTAGAAAAGAAAGAGGCTTGACCAGTGTTGGGTCAAATACCTGCAGAAATGGGCGCCAAACTTGCTCTTCTACTCCACTGTGCTGTTTTTCACTTGACTCAGAGGAAAACCATCAAATAGTTTCTGTCTCCAGAACACTTACTCACTCAGATGACACAAAAACAGTGGGGAATATTAGGATATATAGTATCAGAATGGAGCTCTATCTATAATCAATCAATCAGTCAGTCAGTCAGTCTGTCTGTCTGCCTACCTACCTACCACTTATCACATCTATTTTGTCTCTTTCACATCTATCTACCATCTATCTTATGTCTTTCAATTTCATCTATCATCTATCTGTCATCTGTCTATCATTCATCTACCACATCTATTTTTCATCTCTATCACCTATTGATTAATCAATCATGACAGTCTAGCTATCTATATATATACCTGTGCATGTTCTGCTTGGAAACATACAAAGTGGTCATGGTCCCTGGAGTCACGGGGGAGAACTCCATTGGCTTACTGGTACCATTTTCCCCAGGAGTTTTGATGCTAAATCTCTGTTAGCTCTGAATTTTCATGGTTGGACTCTTGGTCCATTGTGGTCACCAGCTAAGTTATCTTCTTCCTGAGTGTATGCAGACAGCACAAATGTTCTCTTTTATCCATTGTTTCTTTGCAATGTCTGCATCTGACAGGGTAAGTACAAAGGATCTTCTATTTAACAAACCTAAGCTGCAGGGAAATGGTTCAGTTTAGCATGGGAAAACTTCCCAAGTCATGAGCATTATCTTCCAGAGGCCACTTGGTGAGTGACATTTACTGTGTCAGATATAAAAGGAGGCAAAGAGACATGGCTAGGCAGGAGGCAAACCACACACAACGTTCTTTCTCTACACATCTGATGCAGGAGCCAATCTGCCTCTGTGAGCATACTGCTTGTAGAACTGGCCAACACCTGTCTAAATCAACAGTTTTGCTGGGTTGTCTCAGGGATGGGGAGACCTTGGGGCCTCTTCCTGTATTTCTAAGTTCTTTTTTTCCTCCTTAATTTATTCTTCTCTTATACATTAACCGTGACCATAATTTCCCTTCCCTCCACCCCTCCCAACTCCTTACCCACCCACCTCCCCTCTCCTAGAGATAGCTTCCTCTTCTGTTTCTCTTCAGAAAAGATATCCTAGGGATATCGACTGAACACAGTATGGCAACTTACAATAAGACTGGGCACAAACCCTTACATCAGGGCTGGACAAAGCAACCCAGTAGGAAGAAAGGGATCCCAAGAGCAGGCAAAAGGGTCAAAGACACCCCCCTCCACACTCCACTCCCACTGTTAGGGGTCCCACAAGAAAACCAACCTGCATATATATGTATAATATATATGCTGAGGACCTAGTTTAGGCCCATACAGGGTTTGTGAAGGCTCTTCTAGTCTTAGTGAGCCCTTGTTAGCTCTGCTTAGTTGATTCTGTGGGCTGTGTTTGCACAGTGTCATGTCCTTAACTCCTCTGGCTCCTACAATCCTTCCTCCCCTTCTTCTGTGGGATTCTCAGAGCTCTGATTGATGTCTGCCTGTGAGTCTCTGCATCTGCTCTCTGTGGTTGCTGGATGAAGCCTCTCTGAGGGCGATTGGACTGGACACTGATCTATGAGGATAACACAATGTCAGGAGTCGTTTCATTGAATTTTGGTGGAGGTAAGTTGAGTTCTGGTCAGAGTCAAGGAAAGAATTCAGATATGAGACGAAATACGGAATTGGGAGAAAGTTTTGTCAAGGAGTGAGTATGGGTTCTTTAAGAGAGATGCAGGATCTTGGTTAGCTGGGCTGATTGGAGGTTGTGAGGGTGGGAGGAACACTGATTCTTGAGTTAAGCAAAGAAAAGGAGGGGGAATTCTATGAAAGGAATTAATTCTGAGAATATTGGGGTTTTCCCAAACAGGGTTCACTCAACTTTTCTAGTCTTATGTGGGTTTTTGTGTGTGTCCTTGTACCAGATGCATGATATGGAAGCATTTTGCAAAACTATGGATTTAGTAATACCATTAAAATGAAGCAAAGAACATTCAGTGGTCATCTAGACTGACTGTTAGTCCTGCCTGGTTTTGAGTGCCCCACCCCCACCTCTCCCTTTCCTTACTGTTTAGTGTAATACAACTCTACAACTACATCAGCCTTCTGTAGTTATGCAGTGTGTCTGTCCAGTCCATGTTTATAGTTACCCTGGGGTAGTTGGGATCCATACAATGGGGATCTGGCTCTAGTTCTCACACTCACTTTCTGTGGTGAGACCTTAAGACCCTTCTGTGTTCTTACCCCTCAGCTTTTCCATTATACAATTGAGGAGTGGCAGGTGATGACCATGAGAGAACTCTTAATAGCACTCTTATGATACAGACTACACTGTGATTTTGGTGATGGGGAGTCTTTCACTGTTACTCTGACTTTGAGATGCCCTTGAAATTACACCTCAACTATTGCTTGATGCTACAGATAAGTTTGCCTCCCTATCGACCCCTTCCAAATTCAAATGTGCTTTAGTATGCAACTACCTGGTGATGTAGTCCCTAAAGGCTTGACAAAGTAAAACCAAACCAAACCAAACCAAACCAAACCAAGGCTGCCCTGCGAGCCCTAATCCGGTATGAAGAAGACACAGATGGCTAACAGGGCAGAGTGTCACATGAAGTCACAAGAACAACATGGCCATCTGCAAGCTGATGAGAAAAGTCCCAGAAGAAACCAGCTCTGTCTACATTGTGATCTTGAATCCTCAGCTTACAGAACGGCAAGAAAATAAGTCTCCATTGTTTTAGGCCTCTCAGCAGATGTTGCTTTGTTACATCTGCCCTAGCAGACTAATGCACACGACAGACAGACTTACTCATCTCGTTTACAAACACTTTGGGGAATTTCAGAGTGACCTGGAAACAGTGGGATGTAATGAAGGGACTGTCCAATGAAGGCCTGAGGTAGGCATGTAATTGGGGACAATTGCATGGGTTTCAGCTACAATTTTCTAGGTGTATGGGAGGAATCTCATTTATGCTTCCTTGTTTAATCCTCCCATTTGCCTCAAGAAGAAGAGATTTCAATTTCCAATTTGCTGATGAGGAAGCAGAACTAGGAGCTTCAGTGACTTGGCCATGCTGTGAATTTCAGTGGAGCCAGAGAGACAGGGAGACAGACAGGGAGACAGGGAGACAGACAGGGAGACAGGGAGACAGGGAGACAGGGAGACAGGGAGACAGGGAGACAGGGAGTCAGCTGATTTGCTTGACTATTTTCCTTTAGGACCAGCCCTGAAAACAACTTGAGGGCTGAACCCAACCACAAAGGTGACTGACTGGAAGCGCAATTTTAAAGAAAGGAAATAGAAGTGAGGCACAAGGAAGACTTTGAAAGCCATTAGCTAACCGGAACAAATGGCTGGGAGCCTGAGCTTTGCAGAGTTGGCTTGCCATGTCTCCAGAAGCAGCTCTTGACACAAGCCAATGCCTCGCTGCCTCTGAAATTTATGCTGGAGTTTAGACAGGGAACACAAATCATTGTAATCTCCCAATGAAAGATCACTGTCTCTGCAAATGCATTACCTGCTTGGAAAGCCACATGTTAAAAACACTGATAATGTATGGGCACAGGGAGAGCGATTGCCATGCCCGGGCACCTCCAGCTAAAAATGCACGCACCTGCACAAGAGGCGGCAGATGACAAAGTAAGTCACCGGGGCCCAGGAGCAGCTTCTGTGTTGGGCTGTGACTCTGACACTTGGAATAAAAAAATACTGGATGGCCCTGTCTAGGTGTTCTCGCCATTTCCAACATGAGCATCAGGGTTGAGAAGGCCTGAGGAGAAGGTGCCATTTGTCTACCCCTTGGCAAGTCCTGTACAGAAGAGCAACTCTCTGCTGCAAAGAGCCCAAGTATATCTCTCCCCGTTTTTGTCTCTTTGAACTTCTCATCCCACTAGCTCTATTGGAGACCTTCTCCTCTATTCCTTCACCCAGCCATAAGATGCAAAGGGAGCCCTTAGGATGAGGTTATACAGACTTCTCTGAACTTGCCGTTTCATCTCCTTCTTCTGCTTGCACCCATCTCTTTTCTTAGCTGCTTCTTTCTATAACAAGATGGAGCACAGTATGGCTTGGGACACACTTATACTATCTGTGATCATAAGTCTATCTCATAACTGATTGGCAGTTTTGCCTTGGGCTGGTTCCTTCCCTCTTGGGAACCCTAGCCCTCCATCTCTCAACCTCAGCCACTTAGGTTATAGCTTGAGATCGTATCTTGTGTGGCCTTCTTTGTAATTTTCTCTTCTGCCGCAATGTGTGTTGAGTGCCAAGGCTAGCTTTCCTCTATGACTCTGCTCAGGAGAAAAGCAATTCAGAGTCTAATGGGCCTGTTGAACAGGTGCATGCAACCCTCTTGCCGAAATGATTACTGGGTAAACAAAGCAGAAAGAACCTGAACTCAAGTACATTGTCCTAAAGGGGAAAATAATACTTCAAAATGGTCAAAGTGTTTGCCAACCTAAAGAGAAGGAGACTGTAAAGATATCCCGAGACAGGTTTCTTTCAGTTGAAGTAAAAACGTCAACCTCTGGCGGCCAGTTGTCCACCCCAGCTATGCTCTCCTTCAAAGTGATGCCCTGGTAGAAATAGAATTTGATGATACTTCTCTAGTTTTTTTTTTTTTTTCACCTTCTTGACACAAATGGGAAAGAACCCATGACTCAGTGTCTGTGGAGAGCTCATAAATGTATTTACAGCAGTACCAGAGCTGATGTAAAGGCAAAAAGGGTAGCGTTAGAGACGGCCCTGAGGGGTCTCTCAAAGACCTGTCTAGAGGACCTGGCTGCATCTTCAGACAGTAAAGAATGTGACTGGAGGCATGGCCAGGTCATTCCGAATAAGTAGCAGTGAGGGATGGTCCTGGAGCTAATGAGAAAGCTATGCAACAGGTCTGCTCACTTCTGCCCTTCCCTTTCCTGAAGGCCATTTCCCATTCGCCAACATCCCTCCAACATGGGTTCCAACCTGACCAACTCAAACTGCATTTGGAACACAAAACCAAATACCTTTCATAAGGGCTTCTTGGCATGTGTTAAGACAGAATCCTAGCTGCCTTGTAGACTAGGAACTGAGTTGTTTCTACTAACCTACTTGGGTGTCTTTTAGATCTTGGTTCTCTTTATCTTACCCCCTTTCTCCCATGAGATGGAAAGTTTCTCAAGCAAGTATGTGGATACTAACTTCCTATATTGGGCCTGTGACTGCTTATAGAAAACACAAATGCATTTTGTAAGAGACTGAAGCAAGGCAGTGAATGTGAGAGGCAGAGAAAAGGATGGGTTAAGTACTTGGATAAGACCACAGTTTAAACAGATGTGAAACAGTGCATATGCAAAATGCAGTACTTATTTGTTCATCTAAGAATATTTAGTGGGCTAGGGTGTAGCTTACTGGTGGAGCATGTACTTAGCATTTGTGGGGTCCCTGGTTCTATCCCTGGCACCAGAAAACACATTGGGTGTAGTAGATTAAACTGTAAGCAAAATATAGATGCATCTTCCTCTCTAAGCATGTCCCCCAAATATTACTGGAATACACATTTAAAGATCAGAACTGGAGAAATGGGAAGAATCCCCTGGGTCAATGAAAACACAAAATAGCAAGATTCAATCAAATTGGAGAAGCTGGAGGCACCTGTCTGAGAGAGTGATAGTGGAAGGAGCATCTGAGGATGAGCAGGGGTTTCTTAGGCGAAGTGGGAAGGAAGGGCATCTCATCCAGGTAGGTCATAATGGTTTCTAACACGCACAGAGTTAGAAGCAGAATCTACAAAGGACTCTCATAAACCAGTGAAAAAGCACAAGCATTTTTGTGGAAATGGAGAGAAGGAGGAGGAGGAGGAAGAAGATGGGAAGAGAAGGAGTGGTTGGTGATCCATAGGAAAGCTGGTACACTGTGGTATATTCACATGACATAGCTCCAATGTCTTCCACAAAACTCATATCAGATTAAATTGACATTGTAACATTATGAGGGGGTGGGCCTCTGAGCAGCAGTTATATCAGGAGATCTCTGCCACCATGAGTAGAATGATGTCATAATTGAGGGAATGGCTTCGTTCTTGCAGGATTGGTGTCCTGGTCAAAGGGTACATTTGGTTCCATTCACTTTCTGTCTTCTGTGTTTCTTCCATCTCCATTTTCCTCCATAGAACTAGGTGGCTCAAAGCTTCCTTGCCAAGTTCTGCAACCGTGTTCTTGGATTTTGCATTCTACAGAAGCAAGAATCAAATTAATGCCTATTAGAGGTGATATACTCTCAAATACTCAGCTACAGCAGCAGCAACTGGGTTTCATACATGGAAAGCAATGCAGTAGTCAAACTGGAAGAATGGCTGTGACATGGAACAGTCTTAGTGAGCCTTAAGTCCTTAAAATCTTGATATAAAGACAAATGAAAAGCAAGTCCAAAAAGAGCACATGCAGTATGAATCTATTATTATGAGGCAGACTACAACTAAAACTAATTTAGGGGTATATGACTCTATTATTATGTAGTAAACAAGTGTTTTAAGAATTTATATATTAGCATATATAAATATTATGGGAATATATTATACTTGTGGGGAGATTATATATATATATATATATATATATATATATATATATGTACCATATATACATCTATATATATATATAGTATGTATTATGTGCATATGATAAACTATTTAATTAGTAACATAAAAGAATGAAGAAGAGAAGATTTAAGGTGATGGTTACCTGGGGCTGGTAGCTAGGAGGATTTGATGTGAGGTGATTGTACTGGCTGCTTCTGTGTGTCAAGTTGACAGAAGCTGGAGTTATCACAGAGAAAGGAGCCTCCCTTGAGGAAATGCCTTCATGAGATCCAGCTATAAGGTATTTTCTCAATTAGTGATCAAGGGTTGGAGGTCCCGTTGTGGGTGGTGCCATCCTTGTGGTAGTCCTGGATTCTATAAGAAAGCAAGCAGAGCAAGTCAGGGGAAGCAAGCCAGTAAATAACAGCCCTCCATGGCCTCTGCATCAGCTCCTAGTTCCTGACCTGCTTGATTTCCTGTCCTGACTTCCTTTGGTGATGAACAGCAAAGTGGAAGTGTAACCTGAATAAATACTTTCTTCCTCAGTTTACTTCTTGGCCATGATGTTTGTGTAAGAATAGAAACCCTGACTAAGACAGTGATGATGGTGATTTTACAGTCCTGGGAATTGAACCTGTGGCCTTGAATATGCTAGGCAAGTGTTTTACCACTGAGTACATACATCCTAAGAGTTTTTAAAAAACCATTCTTATTGTGAAACAGGATCTCTCTGAGTCATCTAGACTGGCCTTGAACTCACTCTGTAGCCCAGGCTGACCTTCACTCTGTAGTCTAAGCTAGCCTAGAACTTGTGATTCTCTTACCTTTCTCTTCATGAGTAGCTGAGATTATAGGCCTGCACCATCAGACTTGGTATGTAGATTATTATCAAACTTTCTACTTTCGTTTGGCATGAGCTTATTGATTACATTTTATATCAAAATTCATCAATGAATGGGTGAATAAATGAATAACTGAGACAAACCATTTATGGCCAATGATGACCCACTAAAATTATGATTATGAATTTTTGAGGTTAGAAAACAAGCCATGCACTTAGAGAGGAGATTATTTTTGCATAGACTGAGGGAAAACTACACTTGGTAGAGAGAGTTGGGGTGGGCTTGGTGAGTAATGTGGAACACAGGCTGTGCAGTATCTGGGAAGTACGGTGACTTACTTGTATCTATCTATCAAAAGATTTATTTTGACTTTAGCAGATATTTCACTACTAGTGATAAGAAAACAAGTAAGGGAGACTGGTTAGGAAGTTATATCAGCAATCAAAGTATGATATGACATTTGGATTAGATGAGAGGATAGGGAGGAAGAAAGTTAAAATGGTAGCAAGTTTACCTTCTTGAGTTGGCTATGGGGAACAAAGAAGAGGGTGGGAGGGGGGCACTCGGGTGAATGGTGGATCCAGTTCTGAGTTCTGAAAATGGTTAGGAAAATGGTGCATTTGGTTGACAGTGATGATTTTGATACATCCGTTGAGGCAGCTGGACACAGAGCACTGTAACTTAGCTGGGATGTGAGTTAGCTAAAGATGTCATGGAGTTCAGGCTGGATTGAATTTGTGGAAGTTGTTAAGGTTGTCCAGAAGTAAACAGTGGAGCTAGAAGAAAGCTGTTACAAAACCGCAATACAACACTAAAACACAGCACACAAGACCCAACCGCTTGACTACTTAATTAAACAATGTAGACAGTGTATGTCACACAATGAGAGAATGTCATGAATCAACAATTACTGACTAATTCTGGCTGGGAGAAAACGGTTCTGGAAATTTAAGAGGTTACCACTTTTCACAAAGGGAGAGAAATAACCAAGATGTGGAGAGGAATGGATGCTGAGGTGAGACAGAGACACTCGTGGGACCAGACCATCCAGGGTCATCCAGTTATAAACCTTTCAGTATGTTGGCCTTTATTCTGAAAATATAGAGAAAGAATGAGAAGTATAAAAATATCGAATTTTGTTTATTTTAAAATAAATTTAAAGAAAGATGGCTCAGTGGTCGTCACTTGTCAACATTTTCTATCTTAGTCTTTCTCCTTGGTGTGAACTGGTAGTGCTTTTAATTTTATTGTAGCAACAACTGATGGTGTTAAGTGTCTCCTATGAGTAATGTGACCCATCCTTTAATCCACTATTTCACAGAGTCCTTTCTTACCATTAAGTTGTTTTCTGGATAAGAGTATTGTTACAGAACTGTACAACCTGGCAGTTTGTGGCTAGTCTTCATGTTTTTAATTTTTTTAATAGCAGAAAAGATTGTAGTGTTGATAAAAATCCCGTTCATTAGAACTATGTTTGAGATTGTCTTCTGGGGGTTTTGTGCTTTCACACTTGGTTGATTGCAGCCCTTGGTGGACAGGGGTTCTTAGTTTGACATTACCCCTTTTGTCTATTTTTTCCCCTGTGCTTTTGGGGTCTTATCTCCAAACTTTGGATGCCTTGAAGTGTTGGCACTATCTTTCATAGCATCTGGGCTTATGCCTAGGCTTTTGACCTATTTCATGTTGATTTTTGCGCAAATTAGAGGTAAGGGTCCCGTCTTATCCTCATATAGAACATCAGGTTTCCTGAGCAGTTGAATCAGTGTTTTGGTGGAGTGGCTCTTCCATACACAGTCATGCTGAAGAGAAGAATATCACGACTCCTTTTCCCACTCCGTTGTCCTGTCCTTTACTCTTGCCTGGTTCACTAGGACTTCCAGTCTGTGTTGAGTAAAAGTAATGAAAATAGATATCTTAGAGGAAAGGGTTTCCAGGTTTTTCCATGAAGTACGATGTCAGTTGTGAGGTTCTCATACACAGCCCTTATTGTGTTATAGTCTTGCAATTGCTCACCTATTGATTTTATCCCAAGAGTATGTTGAACATTATAAAAATAAACCATTTCTACATTTATTAAAATGATCGAATAGCTTCATTCTGTCGCTGTTGTGTATTATTTTTATTACTTTTATTGATTTGCATACATGGCATGCTGCTTGGATCCTGAAGTGCACTTTATATAATCATAGCATATGCTTTTGTGTGTGTGTGTGTGTTACATTTGTTTTGCTTTGTGTTTCATTGAGAATTTTTACATCTATGTTCTTTGGGTTACTGTTCTACAGTTTTCTTACTGTTATTGTTTGTTCTTTGGATTAGGGTTAAGCTGGCCTTGTAGAGTGAGTTTGGTCAAGTTTCTTCCTTTTCAACTCTCCCCAGCCCCTCCTTAAAAGAGGAGAGGGGATAGTTTGATTAAAAACTGGAATGGATTTCTTTTTATTATGGTTTAAAATTTTTCAGTGTATGAATGTTTTGCCTGTAAGTGTGTATGTACCACACATGTGCCTGGTGCCTATGGATGTCAGAAGGCAACATTAGTTATTCTAGAGCTGGAGTTAAGGATGGTTGTGTGTTGCCATGTGAGTGTTAGGAACTGAACTCAGGCCTCTGCAAGAGCACCAAGTGCTCTTAACTGATGAGCCATCTCTCTAACCCTAGGATTAATTAATTTTAAAATGACACTAAACTTTTCCAATGAAGCCATCAGGTTCTGAACGTTTCTTTGGTAGGAGATTTGTGATTCCTGCTTTCAGCTCTTTACTTACCAGGGCTTTACTTGGGATTTCTGGGTTTTGTTGTTGTTGTTGTTTTGTTTGCCTGTGATGTATTTTTAGTAGGTTGTATGTGTTCAGTCAGTGATTTATGTCCTCTAAGTATTCCATATTTATCATATAATTTTATAGTAGTTTGTTGTGTATATATATATATATATATATATATATATATATATATATTGCATGTTTGTCAGGTTTTTTTCACCTTAATTTCAAATTGACCTTGTAACTTTAAAATGTATAATTGGTGTTTGTATTTTGAGCCTGAACTCTGTGACTTGGCTAAGGTAACTTATTGGTAGCTAAGAATGTGACATTGTTTACATATTTTTATGGACTTGGACATTTTATCTAGGCTGTCTAATCTTATATAAAGTTATACCAAATATTTTATTATTTTCTTTAAACATTTGTAGTATCTGCAATGATGCGCTATCTTTCAAAAACCATTTTTGTTACTTACATCTTTCGTACTTAGCCACATACTTTTCTGGGATTTTTGTGTATTTCGTGCAGATCTGCTTTCATTTCATTTCTGCCTGAAAGCTTTTCTTTTGCACATCTTTTCTTGCAGTTCTAGTGGTGAGTTCTCCCAACTTCTGGGTGATATCTTTACCTTTCAGTCATTCTTTTCTATGAATCTAATTGTAGATTGACAATTACTTCTAGTGTAGAAAAGTTCTCTGTTATTCTCTGGTTGGTATTGCCTCTGATGAGTAATTTGCAGTAGAAATTAATCTTTCCCCTGCTTCTAATGGTATTCTTGCTCTGTTTCCTTAACATTCTTATTGTTCTTTTTTATTATTTAATTTATAAAATTTAATTTTAATTTTTGAGAATTTTATACATATATGCTGTATTTATATTATGTTTGATCCTTCCTTCTCCCCCAACTCTTTCCATCTGCTCCCCAATTCACTTTAAAATCCATGATCTCTTCTATAATAGTTACTGTTTTATACAAGCAGACACAAACACACAACCTATTGAGTCTATTTAGTATGGCTTATGAATTTGAATGTTTCATCTGGGTTATCAAATTTTGTGTTGAGGAGTGACAAATTGGGATAATGGACATCCTGTTGGGGCTTATCCCTGGAGCGAACTGATTTTCCTTCTTAGCAGCCCTTCATTGGTTGCCTATAGCTCTTCATACAGGGGTGAGGGGCTCCGTAAAATTTTCCCTCATCCACTTGGCCATGTTGGCTGGTCTTATTTTATGCAGCCTAGATTAGGCAACCATATTGTCATGATTTCACAGATGCAGCATTCATGCCACATCTAGAAGATACTATTTCCCAGCAGGTAGCCTGGTCCTGTGGCTCTTACAATTTTTCCCATCTTTCTGAGACCATTTGAGCCTTAGGTATCCATGTTGTGTTGTAGATGTACTAACTAGTTCTACTAGTTCCCCACCCCGCCAGTCACTTATTTCTGCATTATGACCAGTTGTGGATTTCTGTAACAGCCTCTATCTGCTTCTCGGATGTCAGGTATAATGTTTTTTGATTGGATGACAGATATTCACAATGTAATGGTAACTCTCTAGACTTTATTGTATTAACTTTTAGACTATGAAGAAGTTACAATTCCTTGTTGATAAGCTCAACTCGTGGAAGCTTATCTGAGCTGCATAAAACCAGGTTTAAAGCAGCCTTTATTCTAGAGCTGATGTATTCATGCTGATTTAGTGTGATCTCTGTAGAGTCTTTACTGATTGCCATCGGTAGTCAGGCCTTGTCAACCTGGTTGATTAGGGCTTGCATATAGTGTAGCCTTTTGTGAGTACAGGAAATTATTTAGCTCACAGTATTCTAACAGCCAGCCATTCTTTGCCTACCCAGTGATGTTACCAAGGTTGCCTCCATGTTACTGTGTAACCAAGGATTCCTCCTTTTCTCTATATAACTCCTTCTTTATTATTTTACTGCATATCCAAGTCACCTTGAGTTTTCCGCTTTCCTTTCTGCCTCATGAACATGGTAGTATGTTTGGATAGCATTTTCTTTCACTGTCCTACAATCCTAAGGGTGATCCCTGGATAAAGCTAGCGTTCTGGCAGGTTCCCCTTGTTCCTCTACATTCTCTCAGGAGGCTTTCAGTCTGTAGAGCCTGCCTTGAGATGTCTCAAGCAGTTTTAATGTCATTTTCCATCCTGTTTCCCCAGTGTTCATGGCGAGTGTGAATTCAGTTCCAGGTAACTCAACATGGGTGAAAGTCAAAGGCCAATTTGTAGATCTCTGAGACTAGGAATCAGAGCTAAAACTTCATCAAGAGGACTCAGAAACAGGTAGAGGAATGGAAACTCCAAAGAATTTATAGTGTCCTGGAAACCATAGTAAGAATAAAGGTGTGGACATCTGGGCAGAGCACTCCTAAGGGGTGGGTAGAATAGAACAAAAGGTATCTATTGAACTAGGTAATAAGAAACCACCAGTGGCCTCTTAAAAATCTATTTCTTCCTTTTGAGTTTTGTGTGTTTCACTGTATAGCCTTGGTTGGTCTGGAAGTTTCTACATAGACCACTCTAGTCTCAGATTTGAAGTGGTCTTACTGCCCCTGCCTTCTAAGTGCTGACATTACAGGCATGCATAATCATGTTTGACCACAGAGATCTCTTTCTTAAGAATTAAATATACAAGATCGTAGTGGGCTGAAAAAATGAGCGGTAGGCAAGTTCGTTGGTTAACGTAATACTAGGAGCTACAGTACACTGTTTTTAACATGCCAGTGCCTTTCCAAAATAGAAGGTTGTTAAAATGGCATTGCTCAACTGCTCTTGGTTAGTGGGCAGACTTCCTTTGTGAAGTGGTCCAGGGAATACCATTCATCTTCTTGGTGGGTGTGGTCATCCTTTAGTTGTACCTCATCCTTGCAGCTGTTCTTCTCTGATTGGTTAGCAGAAAAGCAGCAGAGAGTAGGGAGTAGCTTAACATAGGCCTAGAACTGACACACAACTTCTGCTCACATTTCAGTAGTGAAACTAGTTCTATGACCTCAGCTAGCTACAAGAAGGGTAGAAAATAATTCACCAACTCTTGCAATAGAAGAAAGCCCATAACATCTGTCGGTGCTGAGACTCAAACTCCGGTCCTCTGGAAGAATATACAGTGCTGTTTACCACTGAGCCATCTCTTCAGGCCCAGGAAGGTATATTTTGAAGGATGTCATATATATATAACCATGGGGCATTCTGGACTCTCTGCATCAACCCATAGGAAGTCCTGGCCTTCTCCCTTCCTCTCTTTCTTCTACCACCTCCAGGGTAGAGAAGCCTAAAGGTCAGACACAGCAGCATCTTCTTTCTGCTGGATGCATGTATGTAGTAGTAGATCATGAACCTGAAATACATGAAATGAAGAACAGAACGGGTACTCTGCCAGGACATAACAACTCTAAATACAATACACTGGGAGCCCTTGGAGATGGGATCTTTACTCTTCTTGGTGAACTCCTTATCCCACCAATCCCTGCTCCCTGTCGGGGGCCTTCCTCTCCAACTCTGCTTCCCTCCTCTCACCCACAGCTCTCCCCTGTGACCTCTGAGAGGCAGCGCAGGTGCCGAGAACCCACAGCTCCAAGGGCTGCTCCGCCTTCCCGGTGCCTGCTGTTCCCTGTTATTCTCATCCCCCTGTAATTCGAGGGGACAGGTGAGATGTGCTTCAAAACACTGTAATCATATTTTAAATGGAAATGAAATGTGTGAATTAAATGTAAATTACAGTAGAATGGAAGGACAATCACTATTAGTTAAGGTCTGACACCTATTTTTGCAGACCTCTCCCAAATGCCACAGCTTGTTTCCCACACATGCGATGAGAGGCCATAATTACGGGGGCAGCTCTGCTGTTGGACTGATGCTAGTTACTGGATCATTTGTGCGGGGGAGGGGGATATCTGCATGCAAGTCTGCATATGTATTTTAAATAGATATGGACTGCTGTTGGTACTATAAAATCATCCAGAAGAAATGGTATTTTTATACTAGGGCTGTGAGAAGAAAAAAATGAACCCAATGCCTTTTTTCCCCCTCTCCTTTTTGTTTTCCCCTTAGAAAGGTAAGGAAGTAATATAAAGGGACACTTTTATATAGTCAATTTATTTACGGATTCTCCATTTGCTTTTATATTGGAAAAATATGTGCTGTGCCAATGAGTCACAATTTGGCCCTCAATCTCTGCCTGCCTTCCTCCCCCCCAGCGCATACAGTCTCCTTGATTTCCAGCGGAGCCCACATTTCTTGTACATAACCAATCCTGAAGCATTTTTCAAGATGGTCCCAGCACTTTGTTACAATTCCTTGCATGATGAAGGGAGTAATTTTATCACCTACCTACTCGAGGCCATGACAAACACCGGAGGAGATTTTAAACAATCGTTTCCATTACAACCTGGCTAGTCTCTTGTTCTAGATAGACAGTGACTGGCTGGTTAGATGGTTAGATGTACTCCAAAACTTTCGGAGACATTCCCATGGCGACTCTTTCACCTTTCAGAGATATGCGCAAATCTGGACAAAGTAGCTAAGGGCAGACGCAGAGGAAGATCAGTACATCTGCGAGTGCACCGTCTGTCTCTACATCCTTTCTTATCTGTCTTGTTTGTGCTAACTAAAAGCTTCTGCCTTCAGCAGAGCAGTCAGCAGATAATATATGTTGAATGATCTTGTGTGTCAGTGAATTTTACCAAACTTGCATTTTCAAAGCCATTAAGATGCAAGCTCTGTCAATATTTGGTTCTCAGGGACACGTGTCCCTAAGATATGTCTATTCCGTGATGAGCAAGGATTCCAGCCAATTGCTTCCTTCTCTGGGCTGGGTCTTGCAACAGCCCCTGACTCATGGTCCTCTCCCTGCCTGTACCCACTGTCCCTATCATTACCTTAGCTTCTACCCTAAACCTGGCTCTGATTACATCATTTGTTGCCTGGTAGGGGCAGTGTGGAGATGGTCAAGAGTCCCTGTGGAAGCTTACCAGACTCTTGCTCTTTCCGAGCATTCCAAAGCTCTTTTCTTCTCTGGGGCTTTGTCTACTTTGTCTACTTCCTGTCTGGTAATCAAGCATATCTCTTCAACATTTTCTTGGAGTTGAAACCTTTCAACTTCCCTGCTGTTTTCTGTGGCTCCAAAGACTCCTTAGACTGGTCCTCACCATGCAGTACTAGGAAGTAGGGCCTAGTGGGAGGAGTTAGGTTCTTCTGTACCTACTGTATACCTACTCAGGGATAGTGGAGCCTCAGCCACGCCCTTCCACCTCCCTCTCCCCTCTCCCTTTCCTGCTCTCTCCCTTCCTCCTCTTTCCCTATTAATCGTGAGGTGACTATGTCTCTTCCTTCCGCTAAGCACTTCTGTGTGATGTGCTGCCTTCACAGATCCAAAGCAACATGGGCTAAAATCTTTGAAACCAGGAGCCAAAGCAAGCTACTCTTCTCAAGCTAATTTGTCTCAGGAATCTGTAATGTTAATAAATAGATGAGTAACGCTTAGGCTAAGTCACATGCCTGGTTACTGTGTCCCCAAATATCCTAACTCTGCCACCCCATACCTCTACTGACCTGTATACAACCATCTCTACATTGCTTGAGTCCAGACCAGAAAGCCTAGCACCATGACAGCATCTCCCTCAGAGCTCCACAGGCAGTCAGGAGAAGCCTTCTAGGTAGTAGCGGAGTCTCTTGGCAAGTAACTTCTTTAAACTAAGTAAGCATAAATGTCAACTGTTGAATTCCCTGTTTTCTCCCTAGTTGACATCATCCATCTTCATCTTCACATGGCACATAAAATTGCTGTCTATAACAAAAGGTAAAGCACATCAGGTGTCTCCTTGATTTCATTATGTCTTTGAGAACCTTGTTTATGCTCACGCAGAAACAAAATTAGATGGCAAGTCTGCGTTCTGAATGCAAATCTGATCGTGGTTTCGGCTTCTCTGCCACAAACCCCTGTGTCTCAGTGGTAGAAAGGTTAGTGAGGATTGACAAAAAAAAAAAAAAAAATGCTAAAGGAAAATCTCCATGACCTTGTTGGAGTGGAAGTTAAAAGAAAGAACTATGCTTTCCAATCTAATTAAGAAGACCACCGTAGTATTTGCATTATACGAACCAAGTCCAGATAGAAACTGAACCAGCCAGTGATTATGTAACCACACCTACAAAGCCTGTGAAATTCCAGTGAGGTGGTGACAGGTCTAACAGGTATCAGAGATGCAAAGTCACTTGGGGTCAAATGGATTTGAGGATTCTTCCCTGAGAAGCCCCATTCCTGTGTAATTCACGGCTTTTATTTGTACACATCTCATTAATTCTTTAAAAATGTCATACATTGTATTTTGATCATATTCCCCCTCCTTCCCCCAGCCCCTCCCAGGTCTATTTTCCATTCTCAACCCATCCAACTTTGTGTCTTTATTTATTTTATTTAAAAATCCATCTAGACCAGTTAATGCTAGCTGCATCCTCTGGGGCATGTGATCCACCGGGGTGTGTGCTCCAGTTACCAGGAACCACACCTTTAAAAGAAAACAAACTCTTTTTCTTGGTAGTCATCAATTATTAATAGCTCCTCAGATAGGGGTGGGGCTAAGCCACCAATGTCCTCTGTGCTGGAAGTTTGTATGGCTTGAGTTTACACGGGTGTTTCCACAGGCTCAGATAATTCTGACTGAGGGGCTTAGGGATGAGGCAGACTTCTGACCACAGCTTGGTCATAATTCCACACCCCACCCCGACTGGCTCTGTTGCAAGTTGCTCAGTGCCTTTATTATTTGATATAAAAGTCAAGACAATACAACAACCCCCCCCCAACCCCCCAAGAAAGCCCAGCCAACAGATCTGCTATTTTTATTAACACAACTAGATAGCCCCTGCAAACCAGGATTTTATACAGGTAAATTGTGGTCTCTTGCGGGCCTGGCTCAATTTGTGCAGAAATACCACCAAGAAGTAGAGAGTTGATTTAGTGTCAAAAAAGGGCATTTGGAACAACTGCATTTTCCTTTATGAGTCTTTTAACATTGGGAAAGAAGTACGGTTGATTGCAATTGATTTGTATATGTGGCTCTTTGTTGAAATGTCACAGCATGTTTTATAGGAAGATAGAAGCAGAGAAATAGAAAGAAGAGAAATCACTCCCAGGGAAGATGCAGAATGAAGGGACCAACAAAGGCACCTCACCTAAACAGGACTTGGCCCAGCAGTGGATGTGAGACATCCTACTGAGGCAGGTCATGCTGTACTGCCTAGTTAAGCCTCAGTTTCAACACACATAAAAGGCAGTGATGATAACTATTATCATATAGGCTAGGCTGTGGGAATGTTACATTAGTATGCTTGAATGTCTGGGTGCAGAGCATACGATGTATGCCTGGTAAATAATAGGGGTGGAGGCGGGTACATAGGGTTGGGCCTGTTGTAAGCTGATGAAGAAATGGTCCCCAGGATGGACCTTGGAAATCAGCTACCTACCTTTTACAGTATTCCTTCTAGGGCTAGGGATTTGCCAGCTATGAGGTGGGTGTCATCTCTTGAAGGTGCCTTTGCTTCTTCCACTTCTACTTTTCTGAAAACTGCCTCCAGGAAAGGTCTTAAGGAACCTTACGGTCTGAACCTCACCATTAGGAGTGTGTCACGTTTGGGAGTGCCACAGAAGAGAATGGAATTGAGTCTTTATTGTGTAGAGTTTTTTATACTTAGAAACATTTTCAACTATATTACTTCATTTAACCCTCTTAATTCCAAGAGTTATATAAAGTGTGGGGTATTCACCAGGGAGGACTACTCAGACATGGGTTTAAGCTAAGAGAATGTCTTTGCTAGCTGGCTGACAACTACACTGGGTGTTCTGGATCCCAGTGTAGCACCAAGCCTTTCTCAGGATGAGCTTTTAACTACAAAACCTATATTCTGGGTTGATATACTTCAGTTATCCACAGTTACCCAGAAGCAGAACTACAGAAGCTTTCTCAGAACTATGGGACTTTGGTGGATTAGGTCGTTGTTTTCAATTCTGACTGGTGGTGCTGTCTACATGTTAAGTTTTACAGCCTGAATGGCACTTCCATCAGGGAGTCAGTTGTGCTAAGGTCTGGAGACTTACTAAGGTCTGGAGCACTGTTACATAAAGTTACATAAGTGATATTTGAGTTTATTTTAAAATGAAGTATAGGCTAAACCTGTTAACTAACTTTTCCAAATTCACACTTTCATTTCATAAGCATAGTTTATATACAATGACACATCAAAAAATATTTAATAATGAAGGCCTTGGGACCTGGTTTTATGCTTTGTGACTCCGAATTTACTATATTTTAACAATTAGTGAGAGCTTTGAGTTAAAGAAAAGACTAATTGTGGATTTCCACCTGTCAAAAAAAAATTGAAGGATGGGGCCTTCCCAGTCTTTGTTTAACCTTCTGTAGAAATCCTGGTGTTCATGAGGGAGGCTGTCCCTGCCATGCCTCAGTGACTCAGACAAAACCTTCCGCATGTGTCTACACTCTTGCTGTGTCTTCCCCCATTGTGGTGGCCATATTCATTCTTTACTGCTATATAACAACAAGTCATCCCCCAATTTACTGACTTTTACAAAATCCTATATCTTGTCTCAAGAACCTGAGCCTCTTTTAGCTAGATCCTTTCAAAGGCTGTTGTCAAGACACCATGGTCAGGACTGCTACCATCTGATGCATAACTGAAGTGGAGTCAGTCAACTTCCAAGCTCATTGAGTATTTGAGGTAGGACTTAATTTCTCTAGGCCTCAGTTTCCTGGTGGCTACTGGCTGGAGAAGACACCTTGGTTCTTTACCATATGAGTGACTCCACCCAGTGGCATATATGTCTTGCTTCATTATAAAGATGAAGAGGAGAGTGGCTGTCTTTGAAAGACAGTCCATGCCCTTTGCTGTGTTCCATTTATGAGACATGGGCCAGCCAGTCACCACACTCAAATGCTCATTGACACTGCACATCAGCAGGTATAGTGACCATCCTAGAAGCTTGCTTACCACAAGATGTCCTTAAAGGGAAGCAGTCTCTAGCATCCTCGCTGGCCAGTTTGTTTTGAAATTAGTGATGCCTCCTAATGGCTAAAGGTACCATTGTGAGGCTGTTGTCTTGCATCAAGCTCCCAGTCCACCAAATTTATGATGATGAAGCAAACTGAATTAACTGGAACACCACCAGTTTCCAAAGGTCAACCAGAAGGAATGAGAGAGTTAATGTTCCTTGACATTAGTCAAAGCTTCAATTTGTTCTTTCCTTACTCAGGTGGGTCTGATGATACATGAAAAATGCAGGAAGGCAGAGAGTAGGGACACAGGCTGTAATCCCAGCACTCAGGAGCATGAGGCAGGAAGATTATCACAACTCTGAAGCCAGGCTCAACTACACAGCAAGTTCTAGGTGAACCAGCACTGCATAGTGAGACTACCTAAAAAAAAAACCAAGCATGGAAATGAATTTTTCAAAGCAATGATAGACAGTCCCCTGTTGTACCATCATCTGCTGCAAAGCTAGGGTAAGGTGGATTCCAGGGGCCTGGATACTCCTGCCTGATCTTGGGTTCCTCAAGTGATGACTGCTTACAGAAAAGGCTTGCCCAATTAGCCTGACTGTGCACTTATCAGCTGAGGGCAGCTCTGAAGCTGGAGTCTAGCGTTACTCAGGTGTGTGGATCCTGCAAGTCAAACCCACAACATCAATTGGCAGGCCCACTTTCTTTTCATTCACTTATATTCTTTTTAAAAAATTTATTTATTTTATGTATATGAGTGCATAAAATCTTCACTGTCTTCAGCCACACCAGAAGAAGGCATCAGATCCCATTACAGATGGATATGAGCTGCCATGTTGGGAATTAAACTCAGGACCTTCTGGAAGAGCAGCCAGTGCTCTTAACTACTGAGCCATCTCTCCAGCCCCGCCCCCTTCATGCTTTATAAGGAGGTGGGTTCATCAGGGCTGCTGACTCCTCGTGTTAGCCTAGAGTAGCTCAACCTTGGGTTTCTATTATTCCCTGCCTGCACAGCTTAGGTGGTCCCAATTCTAGGAAATGCCAACTTCAGTGCCACCACAGCCTGGCCCCTTATGGCTTCTGAAGGTGGTCCTCTAGACTTCCTGTCTACAGAACTAACATCCCATGCCACCCGAAGCTTCTGAAATGAGCCACATAGTCTCCAAGCTACTTCCTTCTGTCTGTCCTCCCCTCCCTGTGGTCTGAAATGAATGTTCTCCTTCTATATAGCCTCTACCTATCACTGCCCAGCAAACTCCTAAGCAACTAGCATGCCCCAGTGTAAATGCCAATTCACCTTTGATACTTTAGGTTAGAACTCGTGGGTTACAGTACTAACCCTGGGCACCCTTCCCCCTTGGCACTTGCCATGTTTGCCCGTGCCAATATGACTTCTACTCACCAGCACCATAACTCCCTGTTGGCACCTCTATCCATGTGCAGGGTGACAGAGGTGTTGGTTGTTACATGTACAGAGCAGCTGTCTAACAATGGCTGGTGGTCCCTTAGTCCTTGGGTGGGTTGTTTTTGAGGCCTGTGTCCTGTGTGGTCAGCTCCCCTGTTCCCTGCAGGTGATAATGCACTCTTGGTAGATCCCTTTCCATCTGTTAATGTTGAAAATTAGCAAATCCCATGAAGGCTTTGTGCTAACCTCTAGGCTGCCTACTCTTCTAAGACATGACTGGATTTGAGAGACTGAACTTTGGGAGAGTAATGGAAACTGTAGAATACAGTTGAAAGAAGTATCAGCCTGGATGAGTGTATCTTATCCTCCCGACACGCAGCACGCATGAATGCACACACGCACACATGCACCCTCATGCACACATACACACCACTCTGCACTCCCTGAAATGATGTTCTGTCTCTTCATGGCCCAGGAACAGCAAAGCCAAAGTGACCATGGACTGTGAGACCTCTGACACTAGAGTTCCAAGCAAATCTCTGTCTTTAAGTTGATTTTCTCAGATACCCTGTCACAGTGAAGATATCATCTACCACCTTCCCTGGCTTGCTTCCCCTCCCCCACTCCAGTATCAGTTTTCCCAGGTCACCCTTAAGATAACCAATCTGTACCAACTGTTTGCAAATGCTATGCTCCTGAGGGCAGCTTCTTCCATGCTTGTGCTTTCTAGAAATTTGTCACAGTTACTACTGCATTCCAGTGTGTTGTTGTCACTCTCCTTCTGCTAAGGCCACCTGGAAACTCTGTGTCCCTTACACGTTGTGCAGAGCCCAACATGTACCCAGTGCTTTCTTTTTCCCTCTGGCTTCCCTTGAGCACACTCAGTGGAGATGACAAAGTGTGAACACTCTTTTGCATCAGAGAACTGCCCATCCTTAGACCACTGCCCACAGTGGGCTCTGCCTCTCTCATGGCACCAGAAGTTTGCACAGATTCCTGTAGAGTCAAGTGACAAGGCCAGCCCTGTGATGGCCATACATAATCTGCAAGGCGGCTTCTCCTGTATCAGATGCTATGATTACAGATAAAATGCAAGGAGCTATTAGCAATAGTCCTCTCTAGCAAGTGTGAGTGTCACAGCATCAGGAGGATGAAGCTGCGGTATCACTGGGATAAATTAGATGTCTGCTGAACTACAGTGCATGTGCTCTCTGGTCACATTAAATATTTGAGAACAGCATTGTTACCCTGCTTGGGAAAAGAGTGCACAACAGAAAATAGTAGGGAACGATGTTTTGGAAAGGTTAATAAAGTCCTCAACGGGACGTGTTTTCTTACCCTACTTGGCTCTTAGCTTTTATTAACATGTTAATTATGTATATATTGATGGGATTTGGTGTGATATTTTCATATGTAAATTATGCACTGATCAAATCCAACTGCTTTCTTTCCATCCTTCTGCTCACTCCTCCCTTTCCAAAACCCTTCCCAGCCCATATTAATCCGTTTGCATGTTTGGTCAATGTTTTCAGTTTCTGCTTGTGAGAGAACTCCTAAGCCTTGCTTTGTTGAGCCAACTTATTTCACTTAACACACTGTCTGTCTTTTGTTTTCATCTGGCTGCAAAGGACAAGATTTTAGTTTTCTTTCTGGCTAAATACTACTCCGTTGTATTTGCGAACCATGTTTTCTCTGTTTATCAATCTGATTCTATATCTTCGGTATTGTGAAGATATTCCGTATCTAGGTGTTATACTTCACCTCAACTGAAAGAGGAAAAGAAACTCGGAAACCCCATAGCAAGGAGCACAAGGTGAACAAATTGTCACACAATGGCTAATGTCACAGTCATCAAAAGAGAACCGCCTCGGTAATATCTTACAATGGTGTTGTTCATTTTATGGCTTTATTGTTTATAAAATATCCTATCCCATTGATGGTTTTGAAGTACATGGTCTCAGTTACCTGCAGCAGTCTGAAGTCTGAAGATATTAAATGAAAATTCCCCAAATAAATAATTCACAAGACTTAAACTATGCACTGCTCTGAGTATCGTAATACATTCTCACACTGCCCTGGCCCATCTTGTCTGAGGCACAAGTCACCCTTTTGTCCAGTGTATCCACATTGCACACACTGCCTTCTTGTTAGTTTCTGACTGCTGAATCAGGGCATGTGATCACGTGACTCTAATGTAGAAGCCCAATACCAAGTCACAATGTCTGTTCCATTGACCTCCACAGAGGCATTGCATCATCTTATATCATTATGAAAGGTAAGTACAGTACAGTAGGCTATTTCAAGTGAGACAACATTCAGATATTAGAATGTACCTATTATTATTAGAATGTATTTCTATATTATTCTAACTTATTATTAGTTTTATCAATCTCTTATATGCCTAATTAGACTTTATCATAGGCAGGTGTGTACAGTCGTGAACTATAGAAAAGCTAGAATGTGACATCACCTGTGGTTTCAGGCTTCCCCTGGGGTGGGAGCAGGTGTCTGGGAATGTGTCTCCACCAGGGAGGAAGGGGAAACTATTGCCTTTTCCACATTTTAAGTGAAAGGGTAAAAGAGCAGGAAGCACCCGGTAAACAAAACCACTTGTTTCATGCTCAGGATGTAAAACAAAGAGAAAATCTGGGTGCTCCACGGCCTCCAGTGTCATGAGCTGGAAATTAACCCTTTACCAGGTGCCCTTCAGTGGACACTGCAGGTCTAACCTAAGGCAAAGTGCTCCTCTCAACACTAACAGTCTGGCCTACTCCCCCATCTTGGTCTTTGTGAGGGTCACTCTGTGGGTAACAGACTTGGGAGAAGCCCTCCAAGTCATCCAGTGAGAGTAGACTGACTCCTGCTCCAGTCAAGCGTCTTGGCACAGCAGGTCTTGAGGGATTCTTAAAACCTTTGGTGCAGAGAGGGAAAGACCAGTGTGAGACATGCCAGGCACAGGGTTGCCAGTGGTCCTTTCTGGAGGTCTGTGGTCTTTCCTAAGAACAGTCTTTTTTTTTGTCTATTTTGTAGCATCAACATGCCTTCAATCATGAAATACAAATACAAGGTATAAGTTTTAATATTAATGTCCTTGACTTGGCCATATTTTTAAGAAATCTTAAAATTTGAAACATCCCTCTTTATAACAAAATAATTTAAATAGATGAACGCTATACACCATAGAGAAGTTACTTTGTAGGAACAAATTCAGGACCTGAAAGTCAACACCTAAGGCTGAATTTTGACTTGGTGTGAAGAGGTACACTTTGCCACACCTGTGCGTGCTTTGCTCGTTTGCCAGGCTGTCTAGCTTCACAGAGACCAATTGAGAGAGATTAGAAAAGCAAATTCTATGGGAATTGCAGCATGCTGGAAAAAAAAAAAAAAAACAAGTCTTTGCAGATGTCGTTAAGTAGTTCAAGATGGGGAATTGGCTTGGCTTATCCACATGGGTCCTTGTAAGAGGAGGGCTGAGAGAGGCCATGTACAGCAATCGATTATGATAAGAAGATACTGGCCTTGAAGACTGGAGAATGCAACCATGAGCCAAGAACACTGGGAGCTGCACTCTTCCCTAGATCCTCTGAAGGGAGCACCACCTGCTGCTATAGTAATTTTATCCTGACTATGTGGGTTTTGGATCTCCAGAAACTGTAAGAGAGAGACTTCCTATTGTTTTAAGCCACCGTGTTTGTGATCATTTGTGGCAACAGTCACAGGGAACTAACACAGGAACCAAACATTCTGAGCTCTGATGTTGTCTCTCCTACAATGCTTTGTCCTTCGGGTGCATGTAGTACAGCTGTCCTTGTCTATAGGTACAGACACCTTGGTACATTACTGCTATTTAAACCAAGTGTTTATGGTTTATAGTTTATAGTTCCCTCTTCTAAGTCCTAAAGATGTTTCCTGATAATCAGGCTCTTTGGGGACACCTGGCCATGGCTCCTCTTGAAGGTCTTCTCTCAAAGCTTCCACTTCTTGTGTGACATCACGCAGGGATGCTCTCGAATCTGGGCTCTCATGTTTGTTTGAGACAGGGTTTCTCAATATAGTCCCAGTCATCCTAGAACTTGCTACATAGACCAGGCTGGCCTTGAACCTTTGCCTCCTGATTGCTGGGATTGAAGCATGCTCCACCATACTTAGCATGGACTATTTGTTTTTTAAGTGCTGAGCTGAGAACTGAGAGTCTGTCATGCGTGCCATCTCAAAAGTGCTGTAACACACACATACACACACACACACACACACACACACACACACACACACGGGTTGTGTTTCTTCTGATAAGGAATTTGCTCTCCTGTTTGCTTTCTAGCTCATCAGTGGCTGTTGTAGGTTGAACATCTTACCTTTTAGATGGTCCAATCTAAGCATAGACCTCACAAAGCAACCTTACCTGGAAGTAGACGGCAAGCAGGAATTGCCCACAAGTCACCAGAAGCTGAAGAAGCGTGGGACAGATTCTTTCACAGGCCTAAGGAGGGCCCAACACTATCAATACCTTGGCCATGAACTTCTCATCTTCACAGCTGGGATCTGATACATTTCTGTTTTTAAGGTGCCTACACTGCACTATGCTATGTGAGATGCTCTTACATGGCAGCAGCTGAAGCAAATGGACACCACATCTGATCTGGGGATGGCAGGACAGTGAGAGAGAAGCTTTGGAAGAGAAGCCTTGAGCCCGATCAGGAACCTTCACGCACTATCTGTGTTGTGGCTGAATAAGGGGTTTGTTAGAGAATCTCCAAGCTACCTCCTGACCTCTCCCTGGCCTTCTCAACCCGTCTCTCTAGCAGGGTCAGTTCAGGCAAGAAAGCCACAGCCATGCCTCTTGAGTCGCCCTCCCCCGTACCCCCTCCTTGTTTGCAAGTGCCCAGCCTTCTCAGCAGAGAGGGGGACCATCTGCTTAGCCGTGTTTATGGCGCACCGTGCCAGTTTGAGCTTATTAGTCATATTTACCCAAGTATCTTAATTACTCCCTGTCTAGCAACTTGCCTTGCACTCAGCTGTTGACCTCTCTCTTTTTTTCCTCCTTTCTATCATTAATCACAGGAGCCGTGTGTGGGTAGCGGAATTCCTGCAGCTTGGATTTCACTGGCGCCGTTACCACTCCCAGAGAGGAGCGGCTGGAGTTCACGGCTGGCTTCTGACAAACTTCCTAATTAATCTGCTAAAGATCAGATGAGGCCTAATAGGAGCTGAAGAGACTGTGCTGGGACCATCCCTCCTTGGCCCCCCCGTCTCTCTCTCTCTCTCTCTGTGTGTGTGTGTGTGTGTGTGTGTGTGTGTGTGTGTGTGTGTTCATGTATGCTTTTTGGACGAGTGCTGAAGTGTGTAGGACGCTGAGCTAAGACCCCTAGCAGTTCAAAACGCATTCCTGCTGCAGCTGCTGCCACCTATCTTCCTGATGTGGGGGAGAAGTGATTTTCTCTTTGGCTTAGAAGTTTACAAGAGCCACCACTGTTTCCTCCCAGACACAACAGAGAAGCAAGCTATCAGCTGCCCACTTTCCCAGGGAATCAGGGCTCGAATATTCAGGAAGGAATCCTCTCATGGAGAATGGTCTAAATTCCCTCACTTCTCTTTCAGAACCAAGCGTCCTAGGACTATCGGAATCTCAAGATGCTCTGGAGCACAGGGCTGCCAGTCTAGGCAGACGTTGGTGTTGAAGCCGGCAGGAACATGGACAACATCCGGTTACTGGAGGTATCCGCTGACAGTTTTGCCGACGGATGTGGTTCATGAGAGAAAGAAAGCTGAGGACAGCTGAACAAGCTAAGGGAAGTCTTTCTCATTGGCTATGTCCTGCGTCCCCATGTCTTCTCAGTTTCTCACTTTGCCGCTTCTGCCCCTTTCTCTGGAGGTTGGGAAGGCCCAAGACTGGGCTGCTTTCTTCCTCCAGGCCCAGCTCTGGAGGCTGAGAGACACCATTAAAGAGGATAATTTGTTGATCTGGGCTCTCCTTGCGTTTCAGTGCAGAGTGGCATCGTTTTCTTTATGACCTCGTAAAGTCACAGCCGAGAGGCCGATTTGGAAAACAAACTGCCTCGGGTTGACAGATAATTAGATACAGGGGACATATTATATGCCTTTGCATATAAATGTGCTCCGAGGTGTGTTGGTTCATCTGAAGTTGAGGTTAAAGGCGCACAGGTATTCCTGACACATCAGGATGTATATTTTCTTACGGTCTCTGCGAGGCGTTGGTTTTATAGCCTTTCATCTGGAGCTGATGGATGGGTGGAAGCGCCACCTGACTAGAAAGGGGCCGCCCCTCACCAGGAACCTCCCAGCTTTTCTGCTCTGTGCCCCACCCATATCCCCTCCTCTGAGCCTGGCAACTAACTGTTCTTCGGGCCTATATTCTGCAGTGAGTGACTAATGGCCAGGGTAGGAGGGGCCCTGCCGGGCTCATTTTTCTTCCCTTCTGTCCCTCCCTTTGGGATTCTAATAGGCCCAATTAATTACAATTATAACATGAGGCCTTTCGGGATGGGGGAAAACCTGAGTGGAATTCTATATCCAGGGAAATGAAATGGACCAAAGCAGATATTTTTCTGCAAGGTTCTTAGTGGGTTGCTGCTTCTGTCCAAATTGAGGACTTGGCTTTGTTATTAATACCCTACTAGAAGGCAAATTCTTCGGTCCCTGGAATCTGGGATCTGGGGGCAGAGTCAGGGGCCTTGGGCAAACAGAGCGAAAAGAGCTTCCATTTTCCTATAGCTTCTAAACGCTGTGGGCTGGGGAAATATCTCTTTGAACACAAAGTCCCAGTTAAATTCATTCACGCTAAAATGTAAAGAGCTTAATTTAATGCCCTTTGGGAGTAATTTCAATTTAAAAGTGGCATTATAGCTAGTGGCTGAAAGAACAGGCTTAGCGGTTAGTCATCTTCTATCTGGGCAAGTCGCTTAATCTGCGTCTGAATAAAAAGCCATACTCACCTTAGGAAGCCGAGGAGATTCACTTAGATAGGACATGAAGTGCAAGTGCTTCACATCTGGGGAATGCTTAATAAATGTTAACCATTTTTAATCACGATGGTGATCTGAGCTAATCATAATACAAAACGAGGAGAGAAGATACTGTCCCAGCCTAAATGAGAAACCCAGCACAGTGAGGAGCCTCCTCACAGGAGCTTGGACTCCAGGGAGGGCCCAGGCTTGCCCTAACATATTCATTCTTTTGAGCCCAGAACCCGGCATCCCTTTCTCCCAGTCTTGGCATCTTATGTACAGAATGAGATGGGATCTGCCAGGATAGCCATTTGACCCACAATGGCAAGATGGCATAAGGGATGGGTTCCTCTTAGAGGCTCCCCGATGCCCGGCTTTTCCCCCACCAGTCTCCTGATTGGTTTTTGTTATCTTCTTGCCTCTGCAGCAGGCCTCCAAGACCACCAGAAGGCCCTATTAGGAAGACTTTGAGATGTTTAAGTAATCTTCCTCCTTAAATCTTGGTATTGGTCAACTGGAAAAGCTGAGGTAAGGGGTGGATGGAGAAAAGGAGCCCCAAGACTTCTTAAAGGAAATGATATAGAGAGCCAAGAGAAGATTATTAGTGAGGAATGACTCTCTCTGCATGTTTGCCAAACTGCAAGTCTCTTTCCAGACTTCATCAGTGGCTCTGGTTCTCTCCAGTGTGAGCCATCAGCCTCTTACCTGGCTCTTAGCAATGGCTGATACAGGTGCTGTCTGAAACATCTGGAGTTCTCTTACATTCTGAAATACTTCTTTCTTCCTCCACCAAAGTCATGCTGGACTGTGAGTGGACCAATGTCAAATGGACCCTGATAGGACCTCAGTGCTCCGAAGGTACACAGAATGAGACCCCTTGACCTGCTACCTAGGCAGTCCCCCACCCCAGCCTTAGTCAATAGGGGTCATTCTTGGGCTGACTGGCTGGAAGTCATCCTAGAAAATTATTCCTAGTCCCCCTGGCCAAGCCTGTTTTGATCCCAAGAGTTTGAAGAGCCAGTTGCATGGTTAGGATTTCATTTCTACACAGTGAAGATTGATCATTCACAAAGGCCTGGGAAGTCTGAATCTAGATGGAGCTGGTCTTCAGAACGCTAGTGTGACACTTAAAAATACTGGGTTAGTGCATGCATACAATTAGGAGAAGCAAACACGATTATATCATAGTATGCTTTTGTATCGATTATACAGTTTGCACGGCTGTCCGTGTGCAAGGATCCTAGTGTTGATGCAAAGTGTGACGAGACTCAATGGTCAGCCATCCTAGTTCTGGAAGCCAGGGCTCCACTGGAGCTCAAATTAAGAGCCGAGTTACCCATAGATGGAGGTGTGGAAGAGAAACCTCTCTGATCTAGTGTTTTCTATCTGGGTTCTTGCTCAAAATCTTAGCACAACTAAGTACAAGAGCAGACTGTGAGATGCATTGCCCCCGGGAATGTTCCAACCTTTCTATATCTGATCACATGCACTAATATCAAGGACCATAATTGAAGATGTGCTTCTGGAGTAGTCCGAGTAAACTCTTGATAGCATAAAAACAGAGACAAGGGAGTGAGGAGATTCTCAGGCCTGTGGAAAAATCAACTCATAAGCAGAGCTCAGAGTGTTCAGGGTCACATATACCCATGACCTCGATCTGCTGAGAAGACCTGCCATGTCTCAGCATGAACCCTGGGTTTTCCTGTATCCATAAATACTAAGAAGAAAGCCTGGCCTGGATCCCAAGGTCACAGACCAGGGCTGTTCTGTCCCTAAAACTGACCCCATTGGAGATTCATAGTGCCTGCAGATGGAACACATACTCTAGAACAGTGGTTCTCAACCTGTGGACGATAACTCCTTTGCAAGGAGTCAAATGACTCCTTTACAGGGGTCACCTAAGACCATTAGAAAGCACAAATATTTACATTACCATTCATAACAGTAGAAGAATTACAGTTATGAAGTAGCAATGAATTATGGTTGTGAGTCACCATAACAGGAGAAATGGTATTGCTGAAACATTAATAAGGCTGAGAGCTACTAATCTGGACCATGTAGTGTCCCTCTTCTCTCTTTGCTTCTGTACCAAGAGGGTTCTGAGATGAGGATCACATTCTTATTAGTGAAAAAGGGCTCCAGGCAGGCGAGCCAGATGAGATTGGAAAGTTATGAGAGAGGACAGGAGAGATGGAGAGATGACAGGGAACAAGAATTCTGGTTTTTTTATAGGGCTGGGATGTACCTCAGTAATACAGTGTATGCTTAGCATTTGTGAGGCTCTGGGTTTTATGCCCAGCACCCCAAACACACACACACACACACACACACACACACACACACACACACACTAAATGAAATTAAACACAGAAGAACAGGGGACACACACACACATATACTAGCTAAATAAAATTAAACACAGAAGAACAGAGGGGAAGAGGAGATTACCCAATGGGAAATAACAATCCCAGATTTTTACAGAGGGAGGTTAATAACAGACAGAGGAAGAGCAGCAGAGAAAATAACAAAAGATAGTTTTGGAAAAGAAATGAGCATTTCACAAGCCAGAAAGTAGAGGAGGAGCATGCGGTGGGTAGGGTGGGAGGAACCTTGGAGAGAGACAGAGTGGTGATCTGGAGAGAAGAGGGGGACAAGAAGAGAGAGGGAGGAGGGAGGTGAGGAAGGTGAGGGGAGAAAGCTGGCGCTGGGAAGGGAGAAGGGAGCGAAAGTGCTGTGCTCTGTGGATTACTGTGTGTTTGTCATCTGGAATGGTATAAGCTGTAGGTACAGCATCTCCTGCCCATGATTTATGGTCCCTGTCAGGCGGGGACCGAGCTTTGTCTGCTGTAGCGTGGAGGATGAATGCATTGCTGTCATCCTAGCCTGGCCGGCCTTTCTCTCTCTCTGCTCTGAACGCTCGCTCCCCATTTCACGCCAGTGAACATAAACAATCTTTTGTAAACCTGACAGTCACACTTGCTTCTTTGGAAACATAAAGCAGAAATGTATGACTCGGCTTTCATTACCCAATTTCCTACGCTATATAAAAACACTCAGGAAAGACATGTAAGTGGTCACGAAACCTGGGAAATTGGAAGTGTCCTGGAGGAAGGAGAAAAAAAAAAAGAAGAAGAAGCAGAAAGGGCTGGCAGTAGGGGGAGGGTGGGGAGTGGGGGGTGGTAAGGTTGTAGGGGGAGGTAGGAGTCTGGGGTGGGAAGGAGCTGGGAGGAAAGGAGGTGGCGTGTCTAATCCCACCACATCCTTCCAGAGAAAGCTGTCTGATAAACTGGGCCATGCAGACACATAATTATATTACATTTCTGAATAATAGACACTTCCTGCCTGAAGTGCTGCTTTTTTTTTTCTGTTCCTTTTAAGCCAGAGTGCAGCAAGGAAAGAGCTCTGAGATCAAAGCTGCCCGATAATGCTCTGTCGCCCCCCCTCCGCCCCCCTCCACCCCCTCCCCCCTCTCCCCGCCCCCTGCCTCCGCCCCCCCCTCCGCCCCCCCTCCGCCCCTCCCTCCTTTTGTTTTACTTTCCCTTTCCCTTTAGCCACTTGAGGAACTCTGCTACATAGAGTATAACTTATTTCTAAAGACCCACTGGGGTGGGGGGCGTAGTCATGGCAATTTCTCAGACCGCTGTATCTTGGCTGAGAGTGAAGCTCAGTGGTGGGAAATCCCCAACAGTCTAGCCAGAGTGGAGCTGGGAACGTGCTAGGGGCATCGAGGAAACCTGTGGCCTCCACAGCTGGCCTCAAAGTCACTGGAAGCCTTTGCTGGCCATATTGTGGCAATTGAAAACCTCCTTTCTTGCCTTTAGCTGTAAGTCTCACAGCCTTCAGAAGGGGTTTCCTCTCAAATGTGAGACCCTATGTACTTCCTAAACGGTGGGGCTCAGGCCTGTGGTCCCAGTGACGCAGCCATTGGGAAGCTTACTCCAAGGAGTTTCTAGGCACAGGGCTTATTGTCATGAGAATCATGAGAAGCTAAGCAGGTTTTGGCCTGGTTGGTACTTGGACGGGAGACATGCCAGCCTGCACCAGCCCTCACATGACTTCCTGGTTCTTCCTTTGCAGTATCTTTTGAGGCTGAGATTTTAATCACGTGTTGTTCCTCTGTGTATCCCTGACATCTTTCAGAGTAGCACCTTGCTGTGAAGTGCACCCTACATCGTTAGAAAATACAAACACCCAAGACTTGTCTAGGCTTCCCAGATTCTTCTAGTATATACAGGCATATTTAAGTCGGTTTTTGAAATTCCCCTTAATAACATTTCCATAGTCACATTTCTTTTTAAGATATTCAGATTTAAACATCTCTTAACCTCATTCACTTGTCATTTACTTTTCCCAAAGAGGCAGTTTCCTATTATTTCCAAAGAATTACAGAGTGCATGGGTTAAGGAGAGAACAGAAGGGCTGGAGAAATAGCTCAACTGTTAAGAGTGATCGATTCTCTTTCAGAGGCCCAGTGTCTGGTTTGTAGCATCCTTGTTGAGTGGCTAATGACCTTCCTTAACTTTAAAGCTGTCTTGGCAGGCATTTGCACACACACACACACACACACACACACACACACTCATACACAGTCCCAAGTGTGCACACATATACATACACACACTGACACGAGTGTGTGTGCACACACATACACACAGAGACACTGAGACACATGCATGCACACACACAAACATATGATATAACCTTAAAACCAATACAATAAAATATAGAAAAAGAATACAGCGTAGAGACATGTGTTGAGTGGACCTACTGGCTATGTTGTGCCTTTTGCTACCAACTTCTCAATGTTTGTGATTTTCCCTTGTAGCTCATTTGAAAAATGAAGTTTCCTTCTTTTTCTTTTGGACATGGGACTGTGAGTTAGCTTACAGATAGAGGAAACCACTACAGGGAAAAACTATTAACCATCTATATAAGTAGTACCCCAAAGCTCTGTAATATGTGCACCTCACGAACATTTGACTACATCTTACTTCCACCCAGGGGCACTTGGTGCTTTGTAGGGTCTTAGTTTTCTTTTCTATTGCTTTGAGAAACACTGCAACCAAAAGTAACTTGGGGGGGAGAGGGTTTATTCGGCTTACTCATCCACATCACAGTCTGTCACTGAAGTGAGTCAGGGCAGGTTCTCAAGGCAGAAACCTGGAGGCAGGAACTGAAGCAGAGACCACAGAGGAATGGTGCTTGTTGGCTCTCTTCCAGCTTGCTCGGCTTGCTTCTGATTCACGCAGGACCAGCTGCCCAGAGATTGTACCACCCACAGAGATCTGAGTCTTTCCATCATCAATCATCAATGAAGAAAACAGCCCACATGTTTGCCTATGGGCCAGTCCAATGGAGATATTTTCTCCATTGAGGTTCCCTCTTCTTAAGTGAGTCTAGCTCCGGTCAAGTTGACAAAAACTCATTGATACAGCTCCATTTTAAGGATGTCCCAGAGAAGTCTTACAGGCTCTGCCTCCGGGCCTGTTTTCGAGCCCTTTTTCCAATATGGAGCGATCTAAATCAGCATACTATGGCAGTGCCTGGTACCCATGCTTACTGCAAGTTATTCACAATGGCGGTTACAGAATCAGTCTGGATGCCTATCAACAAATGGGTGGGTAGGGAAAAAATGTAGCATGTGCACAGTGGAGATTTTATTAAGCATAAAACGAATGAGATCATGCTAAATTTTAAAGGAAAAATGGGTAGAGCCGAAGACCATATTAGGCAAAGTAGGGTAATCCAGAGTCAGGCAAATATCTCATTTTCTCACATATGTGCAGTCAACTTTGTGAGAAGACAAAGTAAGAAGGGGAGGGGATGGAGAAGAAGAAATGATCAGTATGGGATAATGGAGGTGAATAGAACCAAGACTCTTTACATGTGAATGAAAAAGTCACAACGAATTCTGTTGTTTTCTGCAAACAGTACCTGCTAATAAAAACATCTTGGTTCTATTGTTTATTAGCTATGCTACTCAAGGTAAATAATTTATTTGAAACTCAGTTTCCTTGTCTATGAAATGAGCAGTATTATAGTCCAGCCATCTGCATTCTGATGAGGATCAGATACACAGTGACTGTTGCATAGTAGGTACTTTACTTCCCCTTCTCTCTCCCTCTCCACTACAAACCTACCCCCTCGCCGTGCCACTCTAAATTTAGGCTCCAGAGTGTTGGAATACTCCAGGCAGAAACAGATAACTTGTGGTCCTCCATCTCTAACCAGGATAGATGGACTCAGACAGAGACTTGCATTTCCTCCTAGCTCTGTCATTGTTAGGCACATACACTGGACAAAGTAAGCCCGGCATGATGAATTTAATACGTAGCAGGAAGTGGAGCAGATGTCATTGATCTTACGGACTATATAAAAAGCAGGCCAGTGGATCCAATTAGATCCTACAATGGTTTATAATCTTTTTGTCTCACTAGTTAACTTTCACTACAATGTACATTCTTTTGCCTGCTGGGGGGAAAGCCAGGTCCTCATAGGAACATCAGATGCTCAGTTCTTAGGACAGTGCCTAAAAACAGGTTCTTCCTGCAGGCCCAGGAACTGGAGGAGTAAAAAAGCAAAGGGTAAAATTAAGAATACAATTTGGTCACTGGATCTCCTTGAGAAGGGTGACCCCATAGGAACACCAGCAGTCTCAACTACCCTGGACCCCTGAGATCTCTCAGCCACTGAGCCACCAGCCAGGCAGCCCACACCAGCTGGTACGAGGCTCCTGACACATATACAGCAGAGGACTGCCTGGTCTGACCTCAGTGAGAGAAGATGCACCTAACTCTGAGACTTAAGGCCCCAGGGAGTGGGGAGGCCTGATGGGGTATGGTGGAGAGGTGGGAAGTAGGGGGTGGGGAGGTGGGAAAGTGAAGTGGGAGTGGGCTGTGGGGTGGGAACATCCTCTTGGAGACACGGGGAAGGAGGAATAGAATGAGGAACTGTGGGAGGGCGGACCAGGAGGTGGGTAATGACTAGACCGTAAAATAAATAAATAAATAAATAAATAAATAAATAAATAAATGTAATTTTAAAAAATTGAAAAAAAAAAAGAATGCAATTTGGGATCAACGTAAAGAGGGGTCAAACCTGTGGAGATTGTGGGTGCTTTCTCACAACTACTTGGTTGGTCCCCACTCCCTTTCCTCTAATGCATGTAACATTAAAGGCTATCCACATGTGGTACAGGAGAGCATCATCCTTTTAAATGATTCCTGCACATTGCTGGCTTCTTGGCTAAGTATCCTAGATAATTTATACACATCTCCGTAGGTATTACAATTCTCAAGAGAATTTAGGAAAACAGAAGATATTATAGAATGTGCTGGTTTGTGGCTAGAAAACAATGAAGATCTGGGGAATTGTTCTGGTGGACTTTTATTTTTGGTTTTCCATTTTATTCCATTGACTTAAGTGTCTGGTTTTTTTGTGCTGTCTTTGTTACTGTAGGTCTTTAGTATAACTTGAAGGCTATGGTCTTATCTGCACCATTATTCTTTTTGCTGGGGATTGTTTTGGCTGCCTGAGATCTTTTGTGCCTCCATGTGAATTTATAATACATTTTTCTATTTCTGTGAAGAGAACCATTGGAATTTTAATGGGGATTGTATTATTTTGAGCAAGGTAGTCATTTTCACTATATTAATTCTTATAATCCATCTTCCAGTGTCTTCTTTAATTCCTTTTCTTTTCAGTGTTTAAAAGTTTCCATTGTGGAGGTCTTTTGCTTCCAGATTGGGTTTATTGGAAGTTGTTTTAAAAAGATAATTGTGAAAGAGATTATTTTTGCCATCAGTGTGTTATCAGTATGGTGGAAGGCTACAGAGAGTGGAATCTTCGGGATCTCTTACAAATAGAATCATATCATCAGCAAATAGGAGTACTTTGACTTGTTTCTTTCTTATTTATATCCGTTTTATTTCTTTCTTTTGTCTGATTTTTCTAGTCAAGACTTAAAGCATTAAGTTAAATAAAGATGGAAATACCTTTGTCTTCTTCCTGGTTTTAATGGAAATGCTTCCAGTTTCCCCCCTGCTCACAACAGGTTTGCAAATAGCCTTTATTCTTTTGAGATATGTTCCTCTTGATAAGTCTATTTCATCTACGATGCTATTAACTTTGTTAATTTTAGTTAAAATAACCTGTATACTGATAAAAGTGGAATATTAAATTCACCACTATTATTGCCATAGATTAACTCTGACATGACATTTAGAAATAATTTTTAATTGAATTTACCCATGTCAACATGAAACAACCTAGACACATATAAGAATGAAATCTTAATTGAGGCATTGCTCATATGAAAATGACCTGAGGATATCTCTGTGGGATATCTGTGGGATAAGTTTGATTGTTAATTGATATAGGAGTGCCCACTGTGGGCAGCACTATTCTCTTGGAAGGTAGTTGTCTTAGGATTACTGTTGCTGTGATGAAACACTATGATCAAAGCAACTTGGGAAGGAAAGGGGTTTATTTGGCTTATGCTACCACATTACTGTTCATCAATGAAGGAAATCAAGACATGAACTCAAATAGGGGAGGAACTTGGAGGTAGAAGCTGATGCAGAGGCCATGGAGGAGTGCTACTTACTGGCTTGCTCCTCATAACTTGTTCAGCCTACTTTCTTATAGAATCCTGGACCATCATGCTAGGAATGACATCACCCATAATGAGCAGGGCCCTACCCCATCAATCACTAATTTAAAAAAAAGCCCTATAGACTTGCCCATATCTCCATCTTATAGAGGAATTTTCTCAATTAAGGCTCCTACCTCTTAGATGACTATAGCTTGTTTCAAGTTGACATAAAACCAGCCAGCCCCGTGGTCCTGAGCTGTATAAGAAAGATTAACTAAGCAAGAGTTTATGAGTGAGCTAGTAATCACAGTTTCTCAGTAGTTTCTGCCTCAGGGTCCTATCTGAGTTCCTGCCCTGACTTCCCTCAATGATGGATAATAACCTGAAAATATAAACTGAATAAATCATTTCTATTCTAAGTTGTTTTTTTATCAGTGTTATTACAGTGACAGAAAGGAAACTAGAACAACCCATCATTTAGCACATATATGCTTAGAATTGTAATGTCTAACTGATGGTCCCTTCACTTAATGAGTATAAAGTGAACTTTATCTCTTTGGATAGTGTTAGTTTGAAATATACTTTGTCAGATGTAGGTTAGTGACACCTATTTGGTTCTTGGTTTCAATATTTAAAATACCCAGTTTCATTCCTTCATGTCAAGGTAGTGTCTATCTTTGATGTTGAGATGTGTTTATTGATGGCACCAAAGAGCTTCCTTTTCCTTTTTTTTTTTTTTTAAATCCAGTGTGCTAATCTGCGTTTTTGCATTGGAGAATTGAGATAATTGATATTCAGAATTATTGAAAAGTTTATATTAGTTGATGCGGTCTTGTTGATTTTGTAGAGTTTGTTTTGTGCTTGTGTAGTTATTTGCTTAGTTACTGTTCTAGTGTGTTTTGTTCTTTCTTGTAGCCTTATGGATGTGTTTAATCTTCTCTTCAACCTGAAGGATTCTTCAAACATTTTCTCTCGACCTGGTTTACTAATCATAAATTCTGTTAACTTATTTTCATCATGGAAAATTTCTATTTCTCTTTCAATTATGACATAGTTTTTGGTGGATGCAGTAGTTGGGTTAAGGACTGTCTTTCAGAAATTGAAAGCACATTATTTTAAGCCAGCCTGCCCTTTAGAGTTTCTGTTACTCAATCTGCTGTTATGATTGGCCCATTTTTATATGGAATTGATGTTTCTCTCTTGCCACTTCCAGTATACTCTTTATCCTGTGTTTTTAGTGTTTTAACTATAATATTATGTGAAGAGGTTCTTCTCTGGCCTGTTTTGCTTGCTGTTCTAAATGCTCCCTATACATATTTCCCTGGATTTGGTAAGTTTCCCATTGTAATTTTATTGAAGATATTTCCTATGTCTTTAGCATGAACTTTTCCCCTATATATGTAGATTTGTTTTGTAAAATAGTGTCTGATAGTTCTCTGATATTTGATGTGTAATATATTACCAATTTGTCTTTTAAAGAATCTGCCTGTGATCTTCAATTTATTGACTTTGTCCTCAAGGACACATATTCTGGCTCCCCTTAGTTCACTATATTGGTGAGGCTTTTCATGGAACTTTTTATTTGACTTCTTGAATTGTTCATTTCCAGTATTTCAGATTGATTTTTTTCAGTACTTCTGCCCCTTTATTGAATTCCACTTTCATGCCCTGGGTTGACTTTTGTATTTAATTAAACTATTTTCTTGGAATTCATTCAGAATTTTGTGTCTTCTTTGAATTCATTGAATGTATTTATTGCTCTGAATTCTTTGCCTATAATTTAATTTAATTGTAATTCATTTTCATTAGAGGCCATTATTTTGGGATCCATGATTTTTGAATAACATATATATATATATATATATATATATATATATATATATATGTGTGTGTGTGTGTGTGTGTGTGTGTGTATGTATGTATGTATGTATATATGTATGTATGTATAATGTTTCTTATGTTTTTGCATTAGGACCTGGGGTGAAATGGTTGGTTGAGTCTTTTCAAAAATCCGTTTTTAATCTTGCCAAGTTCCTGTAGTCAGTGTTCACAAGGCATTGGATTGTGGTAGGGTTGAAGTGTCTTTTCTCTCTGCTAGATTGGTGCTATGGGCACAAGGTTCAAGGACCAGGACTTCCTTAATGGTAGAACACTGTCTGAAAAAACAGCCACTATCAAGGGGGTAGGTAGGACCACTATAAGAACAGAGCCATTTTGTCTTAGGAGTATTGATAATCATGCTTGCATCGATATATTAGTTACTGCGTGATTCAAAGGAGGAAAAACAGAGTAATACTAGTGCTTAGCATTGGATTGCTAGAGAAGTAAAAAAAAGAATCAGAAATAGAATGAGGAATGGTGGGGACAAAGGTACTGGGGATGAAAGAATATGGTTGGTCAGATAAGCTAGAATCAAAAATAGTTCTAGCTGTGGCATAAATACTCTGCAAAATACAGTAGTACATGTCTTCAGAAAAGGAAAGTGAGAAGAAAAGAAAAAATGAATTTAAAAAGACTTCAGAAAAAAGAAGAAGAAATATAAAGCAGAAACAGAAAACAAGACTAGAGCAGGACAAGATTGTCTGATCAATTGACATTAGGTATTAAAATGTAGGAGAAATAATTGCAAAGAAGAGAGGGCTGGGTGAGGTGTAAGGTGTAGAGTAAAATACAGTCTAGCCTGTCTGCTGATGTCAGTCATAAGGACATTTGTGTTCCTTTCCCAGGCTCCTGGAAGCCTGCCACATGTCTGGGTTGTGACATAGATGCTATGCACACCTTGAGGAAGCTCTTCAGCATAGCCTCAAATGTTGCTCTTGTCTCTGGGCCTTCTATGGGATGGTGGTGCTTGTCTGGTTGTTGGGTAGGCCTCCACAGGTCAATTTACAGATGATGGTCACACCTTTGGACATTATTTCAGGACTCCACCTGTGGATGCTGGCCCTGCCCTTCTGCTATCCTTTCAGATGCTGTGGCATATGACTTGAAACCCATGTCTAAGTTGCCCTGGCAACTGCAACTTTGAACAACATTCCACTTTGCTGAATACTAAGAGGTTCTGATTAAACTTATTTTCTGCAATCAAACTACAGTCTGCTGGCCAAGAGTGGTGGCTTGGACGAGAATGGCCTGGATAAGCTTATAAGTTTGAATATTCGGTCCCCAGTTGATGGAACTGTTTGGGAAGAATTAGGAGATGTGTCTTTGTTGAAAGAGCCATGTCACTGGGGGGTGGTCTTTGAGGTTTCAAAGTCTCTCACCATTCCTAGGTAGCTCTGGCACTCTCTGTTTTGTGTCTGTAGATTATATGTAAGCTGTCAGCTACTGTTCTAGCACCCTACCTGCCTGCCTACTGCCATGTTGCCTACCATGATTATCATGGTCTCTAACCCTCTGGAATAATGAGCCCTTAAATTAAATGCTTTTTTTTTAAGTTGCCTTGGTTGTGTTGTGTCATCACAGCAGTAGACTAGTAGCTAGCATACCGGGTTTTAGGATAAAGTTTATTAGATGTGCCATTGAGTTCCTAAGTGGTTCATAAAATGTCTTTGGAAGCTGAGCCACAGACTGTTGTCGTCTTCTTAAGATGGACTCCTGAAGCTGTTCTGGTCTTTTAAAGATGATATAGTACTTAATTGAGTGTTTAGAGTTGAGTGCTGGGTGCTGTGCACTGAGTGCTAGGTGCTAGGTGCTAGGTGCTGGGTGCTGAGTACTAAAAAGAGATTGGTATTTCATCCATTCCTCTCAGTATCGTTCTCACACTTTTTTCTTTGGCTCCTCCTTATTTTTCTCCTTTTTAAAATGTCCATTACTGAGGGTGCAATGCAAAGTTTCTTAGCGTCTCTGATTTAGTTGTGACTCTTGTCATTTGCAGCTGGGTGTCCCTTCACTGACTTAATACAAATGGAATACCTTGTTCCTTTTTCATCTCCTTCCACCTCTAGGCAGCTGTTAATATTTATGGTTTGTGGTTCCGGGGACTTTTCTTTTAAAGTTGAAAAGCATTGTTCTTGAGTTTTCATTTGTAACTGCTCTTAACATTTTTTTTTATTTTTGAACTAAACTAATAACCCCATGAAGAGACCTCGATTTCCTTGGTAATGTGTGACAACCCCATTGGAACATTTCGATATATTTAGTAGCATGAGTGCTTTTGTGTGTGTGTGTGTGTGTGTGTGTGTGTGTGTGTGTGTTTGTTCGAGCATGTGCACATGTGGTATCCGAATTAGAGATTTGGGTATGAGTTGGTTTTCTTGGAAAAAGATGATGCTCAAGGAACACTGAAGAGTGATGATAAACAGAGCCCTATGTCAGTAAGGCTCTGGTGTGGAGGACATAGAAACTCAGATAGAAGAAATGGGTGTTGAGTAAGGCCAGTGACCACAGGCAAAGGTATTAATCAGACCCGAAGTGAAATTATCAGCCAACAAGACAATAATGAGACCCTAGAGGTCATCCTAGAACTTCTTTGATTTCTGAGCAAGAGCAGGGCTTAAAGCCAGACAGAACTTCCTGATGGTGCTTGGAGAGACAAGAGCCATAGAGGGTGGCAGCCTCACCAGACAAGAAGCATTTCAGTGGTTGTCAATAAGGGGATTGTCCTGAGAAGGTGAGAGCAGAGCAGGGACTTGTGGTCCGGGGAAAACAAACCCAAGATCAAAGGCACCTGGATCATAGATGCCTGGAAGATGCTGCATTTCTCTCAAAGGTTTGTATGACCAGCATGGAGTCCTCACACTTCCTAGAAGCTAGGACAATGGCCTCTTGGGTAGAGTGAGGAAGGGTACCCTGGGATAGAGAGCTGGTCCAGAGGAGCACAAATCCTGTGTGACTCAGGAGAGATATTCTATTCTGTCTGCAGCAAAAGCAGTCTCCTTGGGGGCTCGTTTTGATGTTAATGAGACCAAGAAAGTGGGGAAAATAGTTTTCTTCTGAAAATTCTATTTCATCCTTCCTTGCTCTCTGGGCATACCTCTCTGATTTAGATACACTATGTTTAATTAAAACAGTGTTTGTTTTCTCCCCTCCTCTGCTCTTCCCACCTCCCCATCCCATCTCTTCTCAGTTAGCTGTTCCTATGAACAAACTGGTTCCTCTAGCAGTTTAGGCATTTTTTTTTTTTAATTCATTGCCACATGGGGCAAGGGAAGGCTTTGCTGAAAACCTTGTGGTTGCACCTGATCATGGGTTAGGCACACACCCATCGCACCCTTGGTAAAACTTTGAGCACAAGTCTGAGAAATGTGGATTGCACAGAGCACATTGGTGATAGGGGAGGGCTTCCCAATTAGGGAGCAGGTTTTCTCTTTGGGATACTAACCCCATTATACAGAGATTTAAGGCAGGAGTCCTTTCAGCATCTAGCTAGTCTGTTGGATTTAAATGGGATCGACTTGACAAAATGAAAGCGATAGAATTTTGTAGGATCATGGACAAAAAATAGCTACTCTTCCTGTGCCAGGTTCTGTGTGAGCAATTGAACATATCCAGTGGGATTTTTATTGGAGCTTTAAAAAAAGATTTTGCACATGAAGGAATCACAACTCAGGGAAGCTGATATTCTTGTGTAAGATCATGGGACTGGTAACAGCAAAACTGAAATTTGAATTCAGAAGCTTCCAATCCCATTTTTTTTCACACTTCCCACTATATCCAGAAAGGGCCTCTATCTGAACAAATGATTTTTTTCCCCTGAAGCTGACAGCTATCTTCAGAGATGATAAGAGAAAAAGAACGCTGCATGTGAGATCTTTGGTATCAGGAACACTCCTATCTTTATGGAAAGTGAGGTAGAAGTGATTCCATTTACACTAGCAAGTGGGGGAGGCCTCTTACTTGCCTTGATTTCTGTAATAGGTAACCTTGATTGTTAACTTGATTAAAATGTGAAGTACCTAAGAGAAACTAACACATTTATGTAAGGGCATTTCTAGACAGAATTAATTAAGAAGAATGTCTACCTTGAATGCGGATACATCTGAAATAATCCTCATGAAAAAGATACAGTCCACCATGCTAATTAATAGTATAAGAGGTATTTATTTACTTATTTATTTATTTGCCTGGTGACCAAGAGTGGGCTAATGCCTCAGAAAGTCTGTTAGTATTAAAATTCAGTGGTATAGCATTTTATAAGGCAAATTAAGCCAGGCAGTGGTGGCGCACGCCTTTAATCTCAGCACTTGGGAGGCAGAGGCAGGCAGATTTCTGAGTTCAAGGCCAGCCTGGTCTACAGAGTGAATTCCAGGACAGCCAGGGCTACACAGAGAAACCCTGTCTCAAAGAAGAAAAAAATGCAAATTAAATCAGTGTTAGATAAGGGTCAGAGTAACTTTGCCACATTTTTTAAGGCCAAACATAGTAGTTATTTCATATACAACATGGCAATTAATTTTATCTATATCCTTTTCAATTGTTTTAGGTTAGTTCACATAAGTATTATTATCTCCTAAATACATCTGGACCATGGTCAGAGTCATGGAAATTCCACATGTGTTATCAAGGCAGATGTGGCTGTTGGGGGTAGAGAGGGCTGAGAAGTGTATAAGCAGACACAAAATAGAGCTAGGATAAGATGGTATTACTTTAGCCCAACATTCTTTCTCTGCTTCCTCCTTGATGTGATGGACTAAAACATTCACCATCATAAGAACAATTAACCCCTCATGTTGTTTGTTTAAGTGTCTTGTCACAGGAGTATAAAGTTCAACACAAAAGGTTGATACCTGAGAAGTGATATATTACTACCCTGAGACTGCAAGAGGTTAGAAGTCTTTCAAACTTGTTTGTTGGAAGACCTTGGAAATTTTTTGGAGAATTGGGAAGAGATTTAGACATTTTAAATAGAAGAAAACCGGTAGTTCTGGTGGTAGCTGTGGTGGGATCTCTCTCTGGTGGACTGTCTCTCTGGTAGAATCTCTCTCTGGTGGGATCTGTGGTGGGATCTCTGATGATATCTCTCTGATGGGATGCTGATAGGAATGTGAACACTGAATTCTGTGTTTGTGAAATTTAAAATGGGGATGATGAGTGTTTAGGTAACTAGAGTTGAAGCCATGGATGCTACATCTGTTAAAGAACTTGTCTATATTTTGTCTGTGTCCTGAGACCTTGCATGAGATTGAATTTAAAAGTGACCACCTAGCTAATGTGTTAGGAAAAAATTTTAAGGCATACCAGCTTCAGGCCATGATGTATCTATTAGTAGGTCCTTTAAGGTAGATTAATGGTGTAATTGGTTGTGAAAAGCAGAACAGAAAACTTTGAGAAACCTATTGTTTGGCCAAAACATAAGCACATGTAAATTAGGGAGTCGAAGAAAATGTCACTACTGATAAGATTCAGATCATTAGAAATAGCCAAATACTTTGAATCAGAACAGTGAAACAGGTGCCTTGAGGAATTAATTCTCAGAAATTAGCCATGCCCCACCCACACAGGTTCAAGGGTGTGACACTTTAATTCAGCTGGATGAGTTTCCTTTAGAAGACACCCTTGGGGTGCCCTGCTACCTATGGCATCCATAGAATTCTGCCTCTGAGTTCATCCACCTAGGAACTGCTGTGTGAACATCCTCCTCCTCCACATGTACTCACCAGGATGATACTTTTTTTCCCACAAAGTCCTGAAAGCACACTATGTCTGTGTGTATGTATGCCAAACAGGTGTGGGTGCCTATGGAAGCCAGTGAGGGCATTGGATCCCTAGAGTTACAGGCAATTGTGAACTGATCAACGTGGGTGCTGGGAACCAAACTCAGGTTCTCTGGAAGAGTTAAAAGCTCTTAACTGCAGAGCTAGCTCTGTTGCTTTGATATTTTACATTTTAAAGTATATACCATTCAAACTGCAGTGTTTCCTCTCCGGTTATCATCTACCTCTATTTAGACCAGACATACTGCGCATGCTCCACAGTTCCCTGTGCTTCGGGCAAACACAGAGGAGCCATAGCTCTGGGTATTGGCTGTTTGGAAAGCACAGTAGCTGATTCAGTTGTAGGCTCCTTCCCCTGGACTAGAGCTTTCTGGCTTTGTTTTGCTATTGAGGAACATATTCAGGGAGCAAACAAGTGGAGGTCTCTTTGGTTAGGCATATCCTCACCATAAATTCGCCATAGAAAGTCTACAAAGAATAGTATCAACTGTGTGCCATGAAGATGAACTAGGAGGTAGAATCTAGTCTCTGCTGACTAGGGGCCCTATCCTCAGAAAGCATTTCTGAGGGAGATTTCATGTTGCAGATTATGAAAATGCACTGCAGGCAATTGTGATTTTCATTCTTGTTTGACATAGTTTGATAGTTTTTTATTTGCCAGGTAGAAAAATTTCCAACATTCATGTAGAGGAGGGTGACTAAAGCCAATCATAATGTAAGATTGTATTTCAAAATTAACTAGAAAAAGAGACTCAGAATGACCTCCACAATAATATAATAAATGTGTAAGAGGATGGCTATGCTTGTAAGGGGATTGGTCTGGTACTGCTATGTATTCAAATGCTAAATAGTGGCCCCCAAGATCTGGTTGCCCCTGACCACCAGAAATCCTCATGTACACCAGCTTTTGTTGTGTGAACCTTGTTCCCCAAGTTAGTTAGTCAGTAAAAGGATAAAGCTTATCATTGGGCAATAGATAGAGGTATGTGGGTTTGCAGTTACCTGGCTGGGGGTCTCAGGTGGAGACAGGAAAGGAGACAAAGAGAAGAGGAGGTTGTCATGAGAAGAATTGGACCATGAGCAGGTGGCCAGGAAAAACAGCAAGAAACAAGGGACATATGGCTGAGATATAAGTTAGAATAGCTCCAAACATGCCCAATCCATGGTTATGGATCTTAAATAAAATACCTGAACTGTGTGTCTTTCATACAGGCTAGCTAGAATTTATAATTCCTTTTACATATGCTAATTATTCTGATTTGGTCATTATGTAATATATCGTAATATCAGATTGTATATAATAAGTACATATGCTTTTTAAATGTTAATCTAAAATAAAAGTATGATTCATTAAATGCAAGTTCAGTACCGGAAAAATTGGACCAGGAGAGGTTTAACTCAATGTTTCTATTTCTCCACTGACTTTTTTCCTCTCCTTCATCCTCCAAGGGCTCAGACCTCAGTCCTATGGAGAGGCTAACTCCATGATACTCTGCCCTCAAAGGAAATGATGTTTTCTTTTCACGATTGCTCAAGAAACACAGAATATAGGCAGTGGCCTGCTCTTCTTTCATTTTCAGTTCCTTGTTGAGCTTTATTTAGCAGTCTTAGGGAGGCATGCCTTTGCCTGGTATAGGAAGATGGAGATGACAGAGAGAGAGCTGGATGAAGATAGTGAAGGAACTGAGAGGACATTATGGCTCCTGTAGTGAGCCATTCACTCAACTACCTGACATTTTGTGTCCTTAACCTTGGTCACTGGAGGACAGTGCATTCCCTACCTATGAAACACGTGCTTAGACAGAAGCAAAACAGGATGCTGGTGAGAAGTCTTCAGAATCAGCCCCTGGTACTACTTGAATTTGTACATACACTCTGAAATCATTTTCTTTTTGGAAAATTCATATCTTTTTTTTTTTTTTTGTCCCAGGCACCTCCTTTCTTCTCTGGGTGCTAAGACTTGTGTCTCACGTCCTAGACACAGGATGTCCAAGACTCATGTCTGCCTCAGATGGGAAGCAGATTTCTGAATTGTTCTGCATGGTGAAAGCAAAAGAATCCCATGAATGTAAGGAAAGGCAAGCACTGCTGGGTTTTGTGAGCACTGATATAATTTAGACTTGGTTACCAAGTTTAACATCTGAGGGATGAGGGAGAAAGATTACCTGGCCATTTTACAGATGCTAGTGCCCCAAAGTTGACTTCTTATTTTGAGTTTTGTGTCCATTATTCCATAAGGAAAATGATTCCCTAGCTCCAGATGATATACTTCACTCAGATAAAGAGTTAAGCCAGTAGAGAAAGCAGGTACCAGTGAGACTCAACAATATGACTTAGTCATGTGGTCATAGAACCCTTGAAAATCTTTTCCATGGCCTAAACTCTGTTTCCTCTTCAGCTTGTAGAAGGTAGTAGGAGCTTTAAGGGGTTGGGTTCACTGGGAGAGCAGATTATTGGGTGAGTGCCTTTGATAGGCATAACAAAGGCCCAGTCTTTTTTTCCCTGTCTGTTTTCTGCTCACCAAGAAGTGAGTAGCTGTGCACACAAGGGCTTCCCACCATGATAGTCTTCCTCACTATAAGAACCAAAGCAAGGAAACCATGGCCTGAAATCACTGTCCACAATAAACCTTTTATCACTTTGTTTCAGGCATTTTATGTTGTTTATCTTGTGTACTTCCCACAGCCTCTGAAAGCTGACCGACACACTGCCTCGTTCCTTGTGTGTTAGCTCACTGGCCTCTATTTTTTTTTTTTCTTATGAAAAACAATGCATATGAATGCACTATAAAGAAGGCTCCATGAATATGAGTCTATAGAGATGACGGCATCTAGCAGAGGCACATCCATAGTGTTGCTTAGCCTACATTCTGCATCTCCAGAGTGCCCAGCGTGTGTCAGTGTGTACATGTATGTGTGTGCATGTGCATGCACACACATGTTTGTGTGTGCATGTGTGTGTGTGTGTGTACCATTATAAGGAATTCAAACTAATCATCTCAGCCCAGACTGAAAGCACCACTTGGCCTGAGAACACATCACCTGTTTCTTCTTTTTACTTTGTAAAATTGTGTGGTGAACTGGCCCAGCTTAGAGGCTGATAGTCAATTTAATATAAGCGCAAGAATAACTGCATTTATGTAAAGCCTTTCTCAAAGGGACCCTCAGCACTGTGCAGCTAATGGACTTATTTATTCTCAGAGCACCTCTGTGAGGCACTTACAGGACAGAGGTGACCAGACTCACACAATAAACAATGTCAGAATCAGCACAAAGCCAGACAAGCCTATAACTCTGAGGCCCTGGATTAGATCGAGTGGGCCCAAGGTCACCCAGCAAGATGGGCAAAGGACAAACATTCTTGCAGCAGTGAGATTTCAGCTCCAAGGATTGTTCTGTTTTTCATGTGCACACACCAAGGTACACTTCAGAGAGCACAAAAGATGTTTTTATTTATCTGTAGCCCAGTGAACTCTGGAAACACTGGCTATCAAAGACCTTAGTGAGTGCTTTACTGGGGCAATTTAAAAGGACTTGAACAAATGTACTATGACTCTCCAAGAGGGGTCTCCAGTACACCCAACTTCCCAAGTCCATTTGTCTATTAAAAGTCCCCACTTCAGGGTCCCAGAGGATGAAATCTTGGTCTCTTAACATCAGGCAGCAGAATTACTTTTATGAAAGAAAATAACTGACTTTAAGGACAATCTAGGCAAGGAGGCTGGGGATGAATGACTTTCAAGATAAAACTATCATTGGATGCTGAGGTAACAAGCTGGAAAGCTATGCAAAGGCAATAGAAGGACGGAACTTATTTGGACCCTGAGAGGGATTTGGAGAAAAGAGACACATAAGGGGTGAGAGAGGAAGGGTGGAATAAAGACTAAAAGAAATTCCAGTATGGACATTTGAGAAAGCTTACTATGCCATATGAAGCTGTTGGTGTCACAACATAACATATACTATATCACATATATTTTTATATCTTATATATCTTCTTCTCATCTGTCTGTCTCTCAGAGCTGAAGGAGAATGTCATTCCCTCTCTGAGCTTTTGTGGACAGGCAACAGACAGTATTACTAGAAGCAGACCCCCCTTCCCTTCCCCTCCACCCATGCCCAGTAACATCTACTTCTAGGTAGATGTTGAGATAGATAAACTCCATAGGGTCTCAGTTGCAGGTCAACCTGCCAATGGATGCTCTGTAGATTAGCAGGATTATTGTGCTGCTCTGTGATGTGTCATCTGAGGGTCACCATTACTGCCACTATTAGCCCAGCCACCTGCAATCATGGAATACATGCAATAAGATGCAGATCACATTGGTTAGGAGATTTCCAGATTAAACATACTTAATCCCTTCCCTATGTCTCTAGACCGGTTACCAGACCTGTCACAATTCTGATCACCCTGGTCCAGGCACCTCTGTGGTTTCCATGTACTTCTTGGGTGCCTTACATGATTCAGCAAGTATGATCCTCTCTCATCACTAAATACAGTATGGTTTTTATTACCAGGGACTTCACCTGTGTCTATCAGGAAAACCAAAATTTGATTCAGAAATGCTTTTGTGTAACTATCACGTTGTGCTCTTAATTCCCATTAAACATGTGGGGAACTAAAATCCTTATCATGTAATAAGTACGTTTTCCCATTTACTGCAGCCATTCTGACTGTGTGGTATTCCTGCCCCGTGGGTGAGAGCCGCCAAGTTTTGTGTCGTGATATATTATGGTAGCTAGATATGTTTGTTATATGATGATGATAGTTAGATCATGTGGTCATGAGGAAGGGTATTCTGAAAGGCACATGCACACAAAGACAGCCAAAGTGATCGTGTGCCACTTTAAGGAGTTGTCTGGGTGTGCCACAGTGATAATTAACAGCAGCATTCACAGACATCCTTTTCCTTCTTGTCTTGCACTACAAGGCTTGTTTGTCAAAACCTGCTGATGTGCTGGTGATAGGCGCTATGTAAACATAGGTGGTGATTATAAAATGGGTACCGAGACCCTGCTGCAAACATCCTTGACGATAATGACAGCCTTATGTACAAACATGACTCACCTTGAACAGCTTTCAAGTGCCAGGTGGAAATGAAGAAGGAGCAAGATGATTAAGACTTCAGTTACACATTAACTCAGTTTCTGACTTTTCATAGCTATATTTGTGTCTCTTGATGGAAGCCTATTGGAGCCAGAAGCCCAGAGTAGAGTAATTATCTTTAGCCTATCAACTGGCAAGACAATGGCCTCACAGAACCTGTGGATGGAGACCATAGAGACAAACAGTAGTGCTGATATGAGCTATGCAGGTGCTTTCTCTTCTGCTAGCCATTAGCTTGGGGAGCTGGACCATGTTTGCTGTTATAAACTTCACTTCTCCCTAATAGGAATTTTTTGAAGTTGACTCAGAGGACTATAGGGAGATAGAACAGGTGTCCTGTTGCCCAGAGATCGTTCTAACTTAATAACCTGAACAAGAATTTGCTCTTTTTCTGAGGGTCTTGGTATAGAGGGATGGAGATCCAGTCATTCATTCATTGAATACTCTGGGAGTCCCTCAGAGCTCAAGGCTTCATGGCAGCTATGGGCCTCAAATTCAGATGTGACCTAGCTCTTCCAGTGACTGCAGAAGGGGAGTGGCCAGCAAAGGAGCAGTAGGGATTGCTGTGTGAAGCAAAAATTATGTGAGGAGGAAGAGCGGGGTGAAGGAAAGTTCTGGAAGGATTGGCATTTATGCTGACCTTTAAAGACAATCAGAGGATGAACACAAAAAGAGTCAGGAGGAACATCTCTTAAAGAGAGAGAAGTGTGACAATTCATTGGAACTGGAAGATTGTCTTCATGTGAATGATCTGACTTGGCCCACTCAAGTTACCTCAGCTTACCTGGAAGAGCACCCTCCATGCTGTACATCATCTGTTCTCACTGAGCAAGTGCCTAGTGGTCTGCTCAGCAGCCTGCTGGGGTGGGCTGAGAAGACCCAAAGTGGCCAAGAAGCAGAATGAAGGTAGCTTCACCATCATTGTGGGCATGAGGATCCCTGAGAGTTTGGACAGGATCTGATATGTAAAATAAACAGGGTTTCATCAACATAGTGCAGATATGAGTCTGGCCAGGGTATTTAAGAAAATCCCTGCCCAGTCTCTGTTCCTACAGTCTGTGTGCTTCCATCTGCAGTAACCAATTCAAGAGTATAGGGGATGGGGGCTATAGTTAAAACTTGAGCATAAAAACTCTAGTTTTCTGGACTAGTGAACACATTAAAGTAAGTGAGTATGTAATTCATCTATTTATTCAACAAACATTTAGGACACACATAAATAAACCAGGCACTTGGAACTCCAAGGCTGAGGACTGTCTTTGTCCTAGACAACCTAAAAGGTTCAAGGTTCAAAGAGTTTGTCTTCAAGAAGTCCATGTGGCACATTCTCTTGTAGGCTAGCCTCTCATTTTGTAAGTCATGGCCACTATAACTATATAAGGTAGGCACCATTTCAAGCTCATTTTATCGATGGCGAATGGGAGGCATATGTTGAGATGGCTGACCCAGGGCTGAAGAGGTAGTATAGGATGGAGGAGAAGCTAGGATTTAAGGCAGATTTTTTTTTAACCCCAGGATCTGTACTCAGCCAGTCTTACACAATACAGACACAAATGGATGTCCTAGTAAGGAGTCTGGAAGCTGGAAGACCCTTCTGAGGTGGTTGGAGGTGTCCTGCCGAGAAATACTGGGGTATTGGCCAGCAATAAGAGGAGACAGAAGATTATAGAAGTGTTAAAGATGAATGTGTCAGTGTTGTTAGCTGATGGTAGAGGTTTTGAGAGAGAAAGCAAAGTCAAGCAACCCAAGGAAAGGATACTTCTACAAATATCTGATAGACCCTGTCTTGGGTTTTAGATGTCTTATGGTGTCTGTGACAAATATTCAGCTTTGCCTTCACAGGGCAAATGCAGCTGTTGTCAACAGCTATGTTCCAATAAAGCTTTATTAACAGATATTGACTTTTGAATCCCAAAGAATATTTTGTGGGATAAAACGCCATTTTTTTTTTGTTGTTGTTGTTATGCTGGGACCGAACCTGGAATTTTCTTATGGAAACTGCAAGTATTTGCAAACTCTTTTCCATGGGGCTAGCCATGAGACCATGTCTTCTATACTTGTATAAACATGCTTTCGTTACCAGCTTGCCTAGGAAGGAAGGAAGAAAGGAAAGGGGGGAGGGAAGGAGGGAGGGAGGGAAGAGAGAAGAAGGGAGGGAGGGAGGAAGAGAAGGAGGGAGGGAAGGAGACAGGGAGGGAGGAAGGAAGGAAAAGCTAGATTCATGGCAGACAAGGATTCTAACACTATTCTAAGATTCTTCAGACATGGTCTCACAGTGTAGCTCAGGCTGGCCTTGAAGGAAGTATAAAAATAGACAAGAGGACTAGATGTGAGCTGTCTTTTGCTGAGAAGGTGAGTCAAGGGCAGGAAGGAACGAATCCATGATAATTGGAGACAATTACGAAGTGGAGGGCAGTGAAGGCCACACAGCATCTTCTCCAGTCAGAGTGCCTACCATGGACTTCTGGCTAGGTACCCATGCTGTGCAGAGTACAACACAGACCAACAGGCAGATTCCACCCTGGAGAGCTGAGCCACTGAGGATTGAACATTTACAAGATCCATGTTAATAAGCAGCAGCTTTCTCTTCCTCTGGCTCTCCTGTCCACCCCTGGCGTGGCGGTAATAAAAACACGTTTACACAAACACAGAGGTCATGGTCACACAGCTGCCCTTATGGTGAAGCATTTCCGAATACTAATAGCTTTCATTTAATGCAAAACCCGGGTTACAGGGAAGAGCTTAAGGTGACCTGAAATACTACTCTAGATCGCTCAGCTTTATACATAAAAAAGGACAGCGGAGAGACTTGGGTTCTCTCCATCCATGCTGAAGACAGGGGAACAAAGAGCTTCATACCGCTGGAAACAAGTCCTGTGATACCAGTGTTGTGAGCTGGATCGCCAAATCCTCAAGAAAAACAAGGAGGAAGGGTTACACCTCAAGGATCGATACTACCAACCAACACTGCCCTCAAAAAATCTCTCACGAGGCATAGAAAGCAACTGTTTCCTGAGTGCCATCAGGAGGGAAATTTTAAGCAGTAGATCGCTGTCCTCATTTATGAGAGCTGATTATATGCCATGTACTCTTGTTACAAGTTAGATGCTCAATTGAAGTTGGGGGGCGGGGCATAGATAGAACCTCAACACCTGAGTTATTCTGTTTTCTATTGGGCTAACAAGGTACCTGAGGTTAGTTAACTTGTAAACAAAAGAGGCCTGTTTAGGTTACAGATCCGAAAGTCCAGGGACCTGGCTCTGGTATTGCTTGGTTTCTAGTGAAGTCCTTTGGGTGGATGACATCACATAGTAGGATGTCTGTGACTGACAGGGCAGAAGATGATTTTATGCACACGACTTCAGTAGTCACCAACCCAGATTTAACACTTTTAAGACCTAATCCACTCAGAGAGGCATTAATTCATTTGTGAGGATAATGTTACAATAAGTATCTCTCACTAGGACTCCCAATATAAAATCCCACCCTCTCTCAATACCACACTACACAGAGACCAGTCCAGCAAGTGAAATTTCCATGGAGACACACCGACCCAAACCACAGCAGGATCTCATACAACCTCTAGGCTAGTAGTTCTCAACCTGTGGGTTGCAACCCCTTGAGTGGTCCAAGGATTCTTTCATAGGGTTGCATATCAGATATCCTGCCTATAAGATGTTTACATTATGATTCATAACAGTAGCAGAGTTACAGTTATGAAGTATCAATGTAAATAATTTTATGACTGAGGGGTCACCACAACATGAGGGACAGTGTTAAAGGGTCACAGCATTAGGAAGGTTGAGAACCATTGATGTAGAATAAGGGTTCTCAAGCCTTGTCTTTTGCATGTTAGTAGAAGAGCATGCACTTCATTGTGTAAGTCGTAAGGGGGCGCTCCGAACAAACTGCTCCCAGAGTATGCCCCAAGGCACCTTGGGAAGACTGGTGTTTATTTTATAAAGTAGGGAGCCGAAGCCCCATGAGGTTCAGTGGCTTTCTGAAGATCACATGGCTAGCTCTAGAGGCAGGGACTTTTAGGTCTGCGTTTGTTTGTTTCTCTAAAGCAGTCTGTGGTTCTAGAGATAGATATGGACAGGAGCCTACCATCCCACAGCCCTCCACTTCTAACATTGCCAGTTTGAAATGGAGCTAAGCATGGGATAGTTCATAACAACTGGGATTTAGTCTCTGCTGCCTCTTAAGCAGCTCTGTGACCGTGAGCAATTAACCACAATTAACAATTGAACCACTCCCTCGGTGTTCCGCCTGACTTAAGTTGCTAAGATGAAACTGACCAAAATCAACTCGGAGAGGAAACGGTTTATTTTAGCGGTTACACTTCCAGGGCACAGTTCATCCCTGAGGGGAGTCAGGCAGGGAAACATGGAGGAGTGACCCTTAGTGTTTTCTTGCCTCTGCCTTGCTCAGCCACGTTTAGTCTATAGCCCAGGCCCACTGGCTTAAGGGTGTAACCGTCCAGTTAGCAATCAACAAGAATGCTTCGCAACATTCCCACAGGCCAATCTGTTGGAAGCAACCCCTCATCCGAGGTGACTCTAGCTTGTGCTAGTTTGTGACAATTAAAAAACAAAACAAAACCCTAACCTAACCGTCTCATGTGGAAAACAATAACCACCTGACTTCTTATACGGAGCTCCTCACTAAAGTAAGGGGAAGTGTTTTGCGAGCAGCTATGGTGAAGAATGTGGATGCTGTGTTCAAGCAGGTCTCGGGGGCCACCCTCAAAGGTTAGGGACAACAGTCTCCTTGTGGGATTTCTACTCATCCTAATCTGTCACAACCCAACCTCATGTTTAGCAATGGAGGCTTTGAGGGTAGATGAAATCCTGCCATGTTTTAATCCAATTTCCAAGCCCTAGCTACATCCAAGCTCTGACCTATCATCAGCTAGACAGCTGGAAGAAGAGGATGCCTTGCCTTTTCACCTTTTGTTCCTGGGCAGCATCCAAGAGTTATGGGCATTCGGTTCCCCCAAGAAAGAAACATTATCGCCATCCTTGAAGGATGAGGTGTCCCGAATGGCACGGGACTGAGCACTGCTTTTTCTCCGTCTTTCCGCCGGAATTTAAAAGGCCCCAGAGCAGCTGGGTTTATTAGGACCCATAAGAGCTGTTCTATAACCGGGACACGGGCAGCCGTAAACCTGTACCTTGAAGTTTGCAACAAATCCTGAAGTGGGGAACTAGGACGAGCTCTTGTCTCTGTCAGCAGAAAAAAATAAAATAAAGGGAGAAATGCAACTCCAGCAGAAAACAGACCTGAGAAGGGAAGTCAGGAAGAGTGAGAGAGCGCCTGCAAGAGCTATGCCAGCAATGAGGCTAAAAGCAACCATCAGGACATAAAAAGCAGGCAGTCTGCGGGAACCTCCCTGAACAAGCCTGGGGGAAAGGCGCCTGCGCAGAAAGACAAGCCTGGCTCACAAGGGGGAAGGGGGGAGCGGTGGCAATTAGAAACACACACACACACACACCACACACACCACACACACACACACACACACACACACGTACATATATACACACATGTGCACAGCCAGGGGAGCAGATAAGCTGCGTGGAGGAATGCAAACTGTGGATAAACAATAAAAGGCATCCGAGGGCCTTCTCTGAAGTCATCATGGACAGCAGCATCTTGGAAAGGGGTGGGTGTTTTTGCATCTGTCCTGTGGTGCCTATTAGATGGACTACTGACTTTTCCCTGAATACCCATGCTTACTTTAAGACAGAACAACGATCGGGGACTTTGCTGTCTTTAAAAGAGAGCAGAACACAATGCGAGGACAATGGGCTTTGGTGGCAGCTCACATTTGGCGCCAGTAGTCATGCAGGCCTTACTGCGCAGGTGCCTCCCTCTTCCCAAGTGTCCATGGCCAGTACCTTCCTCCTTGGACAAAGAAGGACCTTCCTGGGGACAGCAGGAAGCAAATCATGTGTACCTACAAAGTTCCTGTTTGTTCCCAGCCCACATTCCTTGCGTGACAAGCCCCATTACTTGATGACACAATTTCCTTGTGATCAGAATGATAATTTATCCTCTTCTCTCGGACATTTTGTTGGGGGGTAGCACATGAAATACGCTTAAGGCTGTTGGGGCCTTTGGGGAAACTGATTTTCCTAATGCCGGGACTATTAAATTCAAAGACTTCCTTCCACTCTGTTTTTTCCTGGAGCATGGACAGGACACCTGGAGCTGCAGGGGCCACCACCTGTGAGACCATGTTGTCAAAGAGATTGGGAGAAAAAAGAGGGGGAAAAGCCAAGGTTAAATAATTCTAAGGCAGACATTTTGAAACCAGACCTAGTTGACTTCTGTTATGTGAGAAAATAAACACTTCTTTAAGTCACCCTGAGTTGAGCTTTTTAGTGCTTGCAGGCAAACTCAATCTTCCCAGAACATTCAGGTAAGAATTTGATGCTTGCAGGCAAACTCAATCTTCCCAGAACATTCAGGTAAGAATTTGATGCCACCTTGTTTTAACTTCTAACCTTCCTGCTGCCCCTTTCCAGCTAATAAAACTTAGTTGCTGAAGTATTAAATAACCCTGCCATTCTTCATGGGGTAAAACTAAATGACTTGGGTTGGGCATGGGGAAAGCCTCAGCTTCCAGGAGCCCAGGCTGCCTCTCCAGCTTTCTCTGTCTGCCCTTGGCCCTCTGCTGCCTCTATGTTTAACTCTCTTAGATCTCAGATCACATCTGCCTCTGCTCAGTGTGCTCTTGTTTGACATCTTCTCTGCTCTAGAACGAGTTAAATTTTTTATTGATTTATTTTTCTTTTCTTTTTTTGTGAGTGTGTTGGGAGGAAGAAGAGGGAAAATAAATTATACATCTCCCAAGATACGATCTGTAGTTAATTCTTAATTAGGACTGACAGATGCTTCCCCCATAATCCCATTCCCAACATGTTCTGTTTGCTTTGTTTGGTGCTGGAAGATGTATTGTGACACAGTAATGACCTTTGTAAGCTTGTCCTGGAAGTGTTATTGGCATTCTAATGATTTATTGCATGTTCCAGTTGATTACAGGGCCATTTGTCAGCATTTTATTTCTCTCTCCATAAACCTGTCTCCTGCGTCACAGGCATCCGTTGGATGAAATTTAAACAAATACAGTACACAGCTCTTATTCAACTTCTGTTTTCACTCGCAGCTTCTGAGCCAGCCCGTTCTGGCCAGGAGAAGGCTTTTTATGACAGATGCTGCCCTCGCTCTCCCAGGGCTCTGTGTGAGGCTGGCAAAAGGCGATTTTCTTTCTATCGATTTGCAATTGCTCATTGTGGGAATACGTTTCAAAGCTGAGTTGGCCAGGCCAGTAACCCATTACATGTGTGGACTATGTCTCTGGGTTTTCCCAAATGGCCATTTGGTGCCTGTTGGCCTAAAAGGACATGGCTGACTAGTCAAGGAGCTGTTATTATGTCCTAACCTCAGTCTGGTAGATTTACTTCTTAATTCCCCATAACCACAGACTCACCACAAACAGCGACAGGTCCAAGGAAGCCGAGGGGACATTCAGAGAGAATATGAGTCATGCTACCACAGCATGAATGCTTGTCCTATCTATACGTCACTGAGTCACTTCTGTTTCATCTGATCCAGGGCTTTGGAGATACAGGGTAGTTTGGCTTCATGTTGATCTTGACATTGTTTATGTGAGTCAGGACCTTTCCTGTAAATGCCTCACAGAGGTGCTCTGAGGATAAATAAGCCCCATTAGTGGCAGAACCCCAAGAGTCCCTGTGAAAAGGGCTTTGCATCAATGCACAGTTACTCTTGTTCTTGTGTTCAGAAGGCAAGTGGCAGGGTTCTGGAGAGCATGAGGCAATTGGAAATACTGTTGTAGCCCTTCATGGGAAATACTGTGTTTTGCAGTGGTCCTCTCAAATGCAGTCCTTATGAGGAAGTACCAAATTGCCTCTTGCTTGCCTGAGCCTGCTTCTAGCATTCCAAAGTGGTGAGTTCAAGAATCTGAGCAGATCGGCAACAGAGAAGAACGTCAGCCTTCTCCTCCCAAGACAAACAAAATACAGTTTCACTCCAAAGGGATATTTACAGTGCTAAGAGGAAGATGGGCAGGAAAAGGATCGACTTCTAAACAGCAGAAATGTGCCAAGTGTTCTCTACAGCTTGGTTCTCTCTGCTTCTATTGTGGTCTACTACTTTGAAGTCACTGAGACCCAAAACTTCTATTGTGACCACATAACTCTCATTCTCTTGACAGCCACCTACAATTTCCACCCTGGTCTTAACCAGGGACCAGATAACCATGGAGTTGGTCTTTGTTTATCTTTCTAGGTATCTCTTGGCTAAGATCACAGATATCTTGGAACCATACTCATGCTTGCTGAAAGGTTGTCACATTTGTTCTGTTGTCTCCTACTCTGAGTTTTCCATATATAGAGACTGATAGGTCCGCCTATATAAAGACTTTTGCCCCTCCCACCCTCTGTCCCATGCACCAAGGGTTGTCACTGTTTCGGAGCTCAGACTGAGCTGTGGTACCCTTCTCTTCTCTCATGGCAATGCCATAGTTCTAAAATTTGCTTTTCTGGTCAGTTTCCTCAGAGAGACAAAGACGCTACCCTTGTTGTCTTTGAACACTTAAGATGCTGAATGCGGAATGGTAGTTGACTGTCAAGTAAATGCCGAGCATGTTGTAGGCAACCATGTTATACGTAATTCAGGTCTCATTTTTCTAGCATGACTATCCAAGGCTAGTGCCCCAGTGAGAGGAAGTTAGGTGTTGAGAAGCCAGATAAGACCAACTCGACTTTCCACCAGCTGCATTCACGGTGGTGCATAGTTGAGCTGGAGGAATTAGCTTAACCCAATTCTCAACCACATAAGAGGCTAGTTATGGACATTTATGGGCCAGTCACAACTCGAGACTGGAAGGAGTAGGGAACACATGACAATTGTGGTGATTTAAATATGCTTGACCCGTAGGAAGTAGCACTATTAGGAGATGTGGCTTTGTTAAAGGAAGTGTGTCACTGTCAGGGTGGGCTTTGAGGTACTACGCTCAAGTTCTGCCTGGTGTGAAAGAGACCCTCCTACTGGCCGTCTACAGAAGAGTCTCTGCCTGGCTGCCTTTGGGTCAAGATATAGGATTCTTGGCTCCTCCAGTACCATGTCTACCTGGACACTGCCATACTTCCTGCTGTGTTAATAATGGACTGAACCTCTGAAACTGTAAGCCAGCCCCAATGAAATATTTTATGTATAAGAGTTGTCTCTTCACAACAATAAAACCATAACCGAGGCAATAATCTTCAACTGCAATTGTTCTTCAGCTCAGCATTTCCCCCAAGAGAAAAAAAATGCTTGAAAATTGTGTGGCATGTGGGGCATGGGGTGGGGATTCTTCTTGATAGAGTTGAAGAGATTCTTCTTGATAGAGTTATTCTCTTCTTGTGACTTGGAAAAATGTGGAGGATGGTGGGAGACATTAAATGGATGAGCAGAAGGGACATGGAGTTAAGTAAAAGGCAGAAAATTATCTTTACTCCTTCCCTACACAGGGCCCCTATGGAGCATGGCCTAGGTAGTAGCTGATTGCAGGAAGAGTCATAGGCAGAAATAACAGGTTGATGGTCTGATTTCTCAGCTACTGTGAGGGTCTCAGGATAGATGCACAATCCCATCCCCTCAGCAACACCCACACAGGACACTGACAGCCTGTGGAGGTGACAGTGGTCTTATACAAGGGGCAGAAAGGACTCTGGCCCTTGGCTCAAGGGGACAGATGGGCGAGGAGAGGGGCATCCCTGGGAGACTGGGCAGCTGAACAGCTCCCAAGACCAGCACGAGCTGCATGTAACATATGGCTTAATTTCCTCTCAAATTAGACACTTGATAAAAAAAGTTATTATATCTGTCAAATTGCCAGGGCATTTTATGGATGTGATAAACCAAGAACCACTGCTTTACAAACCTTGATGGGATGTTTCAGTACCTGAAAAACAATTTTATGGCCACCCAGGCTACTAACAAATTGCAAATACTGATTAAGCCATAAAGTTACAACAACATTAAAATATAATGAGAGGTTATTGCATGTGGGAAAGCTTTTAAGCAACAGCCACAGCTATACTCTGCTCTCAGGTCAGCTTTGGCTCTGTCTGGCAGAGGGAGGCATTTCAGGACTGGGTGGTCCCTTCAGGGGCCAGACCTGGCTCTCTAGATGTCTATTACATTTCTTCCAGGACACAGCAGAGCCCAGAGACAAGGTCTTTACTTGGAGCTTATAGACATCAGGCACTGAGTACTGAATATCTGTGCCTCAGAAGACAGAGACATGAAAATGGCCAGGGATGGAAATCCCTGTATATCCCAATTGCCATGGCTTGTGCTTGACGCTTCATGGCCCTTGGTCTTTGCTTCCAACAGAGTCTTCCCCCAGCCTCTATGACTAGGACCAGTCTAACACTCAGTGCTTAGTTCTTTAGGAGAGAGTCATGAATAGACCTACTTTATCCTGTTCAAAGGCTGTAGGCTGCTGAGAGGCATGAGAAAATAGAAATGTATCAGCACTTACTAGAGTCAGCCAAGTCATCCCATAATATCTACAGCTAGGAAGAGAAGAGGGTACTGTCATTGCTCTTTGCTTCACTACACTCCAGTGAAGACAAGCTTTTGGAGAATTCCCTGGTCTCTCACCCAAGAAAGCAACACTTCTTGTCTGGGTCATTGGTCCAAACTTTTACCCAAGAGAAATGTTAGTAGCAGCCCGTCCTGCCTGAGCTGGCCTCTCGCTCTACTTGACTCTAGCTTAAAGCTCTGGGCCAAAGTCTGTGTGAGCCAGTGAGCCCATGTTGCTTCGAATGATGGGTTTTCCTCTCCATTCTCTGCTCTGGCCCAGGATCATTTATGTGCTTCACTGGATTCTTCATTGTCCCCAAACTTGCCAGCTTTTCAAAGCTGATAGTTGGCCTCTTCTTCACTGACGATTTCTTTACTGAGCCTGGACCACAGCATAATATGGGGATGTTTTACGTTTTATCCAGGGAAGAGAAGGGTGGGGATGTATACCTCACATCAGCTAATTGGACAAAGCAGAGTTAGACCCTCTTAGGGAACTTGTGTTACCAGTTGCTATGGCCAAAATGGAAGCTTCTGAGAAAAGGATAGAGAGGAATCCAGACTCAGGACTTATAGGCTGAGGGGGCTGAAGTAGGCAATTTGTGCCCTGAGGCTTTAATTTTTTGTCTTTTATGCAATGTTTGTAGATAATTTGTATTCATGCTATACATATTATTTGTGCTTATTATCATTTACATTACCTACTCATGGGTTTTTGTAGACGGTAAGTGAGTGAAGAAATGTTAGAATGAATCTGGCCCTTTGTAAAACCCTCAGTGCTTCAGTGTGCCTTACTGAGGTCCACTATGGATTTGTTGAGTTTGTCTGAATTTGTTGGTTTTCCTAAAACTGAATTTGCCACGTAACCCAGGAAAGCCAAGGTCTCGAGGTTTTCCTGTCTGACTCTCCCAAACATCTGGGACTGCAGGAGTGAGTTACCATACCTGGCTTTTTTTTTTTTTTTTTTTGTTTGGATTTATATGGTAATATTAAATGATAATAACTTACACTAACATCACAATAACTATGACTAGTTTTGCTTTATACATGTAGGAACTGAGTGGGTCTTCAAGAGCAAAATCACATGGCTAGAGCTAGCCAATGGCAGAGCTGGAATTCAAAGGCAATTTGGTCTAATTTCAAGCATGTGAGACCATCATGTAGAGAAGATGGTGGGGCTTTGAAAGCACTCTCTAAGTGGTTGGCAGTTACCTGAGAAAGTAAGAATATATATCACCTTTATATTCCTCTCATCTACCCTGAAGAGCTTGGCTGTCTTACACAGGACACAAACTGCGATTCTGTCACCCTTGACTCCAGGAGCTGCTCCAGCTCTTGGTTGCCTTGGGCATCAGTATGGTTAAGCCATCTGGTGGGCCACTTTGTGACAGACTGCCCCTCCTGCTCAGACGGTTCCTGTCCAAATCCTCAGGCTCTGTGCAGCGAACAGAATGCCTGAGAGCAGTCTCAGTGGGGATGAGCAGAAACAAATTGGGAAGACAGTCAGCCCAATCTTTTGACTGTATTGTTTGTTTGAAAAAGATGAGCAGAGTAAGGAGGACAGTGTGCCCTGAGGAGTGAGTCACGTGCAGATTTTGTACTTATAGGGTACCGTGAGGTCAGGATGCAACCAGTAGAAACATTGTCTTCAGAGTACCTTTCTCTTTCCTCTTCTACTCAGTCACAATTTGGACTTCTAAATTTAACACTTCTTAAGTACTTATGAAAGAGTATCAATCTACCAGGCACCAGGATTGTGATTGAACAAGAGATGGAGTGCACTCTAAAGACTGTTGGAGTAATAGACAATTGAAACTTGCACACTCTTTCAGTGTGCTGATGGCTGTCAGCATCCTTGCAGATAACAGGGATGGGAGAAAAGATGATGGAGACCTCAATCCATCTCGAAGAGGTTCTGAGTCCAAGATCCAGGTCAGAGAGAATTTAGACTATCAGATTCTGAATCCTGCTCCATGTACCAGCTATGGAAATATGAATGACAGTGGCCAACATCTGTGTAGCTCTTCACTAAGGGCTACAACCCCTCAAATAAGGCAGCCATCATTGTGAGTCCTATGTGATACATTTAAAATCAGTGGCTCAGAGAGATTGTGTCATTTTCCCCTGGCATGACCAGCTTTATCCTTGCTTCTCAGGCCACCGACATGTCTTCTGTACTAGCCAGGACATTTCTCCATGTTTAGCTGCCATCTTGGGCACACTCCCAGCTTCTAGAAACATGTCCTGTAAACACTGCTTTGTTGTAGAATGAAACATAAAATTTCTAGGGGTTTTAACACAGAAGTGGTTTTCCCTGTATTGTTGGCCCTACCCGTGTGCCTGCGACCTACAAAAGCAACTCTCACCAGAGAGGACTTTCCTCCCTTCTGCAGTAAGGAGAACAGACAGGCACACAGTTTCAGTGACTCCTGTGTGTACAAAGTACCCTCAGCTGGAACCCCTCCCAGGTAGTTCAGGGACCAGAAGCATAGCAGGGTAGACACAGAGGTGGGCAGGGCCTGTATGAGGCCATTGTTACATAGTGGCTGGCAAAGGTAGTAACAATCTTTTTGCTATTTTTGCTCATCCAAAAGCATGCCTTGCAGCTCCGATGAACTCAAAAACAAAGTAGCCTTCTCCTTGCCAATGAGGGTGGAAATAAGCTGTGCCAGCAAGACAAAACTTCTCCAGCAGGCTCCTTCATGGATGCTATTAGAAACATAGACCAGAAGCTGCGGGTGGTGGTGGGTAGCCTGTGGTTAAGGAAAGGGGAATATTAGTGCTGACACACTGCCCACAATGGAAAATGTTGCCTTTTCCCACTCCTTTCAAACACTCACTGGTGATGTATCTTCTGAGGTTGTTGCTCTGTTCTTAGCTGGGTCATTCCTCCTTCCAGGCACTCTGGGAGAGGGGAGAGTTGGGAATGGCCAGGATGAAGTATCAGTCTCCAGGTGTGCCATATTCTAGAACTCAGGCTGGGCATGGTGACCCAGTCTATCTCAGAGAGGAACACTCCCACCCTTGTTGTCATCCTTCTGGCCATTGCAATTGTGCCTAAATATCTCTACCACCTGCTGTCTATTAAAGGGAAATAGGAAATGCCTTCTGTACTCTAAAGTGCCCAAAGTCAGTAATGGCTATGTGCAATATGAACACTGCATGTGACAGGTGACCACCAACCATCTAAAAATATTCTGATCAATTCAGGAGGACCAGTTACTGCGTTGTGACCTTAATGCTGCCAAATTCTCCCAAGGTAACCAGATTTTTGGCGATGAAGTGCATATAATCTAGTGACATCACAAATCAAAATGGGAACCGGGCACGTGAATGCTGAATTCTCTTAGAAGTAAATGGACAGTGCATCCCTTGCAGATGAGAAAGAGTGGACTCATTAGCTTTCTCTTGCTTTAGCCCACACTGTTCCTTGTGTCCTGAGAATCATGACGCTCGTCTCTATATCATAGAGTCATAAATCTTCCTTCCTGTATAGATCATTGCTGCTGGCTTCAACATGTTGTGTTCTCTAGCTGTTGGTCACCAGACAAGATCATCTCTGCTTTTCTATAGGCTGATACAAAGCAATATCGATGTCATGGCTGCACAGCCATACAACAACACCATCCACACCAGTGTCTGCAAGAATGCAGATTCTGCCTGCTACTTTGTATTCAATGCCATTCTTTGAATAGCTACTGGCTCCAACTCCACTTGTGCTGATTTCCCTTTAATCATGAAGATGTCATCTACTTGGTGAGAGAACTCAAAGATGCAAGACAGGGTTTAGAAGAATTTGGGGCATCTGATTTATCTATGTTTCTGCTAAAAGTCTTTGTCTCCAGATGTGTTTCCTTCTTACTTCCTTTGATAATACAGCATTCTCAACTTAAGCCCATCCCGTGGTAGAATGAAGGGGACAGACACCGCCATCTTGTCTTCCCTTCACCCCTGTCCTCCATTCTCACACTAAGCTTTCAGTGCTTTTTAAAAGCTGGGTCTGAGATGTTTTATGCTTCTGTGGGTTGATACAAAGCTATGTCATGGCTACAGAGCCATACAACACTGTCCACACCAGTGTCTCATAGCTAGTCCAGCCAATCTCTGCAGAAGTCTCCTCTCTACTGCTTTGTGCTCTCCAAACCCAGTGTAGAACAAGGTCCACTTCTTCTTCTGTCTAAGGGAATCTGTGGTTAGAATAAGATTGGCAGAGTAGGAAGACAAGCCAAGGCAATGTAGAGATCAGAAGTTAGTGGTGGAGGAGGCTGGAATTCCTTTTTCTTGTGTGTGTGTGTGTGTGTGTGTGTGTGTGTGTGTGTGTGTGTGTGTGTGTGTCAGAGAGAGAGAGACAGAGAGATACAGAGAGACAGAGAGAGACACACAGAGAGACACACAGAGAGACACAGAGAGAGAGGTTGAGACAGAGACAGAGACAGAAACATAGAGAGACAGAGAGACTAAGACAGAGAGAGACAGAGAGGAGATATACAGGTGCAGTGGGTGAGCACACTTGTTCTGAGGACAAAGGAATATGTTTAGTGTCCTGCTTTATCAATTTCAGCTCTAGTCCCTTGAGACAGGGTCTATCACCGAACTTGGACCTAGGCTGCCTCCACCTTCTACAGCTCTGGCCTTACAGTTGGGTGCATGACCATGCTGGAATTTTTACGTGATGATTTGAACTTAGGTCCTGTTTGTATGGCAAATGTTATTTCCTGTTGAGTCATCCCCTTACCCTGTGGTTCCTTTTTTACCTCAGTGTATCTATTGACTCTAAAGAGTCAGAGGTATTGTCCTCATGCACAGATGGAAAATCCTAACTAACCAATCCGTGTACCAAATTAAACCAAGGATAGAGGTCAGACTCTACTCTTGATCTGTCTGGCTTCATCACATTCTCAGCGATATCAACTTCCAGCTTGCAGAAACAAGACTATGTGTCCAGAACCGGAGTAGCTTGGCTGTATAGCTCAGGTAGTCTGACTCTTAGTAAGAGTCTCAAATGGGAAGGCTACTTGCCTGGCGATAAAAAATCCTACTGATAAAAATTGACACACACTGCGCACTTGCTAGTCCATTTTAGACCTTGTCGAAAGCACTGCTCATATGTCAACTCTTTCATCCTGCCTAGATTTGTTACCATTTTCTGGATGAGGCCCAGAGAAGTTCAGAGAATAGCTATAGAACCAGGACAGTGGGCACAACAAGATAACGGGATGGATCTGGGTACTGTCTGCTGTCCCAAGCCGATGCAGCATCCACAAGCTGAGTGTTTGTAAAAATAACTTCCTGAAGTAGGAAGTTGAGTGGCCAAACTCGCTGACCACGGTGCATTAAGTTTAAAATTTACCAACAGTCCCTGCCAAACTCTCTAGAGTTAGGAAAATTCTCTGCCAACGAGGATGGAGCTGAGAGGAAGTCAAAAACTGAAATGACAGATGGTTTTAAAATATAAAAAAGGATGAAGCCCACTTATCAAAAGTGATACAGTGTGGCAGAATATATTTTTAAAGGGTGACTTCCCATCCTCTACTGACCTTAAGGAGAAATGAAAGAAGTTAAGGAAATGAAAAATAAAACCGAGAATAAGAGAACCAGCCAAGTGGCACTGGATACACTGCTATGAGATTTAGACGCTGTTCTTCCAAAGGACCCCAGCTTGATTTCCCTGCACTCGCATGGTGCCTCACAACCATCCACACATAACTCCAGTCCCAGAGAATCTTAAACTCTTTCTGTCCTATGCATGCACCAAGCAGCCTGAATTGCAGCTTCAAGGCCCGCTCACCATCTAAGGTTAAGGTCTACATTTCCTGAGAATTTGGATATAGATTCATTGCCAGGGGAGTGGGATTCAGCCTACTGCATTTCAACTATATATTTTCAAATGAAACAATTAAAGTGTTAACCTGACGTAAATATTAAATACCTCACTAGAGACAAGTAACCATGGGAGATGATGGAGCAATTAGCTTGGGTTGTGCTAGTCATTTCACAGTGTATGTGTCTGTCTAAACATCATGGTATACAGCTTAAATATGAAGAGTTGTTGGTTGTCAGTTACCCTTCAGTGAAACTGGAAAAAATTAGCAAATAATCAAAAAGTAATTAAAAATATTACATAGCCTAATTTGAGTAAGTTTGAAAATATATAAAAATGGTGTTCGTCAAATCAGGAAAAAGAAATTGTCCAAAATTTAGTTAAGAATAGGATAAATATTTTGAGTAGAATAAAAACCCTCTCTTCTAAGACTTTGCCAAAAAATATCCAGGTCAAGGTTTTTCAGGCAAATCGAGTCATGTCTATAATGAAAATAGTATTATATAAATTTCTCCATAGCATGAGGCGATGGGTATATCTTCAATTTTAATAATGAAACTGAATAGAGTATCTCAAATATAAAGGAAATATACATAACACTCTCCCCAAACAAAGCAAGATATCAACAAATGAAAATTTATTAAAAAGAAACACGTATCAGCCAGAAGGTTTCTTTCTACATACGATTCTGAAAACCTTGTTTAACATTAGAGAACTAATTAATATAATTTTTAAATGTATTATTATTTATTATATTAATAGGTTAATTAAGAGGAAAAACAAACATGATTATCTTGTTAGGGTTTGAAAAGTGCATTTTATAAAAATCAGCATCTCAAAAGGAAAATTTTCTATAATTTAAAAAATTTACATTAGGATCATTTAGTGTTATTGTTAAGAGAAAACAAAAGATCCTAAATGTGAGATACATATTGGAAGCATCCGGAGACGTTCATCATAAATTATATTTTTTTATAAACCCGGAAGACCCAAGTTAATAAAAATAACTGAATCAATAAGAATTTAGTATGTAGGCTGAGAGTAAGACAGACTCTGAGTGTAGACAGGAACCAACTGCAGGCTAAGCATGGACAAGTCCCACTCACAGATGTAAAGAATCGGTGCTGACTTGCAGGTGTAATATGAAGCAAAGGGGACCTAAGAGCAGTAAGACAAGGACAGAGAGAACCAAGGGAAGAAAAGAAGCATGAAGAAGAGACCACACTCTTGCTGTAAATATTTGTGTGCAAATGCCTTTCATCACCGCCTATAAATTATAGAATCCACTTGAAGTCCCAGGTGGGATCATTTTGAGTTTAACTTAGAAAGTGAACACATGAAAACGGTTGATACATTTAGTTAAATAGACCAATGGGAGTAGGTTAGCATTGGCATCTATCAGTCATATGCAATCATGGTATATATGTGTGTGTGTGTGTGTGGTGTGTGTGTGTGTGTGTGTGTGTGTGTGTGTGTGTGTGTGTGTTATTGCTTGGTCGGCATAGCAAAGCTCGGTAGGGAAGGATCTGGATTAAAATGCTACTGTGAAATACAGGAGAATGGTCTTTAACTTTAGGGAGGGAGGAGACTCTTCCCAAGATCTTCTGGGAATCCACCAAGGCTAAAGCCTTCTTTTGAAAAGTCACCATTTGGTTATACAATAATTACAGATTCTTCCATATCAGAAGTCATCACTAATAAAATTCATCTGCAAGTAACAAACTGGAAATATATATTTGTGTGGGATAGGCAAAGTATACAACAATATGTAAAGAATTTCTACAAGTCAATAGAAAAGCAAATAGTAACAAAATGGTATCAATGCTTTACAGGAAAATAACTGTAGCTATCTAGTAAACGTAGACAAAAAATCTGCCATTAGTGAAAAGAAATTCATATTTCATCTGTGAGATCTTATTTTTAAAAACAGTTTTAATCCACATACTTTCAGACAGGATATACATTGTTTGGTGCCAACATCTGGAAGGACAATTGATCTACACAGCCAGGTTTTAACAAAGTCCTTTCCTTTGTCTCAGCAACTGCACATTTGTATACCCAGTTCCTGGAAATGATCTTACAGGCTTGCCAAAAACCCATGTGCAATGCTAACTGTTGTGTAACTTAGTTTTAATTAATTCAGGCCTGTTGGGTTGAGGTCGGTGTGTGCATTGTCGACTGATATTTCAAGAGTAAAAGCCAGAGAAGAGACCAGGAGTTAGTATACAATTAGAAATTAAAACAGTGCTTTTCTTAAGAAAAAAAAAAAAAAAAAACAGAAACTGTCTTTCCACCATGACAAACCCATGTTCGAACATGACTAAATGTTTCATTTGGCTGGAAATGAGCAGATAGCAAAGATCACAAACTGAATTTCATACATGTCCTGGTGCCCTGGTGATCGTCAATAGTGCTTGGATGACTACAGGCAGCAAGCAACTTGGCATGTGTCTGATGGCTGAGCACTTGCCCTCTGTGCTCAAGGCTGTGGAGTCTAGCCTCAGGAACCCCAAGTCCTAATTCATGTGTGTGTGTGTGAATGTAGTGCCTCTGTGCGAGGGCATGTCTGTACTCAGGTGTGTGTGAAGGTCAGAGCTCAAACTGGGTATTTCTCCCAGACACCATTCCCCTTGTCCTTTTAGAAATGGAGTTTCTTCACAGGCCCAGAGCTCACCAAGTAGCCTAGGCTTAGCTGTCCAGAGAATCCCAAGGTCTGCTGTCTCTACTTCACCAGTGCTGGGATTACTCCATCAAGCCTTTATATGTGGGTTCCAGGAGTTGAACTCAGGTCTTTACATTTGTCTCCAAGCACTTTACCGACTGAGCTCTCTCTCCAGGCCCAAATCATCAATTTGCCAAATCTATGCATTTATTCTATAAAACTCTTTTTGGGTATGTGTTTCAATTAATTTATAATTGATTATTATTATTATTTTTTTACACAATCTGTGTTTTATTGACAGGTGAACTTTCTGAAGCCACTGTAGGTGCTATAGCTCTTCTGTGGTCTTCTATGAATTTAAGTTTGGGGGTTTTCTCAGTAGCAACTAGAATTGATTGGCAATATCATATCAGTCTTAATCCAAAGTTCAGAAGTGAGCATGAGTTTTACACATCCTCTTCAAAGATGAAAATGGGAGGAATATATAAATTATCTTTCTCCAAGAATTATTGCAGAGTGCATCACTTTTATCATACAAACTGCTGTTCTATATCTTGATGTTCACTGAGTTTTAACTTAGTATCCAGATTTATACAGAAATGAATGAGACAGGAACGCTGGTCTCAGTCCTTACTCCATTTTTAGGTATGCAACAGTACAACCCAGTCACATGCTGCACTGTGATGTTATAGTCAGTAATGGTCCCTTAGGATTACAAGGGAATGGAAAACTCCTGGCCTCTCAGTGACATCATTAGTCCTTGGACATCATCCTGCAACGCTTTGCCCGTTTGTTCATGATGAGTCTGTGTAAACAAATCTATGACACTACCTGTCTTATGGCACAGCACACCCAGCTATGTACAGAAACAGCACTGTACAAAAACAACACTGGGTATACGCAACAATACTCCTGGGCTACACACTTAACCATATCGTACTTTTAATCACTTCTTCAGAGTGGAGTCCTACTAGTTAAAAAGTGTTTACTATAAATTACCATCCCAACTGTGGCAGCCTGGTGAGCCTCCTGTTTATCAGGTGGCTTGATTAGACTGCTAGTTAGTTTTAGTCAACTTGACCCAAACTAGAGTCACCTGGGAAGAGGCAAACCTCAATTTCTTCATCTGTGGCTAGTGTGGGAAGGCCTAGCCCAGTGTAGGTGGGCATTATCAGAAAGCAAGTTGAACAAGCTAGTAAGTAAGCAGCGTTTCTCCATGGTCTCTGCCATCACTCCTGCTTGGATTCTAGCCCTCAGTGATTGGAGGTTAAAACTGGTAAGCCAAATAAACTCTTTTCTCCCCAAGTTGCTTTTGATCACGGAGTTTATCACAGCCACGGGGACAAACTAATCCAACCACACAGTTCCCACTTGTATCTGACTATCCTGCTCACTTGCTTCCTCCATGCTCCTCTCTGAACTCTTTTGACACTGAACTCATCTTCGTGGTCCTGATCCTTCAGCAAAGACATGATCCTCACATTTCCAAGTTTCTAGTATTCAAAGACGAGACACAAGAAAGAGATTAATAGAGGCCTGATGGGGAGTGATGGGCATGAATGCCTAGGATGGGTCTGTGTAGTGTTGGCTCTTACACAGTGAAAGATCACACGGTGCTTTGACCAAGTTAAATTCCTTGCACATTTCTGCCATATTGTCCCAGGCAAGCAGTTTCTAGCAGCCAGAGTAGAGCTGGTACCCATTAAAGCAAAGGAAAGTAGTGTTGTGTCTCTGGGTGGGCTTCAGAACTGGGTTCAGCCAGGAGATAGCCTGTAGTTATGGAACCACCCTGGGAAGGGCATGACAGCAGTGTCAATCAATGTATAGAACAATCAGCACTTAGGAAAGAGGTGTGGTCATGTGGATGGGGCAAGTGAGGAAAGGTTTTGGGTAAACAGTGTGTGGTGGTTTCAATGAAGCTAGTTCCCTTAAGCTCATCTGTTTGAATGCTTGGTCTTCTGTTTGTGGAACTGTTTGAGAAGGATTAGAAGATGTGGCCTTGAAGAAGGTATGTCACTGGAAGTGGCATTTGAACTTTCCAAAGCCCATGCCAGGCCCAGCCCCTACCTTTTTCTTTGCCTGCTGCCTGTGGATCAGGGTGTAATCTCTTAGCTACTGCTCCAGTGCCTGCCTGCCTGCCTGCCTGCCTGCCTGCCTGCCTGCCATCATGATTCCTGCCATGATGGTTATGAACCAACACTCTGAAATTGTACGCAGTCTGAAACTTTAATTTTTTTCAATGCCTATTTATTTTTATTTTATTTTTTATTGGATATTCTATTTGTTTACATTTCGCATGCCTTCCCCTTGCCCCATTTCCCCTCCCTAGAAACCCGCTATCCCATCCCCCCTCCTCCTTTTTGCTTTTATACCATTTTAATTACATGCAAGTATTAAGGTCAGTTCTAGGTTGAGAAACTAGCGATGCAATAGATGCAAATAGTCAAGGAACAAGCAAGGCAATAAACAAAATTCCTTGAACACTCCCGTGATCACTGTTTCAAAGGGTTTATCAAAATATCTGAGCCAACTTCCCTGTCCTAGCCCAAAATCATTCTCATGTCTGAAGCCTACTTCCTTGTTCTAGCCTAAAATTTAGATTCCCATCTGAAATTACTTCTTTGTTCTAGCCTAATTTTTAATGATGGCTCTTAAATGCTTTAACCTCTTTTGTAGCTTACCACCCACAAGAGGTAGTGGAAAAGAAAGGATATGGGGCAAACACAAATCAACAGCTGTGGCACTACCTCAGAGACAGCCAGGCATCAGCCTTTGCACAAGTCAGCAGAGAGACCTGGAGGAATAACAGGAGTTCTTGGCTGTATTTCTCTTAGCAAAGATCAGCAAAGAAACGAGACCAACAAGCACTGCAAAGCTATCTCTATAAGCAAGCCAAGCTCAGCCTCCATCACTACACTATTGAGTCCTTTTTATACTCCCTCCAAACATCATGTGTCCTCCATGTGTCTTGCCTCAGCATGTGTGTCTGTCTTTGATGACATCACTCTGTCATCAATCAGCCAGAGTTCTCAGAAGTGGCAAGAAACTGAGGCACACCACCAGAAGATTTTGTTGCATTTCTTTCTATGGAGTCCCAAAAATGCAGCTCAACTATGCAATGTAAGGTGGACCAATACACGCATGTTGTTAGCAAAGAATCCTTCATCATGTGATCTTTCATGTGCTTGCTTTAAAAGAATATTCTTTCACCTGTGTCCACTTCAGGGCAACACTCTTTCATGTGTTTGCCCCACCATCCAACACAACTGACTTTCCAAAGAACCCTTAAGTTTCCACTTCAGCAGGCAACCAATTAAATGCTTTCTTTTAAAAGTTGCCCTGGTGATGGTCCCTATAGCAATAGCAAACCTAAGACAGATTGCAACTTATTGATCTTATGGCTCAAAACTGCCTAATATTTTCTGTCAAAGATAAAGCATCTAGAATGTTCTAAGGGTGCGCCTACAAGTAGTATCTGAAAACTACCTAAGAAGGGACTATTATTCATAGAGAGGCTTTAGTAGGGCCCTGCAGATGAAGAAACACCAAAGGTATTGTGCACTCAGGAATGGAGATGAGTTAATAGATACAGAAGCTCCTTAAACTTTGGTTCAGAGTCTTGATCAGGTCATTAAAACAGAGAATGATAACCTACATGCCTCTTTGTTTAGTTAGAACCTCTCATGTAGGTTAGTGTGTTGGGTACTGTAAATGCACATCCTAGCAGGACTTCCGGCCTTTCAAGCTGCTTTGTAGGCATAAGCAGGGGCAGCTGAGTATGCGCAGGGCCCCGAGCTCCAAGTGTCCTGTGCTTATCATGTTCTGCTGTCACTGTCTTGAAATTCTGCATAGTTGTTGAGCAAGGAAAACCATTCTTCCATTTTACACAGGGTCTGCAAAATGCAAAGCTGATTCTAGCCGTATGTCATTTAGCTGTCCCCAGCCTTGCCACAAGTGGCCATAGACTTATTGATGACAGCTCTGCATGTATTCTCTCTGTTGGCTTGTTATCTAGCAGAGACAGCATTTCTCTATGGAATAGTTAGCATTCTGGTGGAAAGTGGAGTTGGGCTGTGGTTATATCTGAGTGACTTAGATTCACCCCTAAGCCATAAATACCTTAAAAACTGGATCTATGTTGCTCCCCAGTGTTCAGCACATAGCTGGTATTTAAAACATGTTTTCCAGTGAACAGATAGAAAATACATGTACAGATAGAAAATTACCAGTAAATGGTGAAAGAAAGGCTGGTTTTGTATTTTTGAGGCAACGTGGTCCTCAGAAAAACTCTCAGAAACTGGAGGCTTGTAAAATTCTGTGCCTCCAGGGTTGAGACTTTCTGCATGTGAAGTAAGTTTCAGAAGAGTCTAGACATTATGAGACTGAGGCAGGCAACAGTGGAGGATGCAAGAACAAAATACATCACTAGGATGTGGGCTGAAATTTCTCTCATACCATCACTCTGGAGCAACCCAAGGGTTTCTTTGGTCCTTTCCACACACCTACTCTCAGGGGCTGTTAAAGTGACTTCTCAAAGTTGTGTTATCACATATACTTTATGGGTAGGAAACTGAGGCAGATGGTGTGTTAGCTTCAATTTGGACTCTGGAATCAGATCTCTGGCTTTCTGGGGAGGTTCATTCAACACCAAAGCAAGCAGCTGGCCCTCTCCATTTCTGACCTGAGGCATCTCAGTGGGTCTTCTCAGCTATGCACAGTCTTCAAGAACATGCACCAGGCAGAGGAGTTAATGTCTCGGCAAAGACCAGCAGCAGGACACTGCTCGCTGCTTTTCCCGATGACAAGGTGCCTCGTTCAGACTCACAGCCACCAAGCCTCTGGCTTCGAACACAACCACAGAACGTGTAGAGGGTTGGAGATCCCCGAGGGTGGCAGGTGCTCCGTATTAACATGACATCAACTTTTGTCAAGCAGAACATTTGCTCATGCTGCTGATGGCAGAGCTCCCCAAAGTTTCAAAATATGCAAAACCGACTCACCAGCATCTTTACACCTGGTCGAACCTCTTAATGGTCTCTCTTTCCCCTCTCTGCCCAGCAGCAGGTCGCTCCACACAGCTTCAGCTTCTTCCCTCTCCTCTCTCCCTCCCTTGCCTCTTCTTTTGGCAGTTCCTTCCTCCCAGGCTTTCGTGCGCCGAGCTATTTTTTTTCTGGAGTTGTCATGCACAGCTCCGCCTAACTGCTATATCTGAGCATGGCTGAACTAATGATGCAGCAATTAAGAGCGATTAGGGTTACTGATAATAAAGAGACTTCATAAACTTGATTAAATGCATTCATTAATGAACATGTTACGGGTGCTCCTGGCGGGGGAGGGGGTGGGTGGTGGTGGAGTGAAAGGTAGGAAGATAGGAAAAAGAAACACATGCCATAATGTCCCCAGTGTGACTCTGAAGATGACTAGGGGGCTCAGAGAGTTGGCAGGGAGATCAGAAGTCCCTGGGGGTTTGGACTTTGAGGAAATTGAAGTAAAATTGCTACCCAGAGCACATCATTCATTCTCTACACAGTTAAATGGAATTGGGACAAAGGCTGCAAGATGGAGGAGCCCCAGCCATCACCTGAAATGCCTCAAGCTTGAGATGTTTTGATTGCCGCCTTCCTAGGGGCTGAAGCTGTTATTAATTAACGTGAGCGAAGCTTTCCCTCCTTCTCTCTGCCAACTCTACCCATGGGAATAAGGGCTGCCATTGCATTCACATGCCTCAGTCCCCTCTGGCTTGCTGAAGTATAAAGCACCCTACAAATGAAAAAAAGACCTCCCAGTTTTTGTTTTCAGCAAGACTTTGGAGTCCTAGGGAGACGGAGCACAGGGTCCTTGGCCCCTATGCCACACCCAGGACCTGGGATACTCAGAGCTCATTTCCTGAAGGCTTAGAATCACTTCAACCCTGACCTCCACTTAGCTAGGGCAATAGCGGGAGAAGAGAGCTCTCCCACTCTCTCTATGGTCTCACAGCCCATGGGGATTCCAGGAAGTGCCCACACCTGAGATTACAAATGAGCAAGAGGAGATTCAAAACATCAGAGGAGTTTGGGGTACAGCCCAATAGTGCAGCACACAATATTATGTGAGGTGCTGGGTTTGATCCTCAGTAACAATCTTTACAGGAGAAGTGGGGTGTTCGAGGCACCTCAGCACATTCCCAAGCACCACTTAGTTGGGCGGTACACTGCATACAACACTCTCTACTGGGATACCAGGTTTGCAGGGGACCTCCATTCACTTACCTCTGGTTATTGGTAATTCCAAGCAGTTATCCTGAGTGTCTTTTAAGTCAGCCAATTAATAGAGAAAGCAATGATAATGTTTTTTATTGATAATTGATATTGATAACGTCCCCCCTTTTTTGGTTTCAGTTCATTTGAATTAGCATGCATAGCATCCTCCTTGTGTTTCTTCAAGCCTGCTCCAGCCTCACCTTGGAAAGACTTCGTTACCGCAGCCCTCTGCACAAGACCGCATGGTCCTTGTATGTCTGACTGTTCCCTAGGTGGAATTTAGCAAGCGAAAGGCAGGGATGAGACATTGGAACTCTTCTAACATTTTCCACGGCTGTCGTGGAACACTGAGCCCTTAGATTTGTGAATATTGTCAGTTGGTCCCCTAACCATTTCTGTTAGTGGTTGGTTTGATAAAAGAGGCTGTAGTTTGTCAACAGTGCTTAAAATGAAAGCCCTTAATGTCATTGCTGCACTATGGAGGTTCGACTGGAGTTGGAGGGGCTCAGAACTGAGAGATGCCCAGTCTCAGATTGGGGATTTCATGAGAGGAAGCTCTGGACCTTCAGGTGGGATGCTGTTTGGATCCTATCCTGCTGTATCCATATAGCAGCATCTCAGTTATATTTTCCCCTCTCCCTGCCTCCTAGAGAAGTTAATCACAATGGAGGGAAACTCAAATCCTTAGGAAGTTCCTCTTTAAACTGTGAGGATATCAACAGGTTATACTGTGGGATTGCTTTGTAGGGACCACCAAGGACCACTGTGGTACAGGAACAACTGGACTCTCTGTAGTAGATGTCAGGGAGGAGTCTGGGTGACACTGAACTTCCCTGTTTCCCTAGTGGGGAAGGATCTGAGATCCAATCACCCTCACTGGTTTGTTCACTCTATGTCTATTCACTTCAGCAAAACGTCTTGAGGGATAACTGGCCCTGGTTTTAGGGCTTGTCTTAGAAAGGGTTTTACTGCTGTGAACAGACACCATGACCAAGGACAATATTTAATTGGGGCTGACTTACAGGTTCAGAGGTTCAGTCCATTATCATCAAGTCGAGAGCATGGCAGTATCAAGGTAGGCATGGGGTTGGAGATGCTGAGAGTTCTACATCTTCATCTGAAGGCTGCTAGTAGAAGACTGACTTCCAGGCAGCTAGGATAAGGGTCTTAAAGCCCACACCCACAGTGGGGATCCACACCTACCCCAACAAGGCCACACCTAATAATGCCACTCCATGGGCCAAGCATATACAAACCATCACAGGGGTGTTCTGAACAAGTGACCTGGCTAGTTTTAATTGTCAACTTGATACACCATACATAGAATTATCTGAGAGCAAAGCCTCAACTGAAGAACTGCCTAGTTCAGAGTGGCCTGTGGTAGTAACTTGATGCTGGAGGACCCAGCCCACTGTGGGCAACACCATCCCTAGGCAAGTAGTTTGGGGCTCTATAAGAAAACTATCTAAGCATGATCAAATGAGCCAAAAAAACAAAAACAAAACAAAAAACCAGGGACAGACTGTGAGTTGGAAGTGAAGTCAAACAGACCCTTTAATCCCCCAAGTTGTGTGCATCCTCATGTTTTATCACAGCCACAGGTATCAATCTAGAAATATGAGTGAGATAAGACTTACCCTCATGAAGGACACTAATATTTAGGAAAAATGAATGAGCTAGTAAATGAAGCGTACTGCGTGTAAAGATATATATAGAGAGGCATTAGAACAACATCCTCAAGCTGTTTATACGCTTTAACCAAGAAGTACCATTTCTAAGAATGTTACCCTGGGACCGAGATTATGAACGGGATGTTAATTGTAGCATTGTTCATAATCACTGAAAATGAAAGATAGCTTGAGTCCAGTGGTAGGGGATTTTTACACAATTTTTGGTTAAATCAATCCAGTGGAATATTATATAATCATTGAAAACCATATTTTCAAGTAATGTTTTATAGACATTTGAAAATACTCGTGTTCGGGCCTTCAATAAAGGCAAACAAGTGAAGTACAAAGCTGCATATCAGGTTTTAATATCTATAATTTATATCTCATGCTGGCCATCGTGTTTGCACCATCTCTGTAGTAGAGCACATAGGTAAATCCAAGCAAGCAGTTAATCCTGGAGACAACCTTTCTACTACTTATGGTCCTTTGGAGCACTGCCTTCAAGCCTGAAGAAAGTTGGGCATGGGAAGAGATCCATGAGGGCAGGGACCCCTCTAAAAAGACTCCATGAGGTGATGATTGAGAAGCCAGGTAGGGTCAGAGGGACAGGCTCTCACGAGGGCTTCAGGTAAGGCACTGGCACAAAGTAGGAAGACATTAATGCTGGGTGTGGTGGCGCACACCTTTAATCCCAGACTTCCAGGGCAATGGCAGGTGAGTGTCTATGAGTTTGAGGCCATCATGGTCTGTACAGTCCAGGTCAACAAGGACTGCTTAGTGAGACATTCTCTTAAAGAAAGAAAGAGAGAAATTGGGAGGGAAGAAGGAAGGGAGAGAGGGAAGGAGGGAGAGAGGGCCTGGGTAAATTTTTATTCACAGTTTAGAGTTCTTTTTGGCCACTTGATTCCATTTATTTCTTCTAGGCTGTAGCAAGGTAGAATATCATGGTTGGAGCATGTGAAGCAGAATAGACATCTGAGAGAGAGAGAGCTGGGGAGTGCGGGAGGAGGAGGTGGTGGGAAGGAACTAGGAAGAAAATAAAGGTCCTCGACATCACACCCTGAAAGACCCAGTCTCTTAACTAGCTCCTAGTTTCTAAGTTTCATCACCTACCCAATGCCTATCAAGTTAAGAGCTCATGAAATAGGTCAATGTATTGGTGAGGCCAGAGCCTTCAAGATCACCCCAAGCCCTAACCTTTAAACACTATTTCATTAAGGATGGAGCCTTCAACATGACCTTTAGGGGCTATTTCCAGGTCCAAATAAATACAAGCCTTCAGGACTGTTGAGAACATTCATTTCCTGGGGACTCATAAACTCCAGCTACCCCTTCCTTATAAGGCTCCTGACAACAAACCAAAATGTGACCCCACTAACATCACCCTGGGGAACCAATTAGTTCACTGGGATTACTCGAAAAGCAAGAGTGAAGAGGCTACATACAGATGTGAAAGGGCCTCCCAAAGTGCTCCATTAGCAAAATCTTCATACAGCATGGAAGATGGCTTCCCTATAGCTTCATAGATGGAGTCCTCCTCAGTGAACCTTTCCCAGTCTATATACTCCTGCAGCTTCCAAGTTATGAAATTTGTGTGCATTTAGGGCAGATTCTCACTCACAAATGGCTAGGAAAATGACTGGAATCTCAGGTGAGGGTCCAGTTACTTTTTCCCTCCCACCTTTCTTTGAGGGAACACCACAAACAAAAGACCAGGTTGGGATAGTCAACTGCATGCAGATGCAGCTTGAAAATGTGGCTGTTTTGCTCAGAAGCTCATGTTCTACTACAAGGCTGCCTTGGAAGGGGGAGAAACACTGTGTGGTTCTGTCTCCAACCTCTGGCACTCATATTCTACGGCTCAGCTTCTTCTAACTTGTGTTGACTTTAACTAATACTCCAAGGATTTGTAACATGTTGGCTAAAGCTGAGTCTGTCAGCATGCCTCGTCAAAATGACAGTGTCTCCAAGCCAGTTTGATCCTACATTTCCAAGATGCAGGCTAGGATCACTTGTCCCAGTACTAGCCCTGAGACGTGAACTTCTGAACATCAGTGGCATATTTTTCTCCACTGCTTCTCACATATAGCCTTTATTACTACCTGTTTTCATACAGAGAGATCTGAGACATTTCTTCAGCCCAATCTTACAACTCAGGAGAGCTGGAACTCTGTCTTAACCATCTCTGTGCTTCTAGGTTGGCCCTTGAAGTTATGAAAGCTCAAAACTCAGAGGCAGATGTAGGCTTGATACTACCCAACTCTGCCTTTTATAGGTTGTATGACAGTATCAGAGGCATTCAGTGACTTTCCAAAGCAGCTAGTGATGAATGAAAAGAAATTCATTCATTCAACAACTATTTAGTGAACCATGTTTTCTGTCTTCAAGAGCAGGCGTTCATCTGCTAATTGAATGAATGATCTATTGACTCCCTCTCTGAAGTGGAAACCACTTTAACTGTAATGAATGTTTTTAGCACCAGTTACTGCCAGGTAGTCCAAGTCCAGTCACCACGTCTTCCTTCTTCACATACATTCTGACACACAGGATTAATGCATACTTCAATAGAGGGCACGGTAAACACGGAAGAGACTCAGCATCTTGAATATGCCCACACAGAAAGAAAGTAGCAGAACTAGAATTCCAACCCAAGGTCAGTTGCTGTTTATTCTGGGCTATTGCCCCTCCCTATATGGCAGACTGCCCTGTGCTGAGATAGAGTCTCTCATGGGGGTATTGCTTTCAAGGTCAAATACTGTCTATTCTTCATCCACTCTTTAAGGTTCCTGCCAAAATTATCTTTAATGTAATATGCTGTTGTGAGCTGTCTTACAGTTCATCTTCTTCCTTCTCAGGGAGGCCTCATGTTTTGTTTGGGGTAGGAAGCAGGTGAGGCTTGTTTTTCTACAGTGGCTTTGCACCTTCACCAATTAGATCTGCAGTATCAAAAACAACAGGAGCCAGCCTGCAGAAGGAGGAAGACAGAGAGAAAATTCTATCATGTCAGAATAATGAGATCTGTGATTTCAGCACTTACTGGGTCAAAGACACACACAATGTGTTATCTGTAATGCTCTCCTCCTGACATTTGGGGAAATTGCATTTATGCAGAGGATTCAGGGCACTGGAACGTGGTACTCCACTGATGTCACTCATGGTTGATAGACTGCAGTCTCTCCTGCTAGAGCCTGGGGCCTTGATATTCCTGAGGGAGGCTAAGCAAAGCCCAGAGGGATATGGTGGGAGCCCTGAGGCCCTGCTGTGTCCACTGCTTCTCCTACTGTAAGTGATAAAGTGATGTAAGAGCAAACAAGAATCCATGCAGGGAGCCTCTTGGACAGTTTGGCAATGAAGGATAGTCATGTAGCACTTAATGCTTGGGACATGTTCCTAGACATACATTTTAGGTGATTTGAGGATTTTGCATGTGAGTATCAGCATGCACTGACTCAAATGAAGATGGCTATGACGTGGTAGATGATGTCATACAGGACCCCATCATGTACAGTGTCCATGTTTGGCTGAAGTTTTGTTAGGAAGCACTTGTACATGCAGTGACCTTTGGGGGTAATTATAGCTCAGTGAAGAAGTTTTCTTCCTAGTCAACATCTTCTGGATCCTCCCCTTTTCTAAGATTGGGTTAGCCCTTGGCTTCTTGTGGAATAAACATAGATTTCTGCTGGAGGATGCAATTGCTCTCTCTCTGAGACCCAAAGACAGAAGCCCATGAGCACCCATGGAAGAAGCCTACCTCTGAGATCAAGACACCAAGTTCATCTTTCCCTTCCTTGTTCCTCTCTCCAGTCTCAGGGTTGTCCTTGTCTGTAGTGGTAGTGATAAAGTGATGGATTATTCTGCCTGAGATGTCTTGTGTAGTTTTACATTCAATCCAGTCATACAATTAATCAACTGATAAGACAGAAAGAGGAGCATGCAAGCACATGTGCTCACATGCACACAATCACACACACACACACACAACACACACACACACACACACACACACACACACACACACTGCTTCCCTGGACATTAACAGTTCAGTAGATTTCCTTCTGCTCTCAAATCTGGAACATTTCTCATCCAGTTCTATTTGAACCCTAGCAGTTGTTTAAGCAGCAGCTCAGCACATCCCTCATCTACCACAGTCTGGTATTTTCCATGGCAATTACATGGCGTGGTTACAACAATGACCAGCTCTCAGACATTTTCAGTGCAGAACCACTTTCCACATGAAATATCCAAAACCCAGTGCCAACATCAGAAGGGGAGTATAAACTGACTCCTTAGCTATCCTGACTCCACTGTTTGGTGAAGTTGGTGTGGACATGGACAGAGTAGCCTTTTAGGCACAGGATGTACAATGTTCATCTAGAAGGATCACCCCACCAACCTCAAGGACCGGAAACACTGAGCAATCGTACAAGCTCACATGGGTCCCATCATGGTCCTCAAAACCAAAGTGCAGTTCATCAAACTCAGGCAGTTATTAATAACAAAAGAGAGAGGATGTGAGATTGGGGGGGGGGAATGGAATAAAAAACACTCTGGGGAGCTAGAGGGACATAATGAAAGAGAGATATGATCAAAATAGGTTGTACAAATATATTTTGAACTTTAAAAATAAATTTAAAATATTCAAAAGAAAAAAAAACTTGGGAGAAAAAAGTCCAAGTGCCGTCAGAATTCTGTAATATGGGGTGCTAAACCCAAAATCATCAGGAGGGACTCCTCAAATCTCTGGCTATGGTTTGGTCCCAGCCTAAAGAATTCAAGATCTATGACAAATTTAAGGACTAGACTCATGTTTAGGACCTGATCTGGGCTGGGGGTAGGGGAAGGAGGACAGGGTATTGTCCTGTTGATGAGCTGATGACAAACATTTAAGTCTTTAGCTCTTCAGAAGCCTTATGAGGTCCATGGAGTTTTTAAATTGCTGTAGTAGAAGCTGTAGGGAGAGAGGAAGACTTTTATACAGTGATACCCTAGTCTCATGGAACTCACCGTCTGCTTGCTTGGGACAGATTGTTCACCTCAGAGTGGTAGTGTGTATCTTGGTATATAGTGCATATCTAGGTATACAGTTTAGAGAAAGAGTCTGTCCTCATTCTTAATGATTAGAAATTGGTGGTTGTCATTTGGAGATATTTCCCAGAGGGTACATGGCTTCTTGTTCTGTTCTTCGCGTCTTCCCAAGTTAGTTTTCAAAACTTGCCTGAATAAGCTGTAGCTCTTCACACTGGTGTGGAATCTAAACTTTCTGCATGTGTCAGTCCAGCCAGTAGAATGTGATAAAATGTGACCCTACATTAGACCTAGTGGCTTTAATCTCCATGTGTTTCTTTGAGTTCTCAGACACCAGGTTGGAAGTCTAGTTACCTTGTAGAAGACTCCACATGGAGAGACCATATGGAGGAGTCATGTGGATACGTGATCTACTGTTGGAAAGGCCCAAGCTTCTACCTTACTCACTTGAGTCTAGCCCCTCTGTCTTCTACCCTCAGGCACCAGATTTGTGCATGAGCTTAAAAGGACCTTGCAGCCCATTCCAGTCACCAAGATGACTACATCCCCAATGTGGCCCCAACAGTCACACTGGAAAGAACAACCACACTGCTGAACCTTACCATACTAGCAATTCATAAAACAAACAAGTAAGCCATTACATGCTGTGGTGATTTGTCATATACCAACATGACCAAAGGTAGATCTCCAAAATCCATTTGATCTGAATGGATGATTTCCAAAATCTACAATGTGCTTGTGGGACCAGGACAAGAAACTCTCCTCTTGAACCCAGCTAAAGACGTCTTCCCGTTCTTCCATCTTCTTAACTATTGATGGAGTTTCCATGATACAGAAACATATGTCCTTCAGTAAGCCCCAACCAACAAGAGCCACATACAGGGTTGGGAGCGATGGCATGATGCAATGGATAAAGAGGATACTATGTAATGGTAGCGTGGTGGCATATCATGTTTCTATCTCTAAATTATGTTCCATCTCATCTGAAGCTTGCCCAAGGAGTGATGAAGGTACCATTTCTGCACAGCCAGAAGGCCAGCTGAAAGGTGGGTATTGAGACCTCAGTCCTCTCCAGGATGAAACCAGCTCCCAGGAGGTTCCCTCAATGATGATGAAACTGACTCATGGTGATGTAAAGTGAGCCTCCTGTCCAGCAGCCGATCTTTCCGGGCAATTATTTGGAAGTAATGAAAGTGAATGCATGACATTTAAAAAGAAACCCCTCTGTCAGCAGGAATGCTGCCACAGTCTCCGGCACCTCTGAGAATACACTTAGCTTGAAATAATGTTCATTTTAGCCAAGTTGTAAATTACAAGTGTGTCAGGGTCCAGGGGGATTTATTACCATTTGGAAAGAGGTTACTAGGCTTGTGCGTGGCTGCTCATACGGTGCCCATTACAAAACGGCTGTGCTGTGAAGATCACAGCGAGGGGGGAAAAAGCATGTTTCTTGTTTCTTTTCTGATCCTTTTCATTTTTCTTTTACAGCTCCTCTCTGGGGACTTCTTGTTGCTCATGTCCCACAGAAACACCAGTAATAAAGGGCACAGTGTCGCAATCTGCTTTTCTAATTGCTGCTTGGATTTGATCTGACATCATGAGTGACAAATGACAGCCAGTCTGTTGATGAGTGGTTTGGCTGGATGTCAGTCTCCTTGGGTCAAGGGAGGGCAGGAAAGCTGGTTGCACTCAACTGCCTGGACTCGGCAGGGAGCCCTGGAATGGAGTGAGACTTGGGTCCTAGAACAGGCCTGGCTTTGGATTTTAGAACAGGCCTGATGTTTCCCTGCCCTGCCCTTCCCAGTGTTAAACTGAAGAATTGATTTGGGAAACAGACAATTGGTAGAAGGCTGAAGAGACAAGGGCACAACATATTAGTGAGCTTCACATTTCTACAACAAAATACCTGGCATTTAGCTTATAATGAAGGGGGGTGTTGTTTAGCATCTAGTGCTGAGGTTCAAATACCAGACAATGGCCTTATAGGTATGGACTCTGATGAGCAGATGTTTGAGTTGGCAGACAGATTGGTCATATCATGAATATCATGAGCAGAGGAAAGTGGAGGAAGAAAGAAAACTGGGTCCCCACAGAATCCTTTGGGACAAATCCCCTATTAGACTTCTCTTTAGGCACCACCTCTTAAGATTCCATAGCCCCTCCCTTGTGCCTCCGCTCTGGGAATGAAGCCTTTATACCCACATTCAAGCCATAGCAGGAACCGAAAGCTTGTTGGCACCCACCTTCCAACCACTCCACTTTCCTTTCTTGTTTGTAAGAAACAATAAGTCCTAGCAAGAGTAAAGCCCCAGGGGCTCTAGTTTTAAACTACCCTTTTTCTTGGCCAGCAGGGGGTGGGTGCATGGCATAGAGGAAAGCCCTCTCTTCTTGGCACACAAAGGCCAGAGCTTGAGTCCTGGTTCTGCTTTGGCTTTCTGTGTGACCTTCAGCTCCCTGATTGTTGTAGAAATCCACAAAGCCTTTCCTTCCTCTCCAGCCCCAAGCATTGCTTGTTGAAGGGTCCATTGGAGAACACTTAATTGAGCACGCTATGAGGGAGCAGTGCTTGACGCGCCATGCTGGGTAGGCTGTACCATTGCAAACACTAGAAGTGGGGCAGGCACCATCATTAATTAGTTTGGTTGAATAATATATTGGTTTTCTATTGCTGCCTAACAAGTTACCATGGCTTCCAATCATGCCCATTTATACTCTCGGTTCCTGGAACAGGAGTCCAGGTCTGAGTTACCTGGGTCCTCCACCAGCTTCTTCTTAGGCTAAATCAAAGTGTCTATAGGGCTGTGATATTAGCTCAGGCTCAGGGTCCTCTTTCAAGCTTATTGAGATGTTGGTAGAAGCAGTGTGCGTGACTGAGTGCATTCATCCGTGAGCGTGTGTGTGTGTGTGTGTGTGTGTGTGTGTGTGTGTGTGTGTGTATACATGCATTGTGTTCCCCAAGGTATTCATGTGGACTTGCTTCTCTTCTTCCTCCTTCATGTAAATTCTGGGATAGAACTCAGGTCATCCTTCCTGCGTGGCAAGCCCCTTGCATCCTGAGCCATATCGTTTGCCCTGAAATCAGTATCTCATAAGCATACTAGATGAACATGACTGATCACTAGATGTAAAACAAGCAAAGTAAGGTGAACAGAACCCTTAAGATCCGGGGAGAGAAAGGAGCTGGGTCAGAGTTGCCCCTGAGTCTTGACTCTTGGGAGCCAGCTTTGGTCTTGTTGGGGCTATGTGCTCTCAGTTCCCCTACTGTGGTCATACACTGTGTTTCTAGCTCTCTCCTGATTTAGTGTGACCATCCTCAGCAGGTTTCCCAGACACACAGGCTACAGCACCCGGTACAAGGAAATGTCATCCTGTAAGCCCTGTGGCTTCTGGACTCCCTGCCTGTTTCTCTGTCATTGAGAACCTCCCAAATCTTACAGCCATGCCTCCCAGGCCCACATCCTGAGTTTCATGCAGGCCCAAATTGAGTTGTCGATGTGAATTATTTAGAGGCTCTGGTGGAATACAGTTGTATCAGTAACACAGACTATCACTTTGTGGCCTTGGGGCAGTCTCTGTTGCACACTCTGTCACTATTTCCTCTCATGAATAATGGAGGAACCAAATTACTCCATGTGTGGAGGACTCATACCCTGCAAAAACAAGGTTGCTCTGAAATTAATTTTCTGTACTAAAAGAATGACAGAAAATCAATTAATCACAGATTACTCCATACAGAGACCAAGTAAAAGAGGCAGGGGATGTGGCTCAGAGCATAGTCAGCTAATGCCTAGGTCAGCTGCAAGCTTCATCAGGCCTCTTTGAAAGTAGATGGCACTAGAAGTTTTTATGACCCCAGGGACACTGAGGTGCAGCCTCTAGCCTCTAGGTCCAGCTGGGTAGAAGACTTTCTTCTGCTGACCTTATTGTCACTGTAAGACTCCCTGACCCTTCCTCTCCCTTACTTCCTCAAGTCACCTCCTTCAAGCCAGCTCTGAAGCCATTTCAAGGATAAGCCACTCTTCTCCAAAGTGGCCCACAGATATCTCTGTTTTCAGAGCCCACCCAGCTCCATGGAGACGGTGATACCCCAAGATGAGCTCTTCCTACTTTATGACTGCTTTGACAAGCCTCTTCCCCAACTTGCTTACTTCACTTGAACCAATGCTGAATCTCAGATACAGATTTCCCATCTGCCTCTCTCTGAAACTGATATACCCAGGATACCCAGAGGCACTCTCTTTTGTAGATACTTATCAATCAAGGAGAGCCCTGGACAAACAAATGAGTCTTCCCCATGGAGTCACAAGTGATTTGTCATTGGATGAATGAAGAAGATAATTTTCAGGTCTTTGGGCCTTCACAGGTAAGGTTTCTGGGGCTTCTGAAATGACGTTGCCATGCCGATGGTTTGCTAGCTTCCGTGTTCTTGTGTGACATGCATGCCTTTATTGAGTGCATTTAGAAACATGGTGGGTGAGGACCGGGGATATGCTTCTGTACAGAATGAAGATGATAAAGCAAACAAAGACATAAAGGGTTGTTTTCTCCTGAGGAGAACAGGATTAGCAGAGGTGGGGGTGCGAGGACATGCCTCACACTATGATTTAAACAAATACTGGGGAGATGAACTGGCACTCAACAGCTCTGTGGTAACCCTGCTGGGCCAGACATCATTTCTGGATGGGTAGGGAAGCCAGAAGGTCATGCTGACCTCGAGACTGCTCTTCCTCCTGTATTGTTAAATTGTCAGAACAGTAACCATGTGACTCTATCATCGTAATGAGAGAGTCAGCAGGTGAGGTGTAAGGATGGACTGCAGAAAGGGCACCCACAACCACAGTGGCTTTCAGAAGCTGGGGCAATTTTAAACCTCCAGCAAAAATTGCTTTGTCCCCCATTCCCCTGAACTTTTTTTTCCCATTAGATTTGATATTATGGAGAATCTGGCTGAAGGCTAGGAAGATTCAGAAGAAAGACTTGCTGGCTTATGCTTTTTTGCTGTGGCTACATGACAGTCCCTCTCTACTACAAAGGGACCAACGTCCCTGCTTATCAGCTGTCCACCTCTGTCCTGCTTCTGACATGTAGGCATGTGTTGAGTGCACATGAGCAGCAGGGAAACTGGTTGGGAGTCACTGCACACATCACAGCCAGGATACCAGTTCAGTAGTTGTAGGGGAGCATAGGAAAATGGATATGGCTCTGAAGTTCTGTGAAGGTGACCCTGTCACCCTCCGCATATGGTACAACAACAGTCACGGGGGCCCAACATGGAGTCAGGAGGCAGGGGACACACAATTTGGGTAGCTCTTAGCCTGTGACTGGAACAGCTACTTTGACCATAGGCTATTCTGAAATCCATTCAGCCTATTAAAGCCATTTTAACTGTATCACAGAGCTCCTATTTAAAGGAACCAGATCCGGTGTGGGGCAGAGGCCTCTGGAAGATTTCAGCTTCTCCCAATGCTTGCTTGACTATGCAAGTGTTGTTGTGTAAGTTTGTTTTCACCAGGCAGCCTGCTGGGGTATCAGAACGTGGCCCTGCCTCTGAATTGCACTAAGAAAGTTATAGCTACTGACATTGGGTACTTGCGACAAGCTCCGCCTCTCTAGGTAAGGGCCACTGCCTCTGCTTTCCCTGAACTGGAGCGGGCTGCACAGCCAGGCAGGGTTTGAATGCATTGTGTGGAGCTGGGCACCTGACTGCTTCCTGACCAGGGTGGGAAGTCAGGGGGCTTCAGTGGTAGCTTTTGGATGAGAATTACATCACTGTTCACGTTTTATTTTGGAAGGACCCAGCCACAGTTGACCTTCCCACTGAATGGAGTATGTAAAGGGTCTGAGCCAGCAGGGGTCATTCAGAACTTTACTGTAGGGAAATAGAGTGGTGCCTGCAGGAGGATGATTTAGTTTAAGGTCTTCTATACTGGTAGAACCTGCCTCTTTCTTCCACAGTCCTGGCAGAAGTGTTGTGTGGGCAGCCAGGGATTGTCCTGCTGGCCTTTATCTTCCAGTCTGCTTAATGGGACATTGATTCTTACTACTGTAGTCTTGTGGACAGCTCATTTAGGGTCTAGGTCTATTGCACCAAACTCAGGCTTTCCTGTGTGCACAGTGGTCTGTCTCTAGCCACACAATTGACAAGTGCCCAGCAGAACTATGTGGCTCTCCTTGGGCCCTGGCCATGGACTGATAAACCCACTCTGGTTAGCAGCTCCTTAGGGTTGAAGTCTCCTCCCACTCCTCATGTTGCATCTGAGGTCCCTCACCATGTCCTCAGGGACTTTTCCAAGAATTCCCTTAGAGTCTCAGTGATGGAGGGGCTAACAAAGAAGAGGCTAGCCTAGAATAGGCTTCTGTGGGAACTGCAAAGAAAGCCAGTCTTGTAGAAGCAGTAGTTCGCTCCCACTAACCCGTCTCCCCCACCCCCCATCCCATCCCACCCATCATACTTCATCACACCATCTCCAGAAAGGATGAGACCATCACTCCTTCCTACAGATGAGAAAATGGAAGCTTGTGACAAAGCTTAGGTGACAAAGCTGAGTCCTGACCTTTGATCCTAGGTCACTGGGTGCTGTAACGTGCTAGACTCAGACAGCCTTAATTTTTATTGAGGTCATAAATATAGAGATCACTAGGGTTCTAGAATGAGTGCTTGATCCTTCAGACCTAACACATTCTTAGGCATTGAACCACAGCCACCATCACTCCTGGTTCCTTTCTAGTAACAGGAAGGGAAACTAGGCCTCATACTTTCTAGGCAAATGCTCTGCCACTAGGCCAAGTACCCAGCCTTGCAATTAGCTTTTAAGATAAGTAAAACAATGCCCATCATAATAATGCTCAACGTTATAACTTAGCAAAGCTCAGAGGAGCCACATGGCTTGCCTGAGATCAGACCTTAACTGCAGACAAGGTAGGGTTTCCCAAAGGCCAACCTGTGTGTGCAGCAAGCCCACTCTCCCCAAGCCCCTACATTGTTCTTCTAGAGCTTTTGAAAAGGTGCAGACTGTTGCCCAGGCCCCCTTTCACTGTCTGTCAAGTCTTTTTCTGTAACATGCAGAGACTGACTACAAAGGGAAGGAGAGATCAGGTCCTGTCACCAGCCCTGTCTGGTGAGAATTTGCTCTGGCAAGCGAGATTGACACTGGCGTGCAATTTGCATTTAAATCCTTCAGGCTTTCAGCTCCTGCCCCATCTAGATTGTATTGTTAAAGATCATTTTATAATATATTTAAGCGGAAAATACATGGTCTTAAAGTCAGCCTAGGTGGCAGCATAGATAAGCATGGTGAAAGGACCAATGTATTTAACACCTCAAAATGTACGCTTAAGCTCGGATTTTAGTTGGGTAGAAGTAGCCAATGAGTTTCTTTCTGACCCTGATATGGTTGTGCACCTGATGGTATAATTACATCTCTCTATCAAATGAGATGATGCACATGGAAATTGGTGGTTTGTGAAGTGTTGTGTCATAGGATGGGTAATTGGCACATACTTTACTTGATTTGCCTTCTTAGTTTTCCACTTTAAAAAAACCAGAGAAAACTTACATATACATCATATACACATACAAACTCACACACACACACACACATACATGTCTCAATATTCTTCAATTCCTCTCCCCCAGATATGTCCTGTGTGTCCAGATACTTGACTTATCTAAAAAAATTTTTTTTGCAAATGCAAAAATATATCTTAGACAAAAATGGCTTCCCGATAACTGTATAAGGTAGGGGATTTGTGTGTGTGGCACTGGGATTGGACTTAAGCTTGGGTATGTTTGGCAAGCACTCAGTCACTGAACAACAACCTCATATTTTGAAACAGGGTCTCTCTAAGTTGCCCAGCTGCCTTTGAAGTTGCTGTGTAGTCCTGACCAGCCTTGAGCTTGTGAACGTCCTATCTCAGATGATCAGCACATGTCATAGTACCTGCTTTTGGATAACTTAATTTTAAAAATACCTATGTGCTTCTGTCCTAGTTTGGGTTTGACTGCTGTGAACAGACACCATGACCAAGGCAACTCTCTTAAAGGCAGCATTTAATTAGGGCTGGCTTACAGGTTCAGAGATTCAGTTCATTATCACCAAGGCAGGAGCACAGCAGCACTTAGGCAGGCATGGTGCAGGAGGAGCTAGGTTCAACATCTTGTTCTGAAGGCAAACAGGAGAAGACTGACTTCTAGGCAGCTAGGTTGAGGTTCTTAAAGCCTACACCCACAGTGACACACCTACTCCAACAAGGTCACACCTCCTACTAGTGCCACTCCCTGGACCAAGCATATTCAAACCACCACAGCTACCATGAAAGTATATGGATTTCATAGCCAGTGAAGTCTTGAAGAGTCTCCCTAGTGTTGAGTGGTGCATGCCCACTGCTCTGAAACCATTGCTGGGTTAGACAGTTTTGAATTTGCCTCCTGCCATCCCAGAAAGCATTGCCCATACCTGTGTCAGGGAAAAATGTCTGCTTCTGATGCTGTCTTGCATCCATCCATCCCACTTTGTTCTCCTTGAAGCACACACCTTGAGTCCCTAAGACCCTGATATTGATTTCTTCCTAGCTCTTTCTGAGGGTCACTGTGAGCTTTTGACTCTCTTTCTGGATGGGCTGGCTAATGGCTGATCTTTCCCTGGGATAGGGGAAATATAGGATAAAGGAATCTAAAAGGATACTGCACTGTAAACTGTGGCTTGCAGGCTTAAATCCGTGTTGGAAATCTAGGGTCTAAAGACACTGCAGGATTTCTGTTTGAGCTATGGATGCTGATGGAGCTGGATTGCTGGGATGATGAGATGGAAGATAGGAAGAAACAGAGTAAGAACAAGAACGTTTTAAGTAAGCAGGAGTGAGGATAGGGAAGATCTCTGTTAATAAGTGTGCAGGAGCCCGGGACTTGAGATTCTCCCACGTGAGGCAAAGGTGTGTGGAAAAACTCCCCCCAAAATCACCACTGTGCCTTCTAACTGTACAAAATTCATTTTTAAATTGAAATTGAAATCGGCTCCCATGCTTGATAATAGAACTCTTTCTTTTTCTCTACTATCTATGAATGCAAATAAAGCTGCAGTCTGCTTTAGAGTGGCAGGCACTGTGCTCCAGGGCCTTAAATAAACTATTTCCAGATAACTGCCTCTCAGAATTGCATTTGCTCACTCATCCATTAATTAAAACTATTTATTGATCGACCAATGTGCGCTGAGAAATTTTTTAGACACTAAGATACAGCAGTGAATAAAAATAATCAACCCTCTGAGCTGGGCACACTCAGGGCACATGCCCTTAATCCCAGTGCTTGGGAGGCTGAAGCAGGAGGAACATGTCATAAGTTTGAGGTTAACCTGGGGCTGTGGAGGCATGCACTATCCAAACTAAAACAGTAAAAGCTGAAATGTGGACTGGAGAGATGGATCAGTGGTTAGGAGCTCTCTCTGCTCAAGCATGAGGGCTGGATTTTGGATCCCAGCACCTCCACAGAAGCTGAGCATGGGCCCACATGTACTTATAACTCTAGCAGTGAACCCGGTGGCAACAAGAAGATCCCTGGGGCTTGCTGAATGCCAATGTAGCTGTAAAACACACAGGTGTCAAGAAGACATCCTGCCTCTAAGGAATAAGACATCAAGTGATAGAGAAGTCACCTCATGCTTTCCTTTGGATTCTACATGTGTGCAGAGGCAACCTGCACCCACATGTGTACATATGCTATACACACAGGCAACATACACATGTATGTACACACAAAGAAATACATATACAAACAACAAGGGATATCATTGCCTTCTTGGAGTTTGCATCTTAGTCCAGAAAGGAAAACAAGAAGCATCAATTATGACTATATCACTTCCAATGGCATTCTGCTGTGCCCATGCGTGGATCAGTGCCTTGGGTAACCCACATCGGGGAAGCTTCTTGGAGTAGATTAGATTTAACACAGAGAGCCACTACTGGGCAATGTACCAAGAGTGAGAGACTGTGGAGCACTCAGTCCTAAATGGGATATCTTCATCAAACTCCTTCCCTCAAGACTCAGGAATCTATGAAGAAGAGGAAGCAGAAAGATTGTAAGAGCCAGAGGGGATGGATGATTCCAAGGGAACAGTGTCTTCAGACACAACAGCACTGATACATCTATTGTGCCAGCATGCACAAGACCTGTATATGTTCACGTCAAATGGAATGCCAGAACTGAGAGGGGGGAGTGGACCCGGGATCACACCCTTAACCAAGAAGCTATTTGTACTTGATACCCACTAGTGAATGGAAAATCAGGTTTCTCCAATGGTCTCTTACTAGGTTATCACAGCATTTCAGAGCAGGTCCCTTTCCCAGAAAAAGCTGACCAATGCAGCATGAGCTGAGGAAGGCCCCAATTAAACACTTCCTTTTATAAGTTGCTTTGGTCCCAGTGTCTCTTCACAGCAATTGAACAGTAACTGAGATAGTAGTCCACAGAGTAGAGATCTAAGTGACAGGTAGTAAGGACACGTAAGGCTTCTGAGACTCTATTTAGAAATCTGGCTTCTTTTACTCAATAACATGAGAGGGCTTTTCGCTGAGCAGTGTCAGGATCTGACTGTTGTTGAAAATGTTCTTTCTTGCTGTTATGTCAGTGTTAGGTGGTGATACAGGAAAGCATGGATGGCAGAAGCCAAGGAGGTGCTTGAGGTGGCAGTGGTGAGTCAGAGGTTACACCATTTACTGTAGGCAGAACTAGTAGAATTTGCTGATGGATTGGGCTGAAGTGTGGAAGAAAGAGAAGTCAAGATGGATCCAAGGTTTCAGCAACTGGTACAATGGAGCTGTGGTGTGTAACAGTTCTCAACACCCCTACACAGGCTTTCCTTCTGCATTATTTGACACCCCTCCCCCATAATTATCATTGGTCCCCTGCTAAAAGGAGAAATAGCAAAACAAGATGACCACAGTGAGTCAGTGGTGAGATCCAGAGTTATCGTTTGATTTATTCCTTGACAATTTCATACACGTATATTATATATTTTGATCCCACCCATTTTTACCTTCCCCACTCCAACCAACCCTCTCCCAGCAAGTTCCGGCCAGTTTTAATGTAATTATTTGTTACATATTTGCTTTGCTTTTGTTTTGTGACTCACTAAGTTTAACCAGACTGTCCACATAAGCACTTGTGTGAAATTACCCAGTGGAGCATGGGAAACTAGCCACACCGTTGAACACAATGCCCCATCACCAGAAGCTACAGCTGAAGTATGAGAAGAGATGCAAGGTTTTGCTGCAATATCAAGTATCTCTTAGCTTTACTGGGAGCATATGACAAATACCCATGAGTCTCCTTCCCAACATGGCTAACACAAATAAATTAATTTCCCAAACTAGAAACCTGGCTCTTTGAATACTGCCCCAAGAGATGGAAGGCCACTATACACAGAGGGTAAACCCACTGTGGTGGTTTGAATGCGAATGGCCCTCATGGACAACATGTATTTGAATACTTGATCCCAAGTTGACAGCAATGTTTGGGGAGCTTTAGGAGGTGTGGCTTTATTGGAGGTATGTCACTGGAAGTAGACTTTAAGAGCTTAAAGATTCACACCATTCTCAGTTGATCTTTCTGCTTCCTGCTTGCTGCTCCAGCCGTCGTGTCTGCCTGCTGACATTCCTCTGCCATGATGGTGAGGGAATCTTAACCTTCTCGGGTGATGCACCCAAACAAGCTTTTCCTTCTGTAAGTTGCGATAGAAAAATTACAAATAAACCTGCTGTGCTTGTGTAGTCCTTTGTATAGCTTCCTTAATTCTCTGGCCTTTATTTCTGACTCAGGTAAAAGGTGGACCATGCCATCCGTTTTGCTTTTCTCGCCTACCATGCCATCCGTTTTGCTTTTCTCGCCTGGTTGATGTGAAAGGACCACATGAGATTATCTCTAGACACAGTAGGTGATTGGAAAAAGACAGACTGGTGTTTGGAACCTGGACACATATGAACACTCAGGGACGTGTGTTTCATGTTTTGCCATGAATGCAATTGGCATACAAGTTGTACAGGAGAAATGAGTTGGCGTGGACAAGCTCTAAGGATTTCTATTCAGAGACATAGAGTGCTCAAGAAGGCGATTACTTTTCAACTAATGTCAAGTAGCCTTTGGGCGCCAAAGACATTTGCCTCAAGACATATCTAACAGCATTCAAGGTAAAGACATAATATTCATGAACTTACCATATAAGAATTGGGGAGGACATGTGGTTAGTTGTGGTGTGTGGTATGTGATGTGTGTGTGTTTGTGTGTGTATATGTATATGTATATGTATATGTATATATATGTGTGTGTGTATGTGTGTGTGCATGTGTACATGTATATGTGTGTGCATGTATATATGTATATGTATGCATATCCATGTGCATGTATGTATATACATGTGTTTGTGGTTTTGTGTGTACATATGTGTGCACATGTGTGTTTATGTATGTGTGTACAGCAGATGTGTGTGAGCATACATGTGTGTGCATGTGTATGCATGTGTATGTTCATATGTGTGTGTGTGTGTGTGTGTAGATAATGGGAAATGATCATTTGGCATTTGATCTTGTCTGTCTTATATGTGCCTGAAACATTGGTCTCTTGTCCTACTACAGTAAGTGGAAAACTAGAATCCCAGACTCCCACAGGTGACTGCCCAGTTTGTAAAAAGTAACACACAAAGATGGAACAAACACAGGAAATGGCTGGTCTTTGGTATGGGCACATCATAAACAGAGTGGGAAGCATCAATCCCCATGGGAAAAGAAGCTGACAGGCTAAAACAATGAAGTACCACAGACATAGTCGATAAAAGAAGAAAGGTAGAAACTGAATATTACATACCAGTTGAAGTGGAATGCCTAGAATACATGAGAAAAAGGCTTAAATAAGCAAAATAATAAATGACTAAAATAAAGGAAAATACTAGCAAAATGTAGCATAAAACCAAGGAAAAGTATATATAAAATGTATTGGTGAAGTAGAAAATATAACATATAAAATTAATTAACAGAAGGGAAACACACTGAGACATTTCTCCCCCAATTCTAAGAGAGATGAAAACAAAAACTAAAAATGATGTAATTTAATAGAAGACCCAGGGATAAAGAATGTGACATAGATGACAATGCTTATGGGAACGTGAGAGAAACTGGGAACTGTGTCCACTATTGGTGGATATTAAAAAAGAATTGGGAAAGACATGTGAGACGGTGGTGAATTGCAGTCTTTGTGGACAAGTATAGCAACTTTCCACAAGATTAAAACTTGGAATTATCTAGTGATATCTCCTCTGGGTGCAAACACTAGAGAGTCAGAAGCAGGGCCTTGGAAGACATTTGCATATTCATTTTTAGGGTAATGTTAATTACCATGTCAGAAAAATAGAACAACTCATCTGTTCACTGATGGGTGATTGGATAAACAAACTGTGGGTATATACACAAGGGTCAATTAATTCTTCCTTTCTAAGGAAGTAAATTCTGACACAAGTTTATGACATGCGGAAACCTTGTGGATGGATATTATGATAAATGAAACAAGCCAGCCGCAAAAAGGCAAAGTGAATGATTCCTTTTCTTCTGAGCACCTCAGGAAGTTTAATTTATGGAGACAGAAGGTGAATAGATGGCTGCTGCCTCTGGAGTGTCGTGGTGTTTCTGTTCTGTAGGATGAAAAGGGTTCTGCGGGTGGATGGCTGTGGTGGTCATACTCAACATGAATCTACACAGTGCCACTGAGAAATGGCTGTGATGCTACGTTTTATATTATGGATTTCACCTGTTTTCAAAAGACAAATTCTCACACTGGATTTAAAAAGACCAATGACTTATTGTCTCCAGAAGACGAACATAAAGGAAACAGGAGGGATGCAAATACAAGGATAGATGAGAAAAGATAAACCAGACCAAAAAAAAAAAAAAAAAAAAAAAAAAAAAAAAAAAAAAAGCAAGCTGGGACAGCAATCTTAGGATCTGACATGAAGATTCGAGAGGGAGAGATGGCATGAGAGACAAAGGGAGTCTTATTACCCTGCTGGCAGGAATGATCAGAGAAGCTGGTATAGCTACAAGTGACTGCAGTAAAGGGGTGAACTGCTTTCTGAGCACAGGAAAAGGAGGCAGTGGAAGACTTCAGGGCCTAGCAGAGTGGCATGAACTGGCATCTTCGAACACAGATGGCCATATTAGCCTGAAATTGAAGATTGGACCTAAAGACTAAGTGCTGGTGGGCCTGGCTGGGAGGATCTAACTAGAAAAGGGTATGATTGGACAAAGATAATACATGATTCTGACTGACATGTTAGCTGCTCACCACTGCTATATACTATATTGCCAACGTACTTTCTATTTGACTGTACTACAGGACTCTAACCGCAACAGGCCAATAAGCCCAACTGTCTCAATTGACTAGGTTCTCTCTACAAGAGGTGAAAATGAAAGGTCTGCTCATCCAGCAACTATGGTCAGGCATTAATAGAAGGTTAAGCGACAGTTGTGGCTGTGGCAACACTGGCAGACACCAACCAGCACGGGTGCTCTTCACGGTACCACCTGATGCATTGATCAGAAAGGTCTTGCTGTGGTTTGAATCTGGATGTTTCCCACAGGCTCCTGCTTTGATGGTTGTTCCTCAGACAATGGTGCTATTTCATGTGGCTGGGGAGCCACTGGGACATTGAGGTTGGTTAGTAGAAGTAGATTAATTAGGAAAGTGCCTTTGAAGGTTATATATAGACCAGCTCATGGTTATGGCCACCCTCTTCTCCTTAGTTTATTATGATTTGACCATCTGTCCTCTGCACATCTCTGTCATTGTCATGATGCTCAAGAGTATGGGGACACGTAATGATTAACTAAAGTTTATGAAACCATGAGTCCAAATATATCATTTCTTTCTTAAGTTGTTTTAAATGCCAGTATTGGGCAAAGTGATACAAAAGTAACCAGTAAAGCTCTCTAATCGGGCAGGCTTTATCCTGATGAAGGCGTTATCACCTACAGTAATATAGGAATGGGTGAGACATAACTCTTCCAACAAGGCCACACCCCCTTAATTCTTCCCAAACAGTTCCACCAGTTAGAGACCAAGCACTCATATAGATGAGCCTATGAGGGTTGTTCCTATTCAAACCATCACAACCATGTTAAGTCAAGAGGGAGGTGGGGAGCTGGCTCAGTGGATACATGCTTACTGGCTGTGAAGAACGGAGTTCAGATCCAAGAACTCTTATAAATATCAGGAGAATATCGAAGTCAACCTTCAATTCCAAAGCACAGAAGGTAGAGACAGGTGGTCCCAAGTGCAATCAGGCTAGCCAGACAAGCTGTGTCATTAATCCCTTGTCTTCACTGAGAGGCCTTGCCTCAGTGAGTAAGGATGCAAACAATTGGTGACGTGAACATCAATCTTTGGTTTTCACATAGACCGTGAGTACAGACACACACACACACACACACACACAAACATGCACATGCACACATATACATGTAGAAATGTAGACATGCCACACACATACATATGAAAATTAGGATCAAGAGGACCACCCAAAAGGGACAAAGAAAGTGTCCTTCTTCTTTTGGCCATCATTGGAAATACGTCTGTGTCTGCTTGTATCATTAGAATGTGGCGAGAGTTTGGGTACACATGATCCAGAGGAAAATGTTCTTACATTAATTCAAGATTGGTAGGTTCAGTCTACCAGTATGGTGGTGGCACACACGTTTGACTTCAGCTCTTGGGAGGCAGAGGCAGGTGGATCTCAGTGAGTTTGAGGCCAGCCTGGTTTACAAATGGAGTTCCAGGACAGCCAGAGCTACACAAAGAAATTCTGTCTCAAACAAACAAACAACCTCCCCCCCCCCCCCGAAAACAAACAACCAAAACAAAGAAACAAAAAGACTGCTAGGTTGTTTGGATTTCTCTAGGTTTTCTTGCTGCACTTGATCTGGTGGGAGAGGAAAGTTCTTGTCAGTGGACTGTGGATGACATCACTGTAGGGAGGGATTTGTGAGGAGGGGGGCAGTTGATGGCACCATCAGGCCCACAGTTTACTTGTGCTCCTCTGGGGACCTCCTATCAAGGAGAATCCAAATGTAATGAACTGGTGATCCATTCCATAAGAATATAAAACAATATACATTCTTGAGCAATTTTGCTTTTGGTGTTTGTCTTAGTGTCACCCATCTGATCATTTAATGTTCTATTTGCATATTATTAATAAGGAAATTTTTGTTTACCCACCAGGGGGTAAACCTGTACCACAAATGCAATGTATCCAGGCTTGGATAATGGGCTGTATAAAGACAGATGTGACAGGAGGCAGGCTGGCTTTGAATGACCCCCACTATCAAATGGAAACCTTGTGTCTGAGCCGTGGAGCCCCAGATCTTCGCTGACACTTGCTAATTACAGTGACTAATTAATATGTCACTGGCCTCTAATCATGAAACCAGACAAGATTAGTAATGACGAAACCGCGGCAATTAATTTACAACGATCTACAAGCTTTTCCTTGACCCGGCTGAGCTCACTTCAGATCACAGAAACAGGTGATCTGCAGGCAGGGACATAATAATGGGTACCAGGAAAAGGATGTGACTTGGGAGACTGTGGAGCTGGACCTAAGCCCCTGCACTGAGCAGGCAGTCCCATGCAATGCTTGAAAGAGTTAGATATACAAGAAAATAAGCTATCCCCGTGGACCTCACCAGCCCCAAACTGGTCAAATTGAATAGTGGTGTTTCCAGCAAAAGGAAACTCAAATCACATGATGTAAGGGTGGCATATAAATGCCTCATAAGTAAGAAGACCTGGACTTGGGTCTCAGTTTGGTATTCCATAGGTGCTCTGTTCTGAGCCTCAGAGCTATTCAGACAGGAAAGCAACAGTGAATCGGAATCTTGGAGAATCATCCTGAGCCACTTTTCTTCTTTCTTTACTGCCTCTTCTTTGCTGCCGTAAAGCATACGGTTGTAGTCTCTGCCTCTCTCTTGCAGCCCACCTGTCTATATCCTCACTGCCCTGGGTCCTTTGTCAGGGACTTGCTATGTCAGGTTTGTAGTCTCCCAAGAGCTTCTCAGTGATCTCTGTATCTGCAGTTTCTCCCCACTTGAATCAGATTTCCATGCGAAAGTCAGAGGATGCTCAGAGAAAAGCCTACAGCACGCACTCTGGTTGCCCTACTGTCTAGCAAGGCTCGGGACCCCCTCCCAGCTAGATGTTAGCCTGGTGGATCATCCATTATGCACACATCCCCCAGCATACACTTGACTTTCTCAGGTCACATGTATCTTGGTTTTACTCGTGTCTGTACAGTTTTGCAAGTTTTTTTTAGTCATAGTTAAATATATGATCTAAAATATCTGCTTTCATATTTTGCTCTTGTATTAACTACAATGCATGCAAATGTATCTATTATGTTTGCAATGCTGTGCAGTTATCTCCACTGTCTAATTCAGTTTTTTTTTTTCAGCACTACAAACAGAAACTCTTTCCTGAAGCCATGGGTCCAACCTCCATCCTTAGGTTGTGATGACTTTATGTCTCTTTCCCCATGAATGACTTTGGTCTAGCCTCTTCAGTTACGTGCATACACTATTCATCCTTCTGTGTCTGGCTTATTTTACTTAGAATAAAGTTTTCGAGACTCATTGTTGATACAGCATGTCCTCACCAACATTTACTATTTTGACCTTATAATAGAAAATACGATTTTTTTCTTTTTTTCACATACACTCATTGTATATATCATGAGTGGTAAAAAGACATTTTTGATTGTGTGTATTGTGTACATTGTCATGGTATTCTCCCTTGCTGTTTGCCTGAGTCCCGCCCATAGGTAGTCTTGCTTCTGCATCCATGCATCTATATGAGATTTGAAATCTACATATGAGACAAAACAGTTATTTGTCTTTCTGGATCTGCCTTATTTGGCTTAGTCTGCTGATCTTCAGATGAATTCATTTCCTTGCAAATGACATTTCCATTCTTCTTTATGACGAGAGAAAAACTCTATTGCGGACATTTACTACGTGTCTTAGTCAGTGTTCTATTGCTGTGAAGAGACACCATGACCATGGCAACCCTCACAAAGAAAAGCATTTAATTGCGACTTGCTTACAGTCTCAGGGGTTTAATAAATTATCAGCATGGTGGCACACGTGCAGACATGGTGCTGGATAAGGAGCTAAGAGTTCTACATCAAGATTGGCAGGCAGCAGGAAGAGAGAGTCTGGGCTTGGCTTGGGCTTCTGAAACCTCAAAGTTCCACCCCAAGTGATACACTTGCTTCTACAAAACCACACCTACTCCAACAAGGCCACACCCCCTAATCCCTCTCAAGTCATACCACTCCCTAATGACCAAGCATTCAAACGTGTCAGCCTATGGAGGCCATTCTTATTTCAACAACATCACATTTTAAAAATCAACTCATCTATTACATGATACTTAGACTGATTCCATTACCAGTGCTATGATAAATAATGCTATAAGATATACACACGGATGGTCAGACATTTCTGTAGTAGGCTGACTTGGATTCTTTTAGGGTATATTCCTAGGAGTGGTATTGAGTGCTAGATCATAAAAACCTTCACACAGATTCCATAGATGCTGGAGTAATTCCAATGGCCGGTGTACTGACTGGTTTTTTGTGTCAACTTGACACAAGCTGGAGTTATCACAGAGAAAGGAGCATCTCTTGAGGAAATGCCTCCACAACATCCAGCTGCAAGTCATTTTTTCAATTGGTGGTAAAGGGTGAGTGGGCTCATTGTGGGAGATGCCATACCTGGGCTGGTGGTCCTGTGTTCTATAAGAAAGCAAGCTGAGCAAGACAGGGAAAGCAAGCCAGTAAGTAACATCACTCTATGGCTTCTGCATCAGCTCCTGCTTCCTGACCTGCCTGAGTTCCAGTCCTGACTTCCTTTGGTGATGAACAGCAATGTGGAAGTGTAAGCTAAAAAAACCCTTTTCTCCACAACTTGCTTTTTGATCATGATGTTTGTGCAGGAATAGAAACCCTGACAAAGATAGTGAGTCCTATTATTTGTTTTCTTAATGATTACCATACTGACTGTATTGATATGTGACCTAAATTTTTTAAATTTTATTTCCTGGATGGCTAATATGATAAACACTTCAAACATGTTTATTGTCCATTTGTGTTCATTTTTTGAGAACTGTATATTGATATCATTATCCCATTCATTGGTTAAATTTGAATTCTGATGTTTTTGATATTTAGCTCTCTGAGTTCTTTATATATAATACAGATTAACCTTTTGTCAGACATATAGCTAAAGCAAAGATTCTCTCCTATTCTCTAGGCTATGTCTTCACTTAGTTGCTTCCTTAATGACGCAGATTTTTGATTTTGTGTAATTCTGTTTGTCAGTTTTGTTATTATCCTCTGAACTTCTTCAGAAAACACTTAACTATGAATGCATCTTCAATTATTTGGCCTGTGCTCCCTCTGGCATTTTCAGGTTTTGGACTTACATTAAGGTCTTTGATCCAATTTGAACTTATTTGTATAATGGTAGTGACAGGAATCTAACTTTATTCTTCTACATGTGGGTGTCCAGTGTCTGAGCGTAAATTTGTTGAAGAAGTTATCTTTTCTCCAATATTTGTGTCTTTATCAAACCATCAATATCAAAACTCAGGGAGCTGTAGATACGTAAATTTATTCTATTTATTGATCAGCCTGTCTGTTTTGGTGCCAGGGTCTTTTACTCTATTCTGGGTCACTGTTTTGGTACCAGTACCATATTATTTTACTATGGTCTTAACTATGTTCTTTCTGCTTTAGTTATTCATAAATTTTAAGAATAATTTTCTATTCATGGGTAGAAGCTTTTTTTTACTTTTGATGGGGTTTGAAGTGGATATGTAGATTGCTTTTTGAAAATGTAGCCATTTTCACAATAAAAATTCTGCTCATCCAGTATCAGGGGAGGACATTCCATCTTCTAGTGTCTCCTTCATGTTCTTTATTAAGCACTTAGAAACTTTGCTGTAGATTTATTTCTCTTCCATGGTTAGGCTTATACTTAAGTATTTGAATTATTTGTTTATGCTTTGATGATGCTGCAAATGAGATTTCCCCTGAGTCTCTCCTCAGCATGCTCATTATTGACATTTACAAAAGCTACTGCTTTTTACAAGTTGACTTTGTATCTCGTTACTTTGAAGAAAGTTGTTTATTAGTTTTCCAATGGAGTCATTAGGATCTCTTGTGTACAGGATCATATTCTGTAGATAGGATAATTTGACTTCTTTTCCATTTGAAGGCTTTTATTTTTTTTTCTCTTGTATTACTTCTCTAGCTAAGAGTTTAAGCATATATTGAATAAAAGTGGAGGATGTAGGCATCTATAATTCATTCTTGATTTTAGAGGTAATGCCTTGCAATTTTTCTATAGTATAAGATTATAGTTATATAGTATAAGTGTAAGTATAGTATGATGGGGGTTTTGCATATAACCTTTATTGTTTGAGCTATGTTCCTTCTATTCTTAGTTTCTTCATTGCTTTTAATTATGGAAAGATGTTGAACTCTATCAAAGGTCTTTTCTGCACTGATGGAGATGATCATGTGATCCCTGCCTATTACCTTCCTTAAGTTTATATTTATGTGGTGTATTTCATGACTTTTATATTTAAAGTATTCTCCAGTCCTTGTACTGAAGTCAACTCAGTCATGGAGAATGATCATCTCAGTGTGTTATTGAATGTGATTTGTAGACATTTAGTTGAGAATCTTTGCATCTATGTTTATATGACTATAAAGAAGATATGACCTCTAATTTTTTTGTGTTGTACCCTTAGATAGCTTTTGGCAGAACAATACTGACTTCATGAAGTGAGCTTGGTTGTGTTTCTTCCTTATACATATTTGGAGAAGTTTCATGAGTTCTCTTAAGGTCTTGAGGAGATCATCAGTAAAACCGTCGAAGCCTGGGATGTTTGCGTGTTTTTTTATTTGCTTGTTTGTTTTATTTTGTTTTGTTACTTTTTGAGAGACCTTATTACACTTTAATGCTTGTTACAGAATGCTTAAGTTGTTTATATCATCAGGTTTAATTTCGGTGGGACAAATGAGCTATCCATGTATCCATTTCTCTTAAGATTTTCCAATTTATTAGAATATAGGCTTTCAAATTATTCCCTAATGATCCTCTAACATTCCTTAGTATTTATTTTATTGCATCTGTTTTCACATCTCAATTTTATTGATTTAAATCTTTAATTCTCTTGGCTAGTTTGCTTAAGGGATATTCAATTTATTTATGTTTTCAAAGAATCAACTGCTTGTTTTATTGATATTTTATATTATTTTTAGCTTCTGTTTCATTAATTTCTTTCTGAGTTTTTATTATTTATTTCCCTTTGAATTTAACTTGTTCTTCCTTTTCTAACACCCTGAGGTACATCACTATTTGAAAGCTCTCTAACTTCTTAATTTAGGGATTTTTAGCCATAAATGACTGATTTAGCATTGTTTTCATCCTACAGGTCTTCTGTGTTATAGTTTTATTTTCATTTAATTACAGAACTTTTAGATTCCCTCCTGATCTTTCTGATAAACTATCCCTTTAGAGTATGTTGTTCAGTCTCATTGGGTTTGTATGTTTTTGTAGTTTCTTTTTGTTTGGTAATTAAGGATTTTTTTCAGTATGGGGACATAGATAAAATATAAAGATGCTCTGTATTACAAATACAGTAAGGATAACTGAGAAAGTACAGCTAAGGTCCAGATAGAAGTCAGTACATAGAAAATCATGAGGGGAAAACATCACAGAAGTGAGATTTTGCTTAAACCAACTTGTCAGGGCTCTTCCTCAGGGCAGGACAGCTTGATCAAATATCAAGAGTAGAGCATTCTCACTAACCTGACTTAGGATTCTTGCTCCAATAGAGTTATACAAACATGAAGTTGAATTCTAAAGGTCCAGGCTTACTTGAGAAGAAGAGCCCACCAAAGCCAGGCCAGAAACATAAAGTCTAAGTCACCTTACTTGTCCCACCATCACACCCTGTAAACCTTCCCAAACAGTGCCACCCACTGGGGACTTAAGACTTGGATCAAATATCAAAGCCTGTGGAGGACATTCTCATGTCCATCTCAATGCAACAGGATGCAGATTCTGTCTCTATGCCTCACTTATAGGGTAATAGGTACAGAGTCTGTTGCTATGCAATCCTGACTTTGTTTTGCTGCCTGGTTGCGTTGATGTCTTCTAATAGAAGCAGAGTCTTTGTGGTCTTTCCATCTCTGTGTTGATCTTTGTCTTGTTTGCTTTGCAACCAAAGCACGGGGCAGTGGTTATTATTCCTCTGTTTTTCTCTCTCTGGATATTGGTAGGGTTATAAGGAAGACCATCCCTCCCACCCCTACATGCTTTGGAGCATAGTACCTTTAAGCTCTTTACACTGCTCAATCATCTTCCAGGGACCTAGTAAGCCTTGCTTTAGTCTATAGCTCAGACTAGATTTCTACCAACTGAAATTCTTATTCAAAGTATTTTTTTTTTCGTGGCTAGTGAAATTCTATAGGTCAGGTCTCAGAGTCCCCCAACACTTGACCTGAGTTTCCAAATTGGGCTGTGCAGGAAGGAACCTTTGCCTCTAGAACCACCCAGCCACCGGGTACCAGTGGTCTTTCAAAAAGGATTCTTGTCTCTGCTCCCATTCAAGAGAGGACTTTTGAGGCCATTATATGTGTATCTGGATTCTATGATTCCTATGTTGTAAGCAAATCTGCTCAGAGTCCACCATTAACAGTATTTTTAAATCTGTCCCACTTTGATCTCTCTCTCTCTCTCTCTCTCTCTCTCTCTCTGTCTCCTTTAAATTAATTGATACTGAAGGTAGTGAATATATTTCTTGTGTATATTTCCTTTAGACTTAAGCTGTGGTTTCTACCTTCAGCAATGTGCTCGCTCAGCTTTATAGATGAACATCACTCTTTGGTGCTGAGACTTCCTGAATGAACTCCAGACCCCTCTCCAGTTGGACCTGTTCAAGTGTCCTTTGCTGCTAACACCTGTGACTTTTTGTGGTTATTCACCTCATAGGATAGGTGACTTTTCTGTTGGTGTGTTAAGACATCATGACTAAGGCAATCTAAGGAAGAAAGAGTTTATTTACACTTCTGATTCCGTGGGGTCGAAGTTCATCATGGCAGGAAAGCCTGGTAGCTAGTGGCAGGCACGGGGCCAGGAGTGTGAAGCTGAGGGATCATGTCTTTAACTGCAAGCAGGAAGTAAGGGAATGAAATGAATGTACTTTGAGACCTTAAACTCTCAAAGCTTGCCCTGCCCCTTCAATAAGGTCATATCCTATAAACCTTCCCAAACAGTGCCACCCACTAGGGACTCAAGACTTGGATCAAATATCAAAGCCTGTGGAGAACATTCTCATTTAAACCACTATATTTGTCTACTCTCTAAATATCTCACTTATTCCCTTGAGATTAAAGTGACCTATGCGTAGTATCATTTGCTATCTGTTCTATCTCCCTATTTTAAAAATTAGAACCATTCTAGAGATAAGAAATAGTAATGACATCAATATGATTTTTAAATTTTATTTTCCTAGAATCTGATGTGGTTAAGCATTTCTCCTCCAGTTTTGCCATCTTAATATCTTTAAAAAAATATCCATTCAAGTCCTTTGTCCACTTTAAAATCATGTGATTTTTTTCACTATTGAGTTGTAGATGTTAACTATGTCTTCTGGATATTACATTCCATTTAGATGTATAATTTGTAAATACTTTATTCTAGTCTCTGGATTGTCTTTTCAAATACCTTAGTAGTATTTTTTGATGTATAAAGTTTTAGATTTTGATCAAAATACAACTTTTCTGTTTTATATGTTGCTTACCATTTTGGTGTCGTGTCTAAGGATCTTTCATGAAGCCTCGAGTCATAAAGCACCTCTTATTTTTCTTTCTAATGTATTATGGTCTTAGCTTCTGTGTTTAGGTAGCTCATCTAGCTGAAGATAATGCTTGCATATGGTGTGAGATATACTCAAGTACAGGGAAAATCAAGTTGTTCTTGCACCATTTGTTGGAGAATTGACTCTTTCCTCATACGATGGACTTGGTCATCTTGGCATGATTTCATAGATACTATGTGAATGTACCCATTACCAGATTTGCAATTCCATCCCATTTCATTATCATATATACGTGTCCTGCATAGACTAGTATCACAAATGTTTTGAATACTGAGAGTTTGTAGTGTTTAGATGTAAGTTTTCAAAGTTTCTCTTTTTCTACTGCAGATGTCTTGAGTACCTATAACCTTTTACAAGGCCAGTGCAGCTAATGATTAGCTTTTACATTGTTGAGATTTTTGTCAGATTCTGAGTCCAGAGGACTTTGAAGAGTACTTGCATTTTCACAATCTTAATTTTTCATTTCATAAACATAGGATATATTTCTATTTATCTAGGTATTTGATTTCTTTCAGTAACATAGTACAGTTTTCAGTGTGTGAGTTTTTTACTTCCTTATCTAAATTTATTTGGGGATAATTTATTTTTTAGATGTTATAAACAAAATTGCATCCTTAATTTTATTTTCAGATTGTCCATTTTAGGTGCACAAAACCACAGTAATTTTGTGTGCTTACTTGTACCCTACAATTTTGCTGAATTTATATATTAGTCATGTTAGCTTCTTCAGGGACATGTTGGATTTTCCATATAGATTTACTCTGTTCCTAGATACATTTGGTTTCATTTATTTGCTTCCAATTTGGATTGCTTCTTACTTTTTGCATCTCTAATTCTTTTAACTAGAACTAGTTGGCTGTTAGCAGCATTGAAAACTGGCATCTTTATCTTTCCCTTGACCTCAAGGGAAAGACTTCGTTCAATTACTTGCTATTAAGAATGATGCTAGTTGGGTTTGTGTTGTTGTTGTTGTTGTTGTTGGTTTTTTTTTTGCTTTGTTTTTTAATTTTTTACAAATATCCTTGGCAATGTTGAGTGAATTCTTTTCTGGGTCTCTTATAATTTATATAACAATACAATTTTATATTACTGATTAGTGATTGGTTTAGATTTTTCCTTTCATTTTCATATTTATTCGCCCTGATTCTTTGAGTAAAAAAAAAAAAAAAAAATTCCTGAAGCTTAACTTGAGGAAGTTTGCTAAACTTACATAAACTTTCTGTTTGAAATCTTGTCTCGTGCTCATTTGCTTCCATAGCTGTGACCCTGGACAGTAAAGTCCCTTTAGTGTGGAGCAGAAATTATCTTATTCATGTCCCCTTCCTCAGAATCTATGAAATGTTTTCACAAGAATACTGGTTGAGAAGCAGTCTCTGAATTCTTATCTTCTCCTCAGTGATCCTGAAACCTCTGGCTTAGGTCCCCTCTACCCTACAGCACAAGGGAGTGCCCACCCACCCCTATTGGACGTTTGACACCAGGTAGACATCCAAGTCATTGCAGCAGAGGCTGTGTGGCTACTCCAGGATGATTAGAACATGGAAAGAAACACCAAGGCTGAGGACAGCAGTCTTCCTACCTCACAGCTCACATAGGAAGCATGTGGGTGCTTACTGCCAGATTTCTTCTCTGACTGAATCATCTTACACTTGTTCCAAAACTCTGCAAATGCAAGACTGCTCAACTATTTTCTTTGTTTATTGTTAAATGAACTAAAACAAATGAGTAGTGAGCGAATGATATCTCTGTACAGAGCATTGTTAAGAACTCTAGCAGGACACAATGAATGCACCCGACTTTGCCTGCTTCTTCACACATTTGTAATAAGGTGAGAAGAGGAAGGTTTTATGGCCAGATTATACTGTAGGAAAGTGTAGTTTCTTATCACATCCACAAGTACGGAATAATGGCTTACTACCATAATAATGGCTTTTTGACCCAGAATTGCATGTCTCATGGTTCTGCATGGTAGATGTTCACCTTACTTGCCGTGATGATTTGTATATGCTTGGCCCAGTGAGTGGCACTAGTGTAGCCTTGTTGGAGTAGGTGTGTCACTGTGGGCATGGACTTAAGACCCTCATCCTAGCTGCCTGGAAGTCAGTATTCTGCTAGCAGCCTTCAGATAGAGATGGAGATCTCTCAGCTCCTCCTGCACCATGCCTACCTAGATGCTGCCATGTTCCTGTCTTGTTGATAATGAACTGAAGCTCTGAACCTGTAAGGAGCCTCAATTAAGTGTTGTCCTTATAAGAGTTGCCTTGGTCATGGTGTCTGTTCACAGGAGTAAAACCTTAACTAAGACACTTGCTAAACTCAAGATGTCAGCAGAAGTGTGTTACTCCTGTGGATTCTAGGATAAGACTAGTCTAGCCTTAGGATAAGACTTCCTGGCCTTTGCCAGCTTTTGCTGGCTGTGAATATTCCTTTGCCCATGATCTCAGTAATCTCATAATTCCAACCTCTATCATTCATCACATCTTCTCTTCCTCTATCTCCTGCTTCCTTCTTTTACTTACAAAAATCTCTACGATGGCATGGGGTCTGCCTGGATAAAGGAAGGAAAGCTTCCTCTCACAACTGGCTAATCATATCTTCAGAACCTAATTTTTTACCACCCCGGTGGTTAAGGTTTGAACCCACGAGAAACATTCAGTCCTATGCTTTCAAGAATAAAATAGTCTTTCTCTAATAGAGAAGATCCCTTGCCACCACACCCATGGCCAAGTTCCTGTAGCAAGCCATTCCTCCATTTCAGGATCTCTCTATTATGGGGTAAGTGAAGTGAGTCTTAGAGAGAAGTGACTTACCCAAGATGGCATAGCTGGATACTTGGCAGGATTCAGACTACACAGAAGCTGTCTGGTCCCTAGAGTGCTAAGACTCAAACACGTGGTGACTAAGTGGTTAAGGGAGACAAGCAAAGACGCTATATGAATGGGTCATTACCCCAGCCTTCTTTCTTGGCCACACAAAACCTTAGCCATCCAGACATGAATAACCCTATTCCCAGAGTTTGTGTAAAAGTAGCTCCTTTTGAAAAAGCCACATATATTTATCATCTGTGTCTTGTTACTGTCCTGGGGGAATCCAGTATTTTACCTTTCATATTCAATTCCTTCCCTTTATATCTTCAAGTCAGCTCCTCGAATGTGCTTCATAAAGTTTGAGCCAACTGGGAGTTTCTTCTGAACCCAGAAGATCCTCAGGGATTTTTGGATAGTTCCAGGGCTCAGGAAACCCCATAGTACCTCAGCATGCTCAAGTCAGCAGATTGCTTTTCCCCTGAGTTCAGCCATTAGCTCCTGCCTTCTGTCATTTTGTGCCCACACACGGTCTCCACACAGACTTCCAGAAACAGGCCTCCTGCCCACCCTCACCACAGCGATGCTGCTCTTTGCTCGGAGTGACACCCCTCTCTGCCTGCCACTCCCCCCGTGTTGTCTGACACTAACTCGAAGACTAGGGCTGGAATTTTGTCGTTGCTATGGAAGTGGGACCCAGCTCAGTCTCCCAAACTTACACAGTGTCCAAAAACACACACGGCATCTTGCGCTGACACACCACTGACAACCTGCGATGACGGGGATGTACTTTTGAGTGTCATCTTGACAGGAGCAGGAGCCTCTATCTGCCGGCCCACACGCTGGGCCATCTGTCTCCCAAGATTGTGTGCACACCCCTGGCTCGGATCCTGAGCCTGCCTTGCAGGGGGCTCGTCCTTGCCTGGCCTGGCGCCTACAAAGGGTGAGAAGGCAAGGCCCTCCCCCCACTACCCACCCCAGTACGTGGGCTGTTTTTCTAGAGGAAGGTGAGCCAGGGAGGGATAGGAAAAGTTCGGGTCATCTATGGCTTTAGCAACGCCAAGGTCACAGTGGACATTTCAGGCCAGTGACAGGGAGGAGAGCCAGATCGCCTGCCTTATTTGTGGCCTGAAGGCACAGCTTTGGGATTTCCTTGGCTCTTGGAAAGGCAGTCCTTTGGGGAGATGCCAGTATTTCCAGGTGGTGTGGGGAGGGCTGCTCAAGACACGTGGATTCCTTTGCTTCCTGCCTCCAGCTCCCTCTGTGCGGAAGGATGGAGGAATTCCCGGATTTGGTGGGTATCCCAGCCAGCTAATGTCACCAGTTACACAAGATGAAAATTAAGGGCCTGAAGTTTGGAGAAGTGGGATGGTGGGCTTGTGATGGGAGAAAGAAAAGATGCAAATAGCATAGAAGAGAAATTCTTTTCATCTTTTCCTAGTCTGGACAGTTCAATCAGCACCCTAGGTCCCATTCTCTCCCAATTAGGGCATGGGGCATGGGGTTCTGTCACTTAAAGTGCCTACCATGTTGATTTAGTTGAGAAAGGGCAGGCAAGCATATGGTCAGAGGGCTTTGCTCCTCCCCATCCACGGCTGTTTTCATTCCTTATTTTGTATTCTGCCATGGGCTTCCTATACCTAGTCCATCTGTTAATAGCATCCCAGGACATTGTAATCGTCTGAAATCTAGTCCTAGCTAATATTTTTTTAGGCAGGGGGCAGGGGTGTGATACATCTTTCCCTCAGTTTCTTTCTCTCACTTTCTATCTGTTTAATATGGGTACTTGTCTTTATGCCTGTAACTCTTTTGGAGTCCTAAGGGTTCTGTTTTTTGGGCATCAGGCTAGACAATGCCAGCTTCTCCACTGTGTGGCTGAGCCCCCAAAGCATCTTCATCCTCATCACTGAAGCCTCCTCCTGACTGGAGGAGACAGACCAACCCCCAATAGCTATTAGCTGAGAAGTACTTGGCTTGGGTCTTGTCCTAAAATACTCCACACACATGGTGATGGCTGTCAGCCCTGACTAAGAAGATGACTCTTCTTGTCTACATCTGGTACTGAGGCTGTCACAGACGGGTGGTTTCATGAAGAAAGTGAAGCTTGTGTTGATCAATTGATTGGACTGAAATGCTGGAGAGGTGGGCAAAGGTAAAAAAGTGGTATCTGAGGTGAGGTGTTGTTTGGCTCAGGTCATTGCCTGGTTATCAAAGCCTATGGATTGAAGGGCAATCCTTCATATCAGGCTTTGAGTATGACAGGTTCATTCCCTTAGCTGGAACTAGCTAGATAAAACTCATCCTAGCTAAGAGAATCTCAAAATCCACACACAGGAATCTTCTGGCGATTCATAGGACTTCTTGATGCAGCAATAGCCTATCTGTAATCTACTTGTTTGGAGGTAGTGAACAATCAAGTAGAAAACTTTCAGCAAAATCGTCAAAGACAAAGGACTAAAAGAGTGTAAGGAGCCAGGGAAGCAATTTAGCTATAAGTCTTAGCACATAAAAGCAACTTGATGAACTTTTCAAAACTTTCTCATCTGTATTTTGGGAAGTAAAAAGAATTTTTTTGCTGATTTATGATAAAAATAGAATTCATTGGACATTAACATGGCATTTTATACATGAAAGCTCTGAACAATTTGTCTTGGTCACCTGTAGATGACTTGACGGAAATTCTACCCAATTTGCTACTAAGGAAAGGGCTTGAGTTCAACTGTTTTAGTTCTCATGTTTCTTTCATTTGAGATTGTTGGAAATGAGTCTAGTGTTGACCAATCCAAGTGTGATAGCCGCTGGTTATCGGTCAGCAATGAATTGGGGTTTACAATATTCCCTAGAGAATGGATGTCATTGTGTGCCTCTTGGTGATCTTGACAGGTCTCTGGTAGGAGTCTTATGAGACAGAGAAACACCTCTATGAGGGAGCTAGAAGATGAAGGAACACTTCTATTAGAGAGCCAGAAGATAAAGGAGTACCTCAACCAGGGAGCTTGGGGCATGTTGATTTCGAGACATGTGATTTTACAAGAGGTATTTTCATGAGATCATTAACCTTAAATATATTGGTACAAAGAGAAAAGAAGAGGGGAGCAACCATAGCCCCAAGAGTGTTTGAATTCACAGCAGTAGCAATGACATTGTTTGAAGATCTCATTAAGACTTTTGAAAGCTTTCTAGTGCCTATTTGAGGGGATACCTCACTGAGTACCAGTGTCCAACTGACATCTGTTGAGATGCACCTTTCTGAACCCCATATCGAAGGTCATCACCAAGTCTTATCTGCTTGGCCATCTCCTTGCCCTTCATCTCTATTACCACCCCACCCATTCTGACGGCCACTGTCTTTCTCATTTCAGCTGCTAGAGACCGTCCTAACTGGCTTTTGCAAGTCCAGTCTGCCCTGTATTCATTGTTCACTTTGCTTTAGTCTCCAGTCCTTTCCTATTGATTTGCTAAAGAACAAAGGAGTTACTGATCTAGAAGGCCCTTCACTGCTCAGCACCCACACAATCGGCCAGCCTTACCTGAGGCCACTGTTCCTGGCTCCCAGGCTTGAATAAATTCCTCTCTTTGAGATGCTCTTCTTTGTATATTGAATATGATTTTACTTCTTCAATGAGCTCATTGCTTCTCAGCTAAAGGGGGAAATATACTTGGTTCTCTCCTTTGTTTACTTCCACTCTCAGGCACATTTCTCCACAAGATAATTTTGATTGTCTATTCACCAGCATGGCCACTGGGTTCATGTCAGTCTCTGCAAGGAACTCAGCTATATTTCCTACCATTGAATTTCCACTGACTAGTACAGTACTTGGGTATTGAATGAATGAAAGAATTCACACAAGGAAATAGATTGACACTTGAGAGAGACTCCCCCCACCCCCTTTCTCCACATGAGAGGTTGTTGCTACTCCCTTCTATTGAGAACATCAGAGAAATTTAGGGGTCTGAATTCTTGGCACATTCCCCAGTGACAGCCAGGAAGAAATGGAATGTTTAGAAGATACTATTGTGGACAATTGTCTTCTATGCAGCAGACACTGGTTGAAATGAAAGTTCCATGGGATTGTATTTTAACCTTTCACACAAGTATTTGCCAAGGCTGAAAGCATAATGAGTGCCTTAGATATCGGGGTCCCCAAATGAGATGGGGGTGTGAAAAGAATCTCAACCAAAGGTAATCGTGCAGCCACATGCCAGTTAAAGAGCATTGTCCTCTCTGAGAAGCCCCCAAGTTCACTGTGTGATGAATCCATGCAGAGATGTGTTGTGACTGATGCTGGGCTCTGGTTTTCAAGTGGCGACGGAGTGAGGTAAGGAAAGTATTGCATGCAGGGTCCAGTAACCTCAGGTGGGATTGACGAGCTATGAGCCTCAAAATGCTAGCCTATAAAATGGGAGGAGGGGCACAGAGCTATCAATAAGAATTAAATGATGGCATGAATGAAATGTTTGATTCTAAACCTACTCAGATGTTAGCTAATTTCTTCACTTCGGGGGCTTTAAATCATGTGTAGATCCAGCAACCACTCTTGTTGCAAGAATTCTGCCTTTAGCTTTCCTGGGATTTGTGGAAACCTCAGATACAGAGAACGCCCATCCTCAGAGCTCCAGGACCCGGATGTCTGTGCACCTGGCAGGCCTGTGCTGTCTCTCACCTCCAGTTAGTATTTTGATTTGTGCACTTTTGCTGAGACTCGCTCTTGCAATGTTGACTTATCACTCATCCCAATGAGTTCCATTCTCTCTCCTCCTGACAGCCTTGCCTAATGTACTTATTCATTCAATTTAAATAAATCGAACACGGGCCTATGACAGCCGATAAGTGAGTCACACAAGAACAAACAGAGGAGAAAGCTCTGCAAATAGTCAAATGTCAAGGAAGAATGGAAAACTGTCCCCACAGCTTCAGCGAACCTTGGATGTCTGATATTTATGGCCAATTGATGTCATTAGAAAGTAAATAAGCCCTCTTATGCTGCATTACATAAGATTAACTGCAAGCAATGGAGTTTAAATAGCAGAGATAAGTGCAGATGGAAATAAACCTGTTTAAAGTTAGAAATATTTGATAGGCCTCCTCGCTGCTTTTAAGATAATTGATCTGTATATCTATACTGAATCTCACCATAAAAGCTCTGAAGAGACTTATGGCAAAGCCTGTTCAGGCCCAAATCTCATTTCTCTGGGGCCACCCAGCCGGGGTTAGAACCTTTCTCAAGAGAAACTCAGGCCAGGGAGTGGAAAGCAAGGAGGAAAGTCTGACTGTGCCCCGTCTCCTACCACATCCCCCTTAGAACCTGTTTCCTGGACAGCAGCTAGAAATAAATGACAGGCTAGTGGAAGTTTGAAACTGCTGTGTGCGGCGATGCTCAGCGACCCTGTGGTGGTTTAGCACGGAGAAGGAAGGGGCGTGCGGTGGGCTCAGAGGAGGCTGAGTCTCACGCTGGGAATATTTTCAGCAAAGCCACATACAAGTCAGCATCCCTTATCTGAGATTTGACTTCCTGTCCGGTCAGTTATCCAGATGCAACTTTGATCCAAAAATAATCAATGGAAAATTCCAGAAATACTCTTCTTGTCATTTGAATACTCTTCTGAATAGCCCAACAAAATGTGATCTTTCTGCTTTGTCCTGTCTGGGATGTGGGCGCCTCTTCGTTCAATGTATCCATGTGGAATATGGTCTACACCTATTAGCTACATAGGAGCTGCCATGGCTATCAAGACTACTGCAGTATCACAGTATGTGTGTCCAGATGGGCCTTATTCCATTTAATAATGTCTCCATTGAGTAATGGTAGTGACATCAGTAATCTATATGAAGTCCTTCCTTTAAGTGAAAATAGAAAAGTACTGTTTACATAACTTTTATTAAGTTGCTTGGGACTTGCTGGCCAGCAAGTCTAGATTTCTCCGTGAGCTACATGTCAGTGAGATACCCTGCCTCAAATGACAGGATGTTGCCTGGGGAACAACACCTAAGGTTGACCCCTGACCCACACACATATGCACATTATCACACATAAGGATATATATATTGTATATATATACAATAACATGTATATACATTCACACACAAAAAGTGAATAATAAATAATAATTTCATATATTTGTCATAGCAGCAAAACATCTAACACACACAAGGGCTGGTTCTATCTGTCCTTTGTCATGGGAATGAAGAGAGCTGGAATGGAGATAAGGATACAGGGCTCTCTTATAGACTGTTCTACTCTAGAAAGCCTATCGCTATTACTCATGACTAACCCAGGTGGAAGTCCCTCCTTGGTGACTCTCCATCGTCTCCCTTTTTTGAGACCCAGGGATTCTTCCTCTCAATTTAAGGTGGTATCCTTATTTCTTTACTTTTTGATAAGACTAGACGGACCTGGAGAAATCTCACATTCTTTCCTGTCTTGACTTGTCACTTAGACTCGGGTGTTTGAAACCTAGGGCCAAAATTTGCTTTTTGAGGTCTCTTCTTGAAACTGAAAACATTTGTCACACTTTAAATTATTAATAAACACTACCCATACACATTCATCCACCGCTCAGTAGCTTGGCCTGCTGCTGATCTTCTGCCAGGTGGATTGCAGCATGAATATTCTCTGGCAGCTTGGCTGATGAAACCATTCCCAGAGTCCTCTGTGTAGAGCCTGTTCCTCACAGACGAAACTTTATCAAGTGAGACATTAGAGTGGGCTTGGCAGCTGAGGCTACCAGGTTGCATGAGAGTCAGTTGGGAAGTTCACTAGAAATATAGATTCCCGAACTCAATGCTTAAAATTCTGATTTACAAGCCTTTGCTGCAGGACCCAGTACTAAATTTCTCAGCATTTCCCAAATACTTGTAATTTGTCACCAAGGTAATAAAACATTGCTCTATGCAACAGAATTTTACACTTTGAGGGAAGCGCCATTTTCAAGATGGGAAATTGTGGGGTACTTGGAGCGCAACACATAAAATTAGTCAATATTTTGTAAAGATTCTGGGCTCTCACAGACCCAAGTCGGGGAGTGACCCTAGCTATTGTTCTGTCCTGCTGACGGAGCTCAGACACCTGGTCACTTACCCATAAGGCAACTCTCTGAGTCTGAAAGAAGGGCGGAAGTGGAAGGGATGAGATCTGGTTTCTATCTGAATCTGGAGAAAGAAAAATAAAAGTTCCTAGAGTCTTCAGGGAGATTTGACCCTGGCTGTTCTAATTATCTAGTGGCCACTTCAGTCTGTTTCAATTTTGAAAATGGAAGGATTATGCTAAGGTGGTTGGTTCTCTTTTGAAGTTCCTTGCATGCATTTAAACTGCTCTGAAATGCTATGGGAAAGCCTATGCATGTTCAGACATCCTAGGTAGACCCTAGGATGGTTCTCAAGCTGTGGGTCAAGACCCCTTGGGCAAACCTCTATCGCCAAAAATATTTACATTATGATTCATAACAGTAGCAACATTACAGTTATGAAGTAGCAACTAAAATCATTTTATGGTTGGAGGGGGGGGGTCACCACAACATGAGGAACTTTACTAAAGGGGTGGCAGTATCAGGAAGGTTGAGAACCACTACCCTACAATCTCCTAGGGAAAACACAGTTGTCTGTAGACCTTGGGGGGGGGGGTCTGTCCTGCTTTGACATTCATAAGTTTTGGTCATTTTGTGTATTGATTGTTCTTGTTCACTGAGATTTCAAGTGACCATTGTATAACCACACTGGTCTGACAGTGGCCTGGTTGTATGCATACCGCTACCCTGAAGAGGCTTAGCCCTGGGATAAGAGATAGTTTCAGCTGAACTCTGAAGGCAGGAAGCTGCATGTAAATGAGTGTTGGAGCAACCAGGTCTTAGAAGTACAGGTGGCAACTGTAGACAACTGTTGAAACCCTACCTTGTACCCTGCACCATTGATGGCTTGCCACTGACCTCCATCTGTGGACCAAGAATGTGCCAAGGCAGCATGGCCACCACTGTTTCCATCAGAAACATGTATTTGTTCTTCCAACATTGCTTTCAAGACCATTAATCTTAGCCTGGCCGTGCATTTCGGCTCTCCATAAAGGCAGGTGCATGTGTCCACACGCAGCTCTGTCAGGACTGCTAATGTAAGCGTCTGTTTTACAGCCCAAGTGACAGCTGTATTGTTCTGGCAGGGTTACAGCACTGACATGTGGAATCAATCTTTTTAACCTGTCAATTAATCAGCGGGCAGCTGTCAGCCCAGCTGAAAGGCCTGAAGGACAGTGCCCTTTCAATGGATTATACTGGGGGCAGAGCGAAGTAAAATTGAACACTTCAAGCTTCAAGAACTCCTGTAGCATTCAGAGTAAGGCTTCACTCTCACTTAAAGAAAACAGGCTATCACTCCAGCTTGGATCCCTCCCCAAGGGGCCTTAGCAAAGTATCTGGTAAAGAGGAGAAAGTCAGTTCCTGTAGTTACCTTACCAGGCTCAAGAACTCTTTAAAGAGGGGCTGTGTCACTGTCCTACCAGGGTGGCCCCCATCTGACCTGCATCAAGTAGGGGCTGTTGTTTACGGTGTCTGAAGCAAGTGGTGGGTCATGGGACATGTGGTCATTAAGAGAATTTACAGAGTGTCTGTTCTAGAAAAGCTTGTTTATCACGCCAGGTTTGTGGAGCCCTGCCATGAAACAGGGCAGTGCCCTGGGTGTGCAGAAGAATCCAGAGCAGAATAACACAGATTCACTCCCTTCTCGCCTTATGCAGTAACTGGGGAGATTCAGGCTGAGAGCTGTGTGACAGGCTCATCCGGAAATGGTCCCTCATAGACTATTATTTCTTAAATGGTTGGATAGGCATGTTAGTTCATGGAGAAGGTCTATGTGCTGGTAACAGAAGGCTCTCAACAGTCTTCCCAAGGAAAGGGTGTTAAGAACCAAGCAGTGGATTGGCACTCTGAGGGTGTAAAGGACCCTTCACCAACACTTACTCTGTTTCTGTTTTTCTTGCTGTTGCCCAAATAGTTTAGTTTCTATCGTCCTTTCTTTCCTCTACAAATATTTATTTAGCACCTAATCACACTGCAAAGCTTCATGCAAGACGCTGTGGAGAATATAAAGATGATTCAGACCCAGATGAACTGAGAGGAAAAACTTTAAAGCCACATTTTAGCTCACTCCAGTGAGGGCTGTCAATTATTCAACTTCTTGTGACTTCAGTACCCGGGTGCTCCCTGCTTCTGTTTTCCTTAAGCAGTAATTGGAGCCCATTTGCCTGTGTCATAGGAGAGTGCCTAGTTTCCTGAGCACGCCAGCTGAGCCCACCATCATGTTCTCTGGAAGATAACAAGCACTGTTTTTCTCTAATCCACTGTACAATTTTCGCTTCGCCATTTACTGTCAGTGTTCGCTGTACAGTCTTAGCTTTGACTCTTACTAACATCACTGTCTTAGGCCACATCTTTTATCTACCCGAACTCTAGAGTACTGTCTTTGAAGTGTGGTTAAGGATGTTCATCTTCGCATTGGTTACACATCTTGGCACTGTGAGGGACTGTATGACAGAGATAACATCAGGAAGGAAGGGTTTACTTTAGCTTATGGTAGCAGGAGTGTCCATCATAGTGCGGAGGGCATGGCCATGAGAACAAGAGACTGTTTCCCAACATGTTGGTGGATCAGGAAACAAAGAGCTAAGGATGGAAGCAGGGCTGGTCCATAGCCCAAGGTCTGCCCTACGATGCATACTTCTAAGTCACCTCATAAATGTTCCACAACCTTCTGAAACAAGGATTCTAGCTGGGCACCCACTGTTCAAATACATGAGTCTGGGGGGGGGGGGTTATAGTCAAATCATAAAAGCTTTAAACCACTGGTTCTCAGCCTTCCTAATGCTGAGACCCTTTAATATAGTTCCCCATGTTGTGGAGATGCCAACTATAAAGTTACAAGAATAAGATGGGGTAATAAATGCAAAATATCTTGTCCAATCTTGACTATGGCAGACTCTCTACAGATCATGGGTTCTACTGATAGATGCATTTTCTGAGAGAAGACATGGGCGGCTTTGTTAACATCGATCTTAGTTATTCTGTTGAGAACTGCTTGAGAGCAGACACAGTCAAAATAGAATAAATGTCTTGTAACTTCAGTCTCTCCATGCTCATGATAAAGAATGGACCTTAATGGTGAGGCATGTTAACCTGACATTCAGGCTGCTGTTGATCAACTTAAATCTATCAGAGTTTGTTGTATTGGAAACCACCTATTCCTGTAACTGGAACTAAGAACAAAGTAGCCATAGGAATGCCCAGGCCATTTGAGAGGTTTGAAGGGGGTCTTGAGAAGTGAACTCCATGCTTGAAGCCAGAAGCAAGATCAATTCAGTCTTTCCTCTTTGGCACATGGTGTTCAGCATCTGCTTCAAACAAACACACTCACACCTGTTGATCCTGGCTTCCAAAAGCTGGGATTTGGATAGGATATATGTCTACACAGTCCAGTGGCAGGGGAGCTGGAAAGTCTTTACCAGATCCAGAAATGTTTATTTGTAATCTTTACTTGCAAAATTGGAGGCTACTTCTAGAAGACAGTATCCTAAGCTGGTTGGTGTTTTTCACTAAATAACAAATACTAAATGGTGCTTCTGGTCTCTTGGGCAAAGTAGTATGGAACAAAGATGTCCATCCCATTCAGAATATCTCATTGGTGTGATTGGGTGGGTTGTAGGATCCAGAATTAAGGGGTGTGGCTTTACACTTCTCAGTCACACTATAGAACCTCACAAGTGTTTCCTTTTGTCCTTAGAGTGATTGTAACTTGATACAATAAGATATTTCTCTGTGTTAAACTTATCATTGCTGTAACAAAACATCTGATACAACCAATGTAAGATGATGGGGATTGGCTTCGGCTCATGATCCCAGAGCCTCAGTCTGTATATATCCCCACATGTTTTGGGAAAGCATCACAGCAGCAGAAACATGTGTTAAAATCTGCTCACTTCATGGCAGACAGGAAGCTGAGAGAGGGGGAGGGACCAGGGACCAGCCATAATCTTCAAGACCTGGTCTCAGTGACCTACTTCTTTCAGCTAATCCCCAACTCTTAAAAACTTCACCATGATCCAAAATAGCATTGGCAGCTGGGGATCACACATGAGCCTTTGGGGTACATTTCATGTTCAAGTCACACAGTGGGATTTCTGGCAGAAGGCTCAGGCCAACAGAAGTCCTACCTTATCATAAAACATCTGGGGCATCAGCATGCTCACTTACAAAGCTGGGATTATTTTGAAGAGTTGGTAGGGTTTACAGTGAAATGGTGAGTACAAGTACTTAACAAAACCTGAACTGTTCAAATCGTAAGGACAACCAGTATCTTTTTCTGGTGCCATCCTGATCCAGGGCTATGAAACTGGATAGGGCAAAAGAGATTCCCCAAAAAAGGCAGATTTGATGTATGAACCTAAGCTATGTGAAGCCATTTGTTGAGCAACATGAGATTCAGGGACAAAACAAGTTGATGCAAGCCTTTCTCTAAAAACAAAACAAAAACGGGTAAGAAAGAATTGACAAAACAGGTGTGGTAGCTCACACCTATAACTCCAGGACCGGAGAGGAGGCAAGAACATCCAAAAAGTCAAGGTCAGCCTTGGCTACATAGTGAGTTCTAGGCCAGCCTGGGACACATGAGACCCCATCTCAAGAAGAATAATATGGGAAGGAGGAGAAGGAGGATGAAGAGATGAGGACAGGAGAGGAGACATTGACTCATCACATCAATGAATTTTCTCCATGATATGAGCTGGTACATACTGCTGCCGCCATAGCAATTGCTACTTGTTGATGTATGTATATTTGTATGTTTGGTCCAGGGAGTGGCACTATTAGAAGGTGTGACCTTGTTGGAGTAGGTGTGTCACTGTGGGTATGGGTTTTAAGACCATTATCCTAGCTGCATAGAAGCCAGTCTTCTCCTAACAACCTTCAGATGAAGGTGCAGAGCTTTCGGCTCCTTCTGTACCATGCCTGACCTGGATACTGCCATGCTCCCACTTTGATGATACTGGACTGAACCTCTGAACCTATAAGCCAACCCCAATTAAATCTTGTCCTTATAAGAGTTACCTTAGTCATGGTGTCTGTTCACAGCAGTAAAACCCTAACTAAGACAGTTGACATACCTGACCAGCTGCTACGACAGACAGGCTCCAGGCTGACCTGGTGCCATTGCTATCTAAAGCCTACAACAGCCTTACCATAAGTGAGCTTCTGCATCATAGGGATTCTTGGTGACCACTGCATCCACGACTCAGCCTACTGCCACCCTCTGCCACACAGCCATTCAGTGAAGCTACAGCCCTTGGCAGTGTACAGCTGTGGATGGAATGACACTCACTGATATTCTCTCCTCAGTCACAGAAGCAGCCACTGAGCCTAGCTGTGACCACCTCAGTCACCCCATCCATGAATCACCATCATCTCATGACTGAACTTCATGCAGGCATGGCCCCCCAAATCTAGAAGTGAACCCTCCACTATTGACAGGCAAACATGGGGTATAGATAGACCCAAGCAGAGTTAAGTGCCAAGAGTGGGAAACCTGTGAGCCTAGGAAATCTGAGCAGAAATCTGTGATCTATTGAAGACAGAAGCCACAACTCCGCCATCCTGGGTAGAGTTATGAAGATACTGGGTGAGCTTGCCAAGTCCCTCTATAGGTCTGCTGTGGGAAGTCCATTCCTTTATTCACATGCCTTGCTGAGGAGGTGGGGCATGCAGGCCAGGTAACCAATAGGAAGGGGGTCTAAGCCTACAGCAGTCCTCAGTGGAAAGGGCTTAATTTGATCCATCTGCTAAGCCCGTCGTCAGTCAGTCCCTCTGGATCTGCACACTAATACAGAAGATAAGCTTAAGAGTGTTGGAATCATAGCATTTCACTTGAAGGGAAGGTTTAGATCCAGTATCTCCTCCTTCAAACTACGGCTTATTTGCATGTGTGTGTGCATGTGCGTATGTGTGTGCTTGCTTGTTTATTTGAATGCATATTTGGGATATATGGGTGTTTTTATTTGTTTTGACTCCTTTCTTCTTAATGTTTCAGTAGTTTAGTTTCTCTTTCTAATTGGCTATTTTTAATGTAATTATGCGTAACTTTGTATCTTGACGGTTAAACCACTTCTTATCTCACCAGCATGGATCAGGGCTGCCCTGTTACAAAGTTTTCTCTACTTTCTGCATAGGTCATAGTCTCCCTGTTTCCTTTCCTACTCCAACCCATATGCCTTCCACCTTCACCCTCATACTTTACCCCCTCCTGCTCCCACATTTCCTTCATACCCTTTCTTCTAAATAATCTACAAACAACACCTTCTCCAACAGCTTGGTCTCTGAACCTTACAGAGCTTACAAGTATAACACAAACAGCCCCCTACTTTATTTATGGGCAAAGCAGGAATTCAAATAAGTCTCCCCTGATAAACAGCTGCAGAAAATGTAATTTTTAGTGAATACAGTCCCTGTAGGGAGGGACTCAGAGGAAACAAAACAAATAGTCCTTAGAAAGTAGAGTTAAAACTGGAAACACATCCATCCGATATGTGCTCAAGACACATGGATTATCTGACTGTATATCTGTACCCCTTCTTCTCAGCCTACCCACAGCTCAACCCCCACACTCCCCAACTTTTTTCCCCCTGTTCTTCTTTATATTTCTTCCCTCCTCTGTTTCTTTATGTCAATCAAACAAATAACTACACTCAGCATGTGTGTTCCAACTTTTCCTGTTTTTTTTCTCATATCCATAACCACAGCAACTAATACATATGGACACATAATACTGCCAGTATTTACTTCCTCAAACAGTGGGAACTTAGGAGGACATTGTTGTGTGGCCATCGTTCTATTTTCTTAGTGGGTTTAACCCCTGAGTAGTAACTGATGTTACAAACAATATTCAACTCTCAAAGGAAGGGACCTTAGGTGAAATACCTGACAGTAGGGAGAAGGAACTTATAGAGCCCACCTCCAGCAAGAAGTCAGGGCATCAAGTAAAAGAGGGGGTTGCCATCCCACAGTAAAAACTCTGACCCATAATTGTTCCTGTCTGATAGAACTGCAGGGATGGAAACGGAGAAGAGCCTGAAGAAAAGAAAATACAGCAACAGACCCAAAGTGGGATTCAGCTCAAGGGGAGGTCCCAAGTCCTGACACTATTACTAAAATTATGGAATGATCACAAAAGGGGGCCTATCGTGACTGCCCTCTGAAAGACCCATCAAGATGAAAAAGTCACATGCAGATATTTGCACACAACCAGTGGACAGAAGCTGCTGACCCCTGTGGTTGAATTAGGGAAAAGCTGAAAGAAGATGAGGAGGAGGGCAACCCTGTAGGAGACCAGCAGTTTCAATTAACCCGGATCCCTGAAATCTCTCAAACACTGGACCACCAACCAGTCAGCATACACTAGCTGATATGAGGCTCCCAACACATATACAGCAGAGGACTGCTGGGTTCAGTCAGAGAAAATGCACCTTACCCTCAAGAGACTGGAGGCCTCAGGGAATTTAGAGGTCTGGTTGGATGGGTGGCAGGTGGTGGAGACAATCTAGTGGAGACAGGAGTGTGGGGAGGAGGTATGGGATGTGCAACAGTTGGAGGATGGATGGGGGTGGGAGGAATAAAATCTGGAGTATAAAAAAAGAAATAAAAGATTCTTTAAAAGAATTATACATCTGTGTTTATGAAAAAAGAATTCAACTCTCAAGCAAGAGTTAAGGGAAGAGCCTGGTGCCCTGAACACTGCTCTTACAGAAGAAAATGACACCTCAACCTATTACAACTTAATTCCGCCCCCCAACATTGCAAACATCTCCATTGAAAGAAGTAAGGTAACCTTAAATAAATCAAAATCAAAACCTCTCGACCAATAACTCATTCTATATGCTTAAGTCCCAATTCCAAAGCACAAATAACAAGAAAAATCCCTACAGGTCGGCCCCAAACCACCAACGACATAGTAATGGCCCATCAATGACAATGGCTTAGATAAAATCCAATGTATGAATGTAATGAACTCATGTAATAAAAAAATCACACAACTAAATCTAAGGTAAACCATTCCAACAGACACTATGTCCATGCAGCTCCCTGAGCTTCTATACCATTAGGATGGACATCCTGGAGCTGTGGACACTCACTTAAGGCTTTACAATTCCACAATCAGTAATATGGTTATGTACTTTCCCACCAAACATAAAAGTAAACACTGAAGCTAGAGAGATGTCTCAGTGGTTAAGAAGACTCGCTGTTATTCCGCAGGACCCAGGTTCATTTCCTAGCACTGACGTGGTCACTCACAACCTTCTGGAATCCCAGTTTCAAGGGATCTATGGTCCTCTTCTGGCTTCTGTGGACACCAAGCATGCATGAGGGCCACAGACATATCAGGGAAAACATGTATATACAGAAAAGAAAAGAGGAAAAATTATGAGAGCGTTGAAATTAGAGAAACTCGTCTTATATCCTCATCAATGTGTTGATTTCCTGCAGACTGTTCTTCCTCTTCATCAAACATTACCCTTTCCTGGTCTCTTTTCTGACTGTTACTCTCAGACTAACAGCCTCTATGTATACACACATGCATGTGTTGTAGACTAGGATCCTCATGTGAGAGAGAACTTGTGGTTTTTCTCCCTTCCTGAATTTGGGTCGCCTTGTTTAATATACTTCCAGGTCCATCTAATTTCCATGTAAATTTCATGACTTCATTTTTCTTTATATCTGAATAATCTTCCATTTGTATATGTACCACATCTTCATTATCCATTCATCTACTGAAGACTATCTGGGCTGCCCCTATTCACTTGCTGTCTGAAAATAGAAACAATTAACATTGATGTGCAAATATTTCTATAATAGGATATGATGTTCTCTAGGTATATATACCCAGGAGTTGAATAGCTGAGTCTTTTTTTATTATTGTTGTTAATTGGTTATTTTATTTATTTACATTTCAAATGTTGTCCCCCTTCCCAGCTTCCTTTCCACAAACCCTGTACCCCATCCCACCTCCCTTTTGCTTCTAAGAATAAGGGTGCTCCCCCATCCACCCACCCACTCCAGGCTCACCCCTCTAGCATTCTCCTACACTGGGACAATAAGCCTTCACAGAACCAAGGGCCTCCAATCCCACTGATACCAAATAAGGCAATCCTCTACTACATGGATCCATCCATGTATACTCTTTGGTTGGTAGTTTACTCCCTGGGAGCTCTGTGAGGGGGTGGAATATCTGGTTAGTCAATATTGTTCTTACTATGGGGTTGCAATACCCTTCAGCTCCTTCAGGCCTTCCCCTAACTCTTCCAATAGGGTCCCTGGGCTCAGTCTGATGGTTAGCTGTGAGCACCTGCCTCTGTCTTAGTCAGATGCTGGTAGAGCCTTTCAAAGGACAGCCATACTAGACTTCTCTCTGCGAGCACTTCTGGGCATCAGCAATAGTATTTGCAGATGGAATGGATCCCAAGATGGGGCAGTCTCTGGATAAGGAATATCTAAACTGATTTCCATAATGCCTATATTAATTTGCACCCCCCCCAACCAGCAGTGAATAAGGATTTTTCTTTCTCATGTCCTCTCCAGCATTTGTTGTTATGTTTTAATGATAGCCATCATAACTGGTGTGAGGGGTTATATCAGTAGTTTTAATTTGCATTTCCTTGATGACTAGGAATGCTGGGCACTTAAAAATAGTTATTGGTCACTTCTATCTCTTCTTTTATAGACTGTCTGTTCATTTCATTAACTCATTTGTGGATTGGAAGTTTTATTTCCTTGGTATCTATTTTCCTGAGTCATTTATAAATTTTAGATATTAGCCATCTGTCTGAAATATAACTGGTTAAAGATTTTTCTCTAATTATTTAGGCTGTCTGTTGACTCTGTTGTTAGTTTCTTTTGTTGTGTTTAAGGAGTTCAAAGAAGACACAGCAAATTCTAGAGTACAAACAGCCGAATTGAGTAAGTCAGTCAATTTAACCTGGGGACGTAGAATTCAGTAAAGATACTGGAGGGAGTCCCAACTGAAATAATACTGGAAATGAAGAATTCAGCAAACCATAAAAGCACCTCACCGAAAGCCTCACTAATAGAAGGGAACATGTAGAAGGCAGAACATTAGGGCTTAAGGAAAAAAGAGAGCAATTAGGTTATGCAGTCAAGGTCAGTGCTAAATTTTAAAAACTGGAGACAGAAAATGTGATATTTTTAGGATGCTATGAAAAAAACAAAAGTCTATGAATTATGGGTGCAGAAGGAGAAGAATTTCATACCAAAGCATAGAAAATATTTTCAAAAACACATAGCAAAAATTTCCCATGTCTACAAAAAGAGATGCCTTAGAGATACTCAGAGGGGAGTGAGGCTTCTTGAGCTTCTCCCCATTAGCTACTATTAGCTGCCTATAGGTCTTCCTAGGGACAACGCTGAAGGGACATCTACCTGCGTATGATAGGACATGGATAGGTCTGATTTTGTAACTATAGTTACTGTGAGGTCAGGAATCCAATTCCAGTCACATTCCAAAGATGCCATGTCTTTCACTTATTCTTTTATGGAGCTCTTATACTCTTTCTACCCTGGCTTCTACAGTGTTCACTGAGCTGTGGAGATTGCAGTATATAAAGTCCACTATCCAATCATTCCTTACTCTCCACACTTTGACCAGTTCCAAGTATCTGCAGTTGCCACTGTCTACTGAAGAAGGGAACCTCTCTGTCCACCTTTGATAGGGGTGTAAAACATGACTATTCTGGTTTTAAAATGATGGCACATCATGTTCGTGTGGCATGGTAATAGTGGAAGCTTCCCTGCTAAGGCCTATAACCATCTCAGCCATGGGCCAGGTTTACAGTACCTGACATGGAGTCCTTCCCATGGAGTGGACCTAAAATCTGATTAGAATGTTGATTGGTTAACCCCATAGAAGTCTCGATAGTGTTCTGCCAATGGGCACATGTTGCCTGGCATGTTTGTATTATAGCTTCCAGTGTTCATAGTTAGGTAAAACCATTGGTGACTTTTCTCTCCTAGAAGTGCCTCCCAGAATTATGAGAACTCGCCAGCCGGCTGCTCTTATGTGTTCCCCCCTTGCAACTTTCGACACACTTTCTTCTGTATGTTCTGTTTTGTATTAGAACTGTAATAAGATGTGGGACATTTCTTTTCTGGCACTGTCTACTTGGTGTTCTGTATACCTTATGTATTTGGATAGGTGTCTCTTTTCCTAGATATGGAAGTTTTTCCTCTATGAGTGTATCGAAAATATTTTCTATGCTTTTGGTATGGAAGCATTATTTTCTGGGAATCCTTGACTTGCTTGCCTGTATCAGGTCATTTCCTACTGAATGAGGCTGTTTCCCAATGTGCACTAAAAAAGGGTTTTGAAGTTTGTGAGGAAAAATAACATATCTACACCTGTTAATGATACCAGCTGGCACACATTGCTGGGCTAACCCTGGGAAAATCAGGGAACACCCAGATCTGACCTCCCTCACAACCTGCCCTCTTAAAGATGTGATCAAATAAGAAAGAGGCATTCTAGACTAAACCGGTATTCAGGTCAACTATCTGATGATACTCTCCTTCTCATTTCTTCCTGTCCATCCCTCACTACCTTAGTCCTACATACCCTTCCTTCCTTTATTACTATTTGTTCATGACTGAAAGGGATTACTAGCTGTGACAGGGGAGGAGTTTAAAGGTGTTTCCTGTCTGCTAATACTGAAATCATCATGTTCCTACCTCATCCACTATTAGCCATAGGGACCTGAAATGGGCTCTTCTCTGTTCCTTGTTTCTTCTGCTTATTCTAAATGATTTCCCACTGTTGCTCTTATTAATCTTTCTGCAGGTATTTGGGGGTAGAATCAGTCTGCTGCCAAATTGCCAAATTTGCCAACTGTGCCAAAATGCTAGTTTTTTATTATGTAGATTTTTGCTGAAATATAATGTACATACAGAAAACTACACATATAATGACTGCAGCTTAGTAAATTTTCACAAACTTATTCACATTAGCTTAACTTTTCTTTTACCTGCTTTTGAGTTTTATAACCATTTTTTCAATATGCTGTCTTCTAATTTGGCTTCTTTTATTTAATGTTACGTTTGTAACACGCTGGACATTTGTTCTCGTCAGTTCGATGGGGTGAATGTACCAGAAGAAAACGTATTCATTCTGCTCTTGTTAACAACGTGGAGTATTGCTAATCTAGGACAAACTCAAGGTCCTCCAGCTCAGCCTGCTAAGTGCTAGGATTCAGATGTGTGTGCACCATCATATACAGCTTGAGGTGATTCTACCCAGTGGTGTCGTGAACATCCATATAGATTCCCGTGAACACATATGTGCATGTGCCCACTGAGGATACAGCTATGAGTAGTGTCACTGTCAACCCTGTCAAAATGTTTTAGTGGCTGCACTACAAAACTTTTGGAGCACTTGGAACTAGTGTTTTCCATTGTGGATTTTCTGGTTGTTCTCGGTGGTGGTGTCGGACCTCAGACACTCCACCACACCCAGAGGTGGGAATCAACATTTGGCTTTAAAAATCTAAACTGTATGACTGGTCACCTATAACTCATTGCTGTTAACTGGCACACAGCTTCCTTAGAGTGCTGGTCACACATTAATCTGTTTCCTTAAGACAGACTCTTCATGGCCCCAGTTCCCTTCCTGCTATTAATAGGGCTGTGTGATTAAAACACTGGAGAATTTCTGAATTTTAGAATCTGAATATTTTTACTTTTACTAAATCCTGCCACATTGGCCTCCACATCAAACACAACAGTGCATAATGTCAGAAAAAAGTATGGGAGAGTTTGGGTCCCTCTCTGTCTTTCCAGCAGGTGTCATCACTGAAGGAATTTGAATGGCCAAAACCAGTAACTTTGGAGCTGGGGATATAGCTCAGTGGTAGGTGGTGACCCAGCATACACAGGGGTCCCTATATTCAACTCCCTATACTGTAAAAGAACAACTAAAAATGCTCAACATTCCATCTTACTGTTGTTCTGTTGCTATGAAGCTGGCTGTTCCTTTGAATGTGGTTGCTTTTGGATCTCCTCTTCTGCTCTGGATGGACCAGCATGTTATCCTTCAGTGACAAAGTCCTCCGGAAGAAGAAATAGGGGATCAGATATTAAGACAATAGAAAAGGTGGGCCCGGGAGGTCTTGCACAAGCTAAATCTTAAACCAACCAAGTGTATTGAGAAGTACAGCATTTTATATACAGTTTTAAGGAGAGAGATGAGATGGAGTCAATAGAAAGCTATTATATAATGGGACAGAGTTGCCAGGAATTTAATCAATCAATGTTGTTCAAGAGGAACAGTGTGGTGGTTTGGATGAAAATGGCTCCCATAGGCCCAAAGGGAGTGCCACTACAAAAAGGTGTGGCCTTGTTGGAGTAGGTGTGGTTTTGTTGGAGGAAGTATGTCACTCGGCGTGGACCTTGAGATTTCAGAAGCTTAAATCGGGCGCATCACTCTCTTGCTTCCTTAGGATGTGCTTGCTTTTCCATCTCCTCTTCTGATCTGGGTGGACCAGCTTGTTATCCTTCAGTGATTTTCTCGCTACTGTCATTCCAGATGTATAAATCTCAGCTACTTCTCTAGCACCATGTCTGCCCATGGGCCACCATGCTTCCTGCTATGACCATGATAAACTAAACCTCTGAACCTGTAAGCCAACCCCAATTAAATGTTTTCCTTTATAAGAGTTGTTAAGGTCACAGTGTCTCTTCACAGCAATAGAAGACTGATTAAGACACACAGGGATCTCAAATGTGTCAGGGACTAAGCACATACCGGCCTTGGGATTGATAACTCCAGTCTCTTCAGTGGTGTGTGTTTGGGGGGGGGGGTCCCTAGGAATTGAAATCTTAACTCCTTCAAGGTCAACACCCCAGCCCCAGACTGGACCTTGCTAAGTCTGCCTCTAGGCAAAGACATAGAACTAAGTTCTCTTTGTCCTTTTGTTGGGGCCTCTGAGAAAGTCTTGGGTGGTCTGCCTCTCAACACTCTGAACTGTCTCTCTACCTTCTTTTCCCAATATGTACGTTGGTTTCCCATTTTCTTGTTGCCTTGTAAAAACTGGTCTTATAAAATCTATTTATTAATTTTCCAACATTGAACATGACCATGTTCTCTCCCGTGCCCATTTATGATTTTTATCTATAATATTATTTCACAGAATAGATTTGTGATACTTTGATTTATAAAACAGTTTACATTTCATATGTTTGTGCTTTTAAGTTCTTCACCGCAGATCACAAAACAGTCTCCTACAAATAAAAATTGTAATCATACTTTCTTCTTTCACATTTAGATCCATAAGTCATCCAGAGATTTTGTTGTATTTAAGTTTTCCTCCATACAGCAAGGCAACATCCTGACATCTATTTAAAAAAAAACCCATTATTTCCCACTGGTCTGCAGTAATATTCTATCATATGTCACATTTCCATACATAAATACATATATTTGAAGTCCTTATTGTTTTAGAGCATATTTACCTAGTTTTACTGTACTACCCTTTTGAATTATTCTTTTTTATTATTAAAATTGACTTAGCTATCTATACACTTTCATTTTATATAGGGTTTCAAAATGTATACTTACTGAAAATGCTGAAATATTCAAATTTAAATTGATAGATTAATAGTTACTATTGACATCTCTAAATATGATGAATAAACATAAATTAGCTCACAAAATAGTACATGTATTTTATATTCTTATTTAAAAACAAAAATTTTTAACCTCATCTGAATTTATAGTCTTCCTCATTAGGTTTTTCCTGTTAGTACACCTTAGATATTTTACTATTTCTATAATTGCCACAGTCTCTTTGCATTTGAAATTTAACAATTCTGTGGCCAGATTAAGCAAACTAAATAAAATATGATAAGCTTAGAGGCAAGAGAGCACTTGAGAGAAGATTTCTCATCAGTTGCTGGCCCAACAGTCAATAAGATGAGACAGTTTCTGGAGCCAGGGGAATCGAGCATGAGCCTGCCTCCCTGCGGCTTTGCAAGGCAAAACACAACATTTCAAACTCACACTTCCGGATGGCCTTATCTGTCCAGTAAGGATATGAAAATACAACATGAAGTTCAGATTCGCTTGGTAGCATCAGGTGCTGGCCCAGTGCTTGAAGCTTTCCCCGTGTTCATATTTCTAGTCTTGCAGAAGTTGCAGCACCTTGAAGGCGTGACGAGCAGGATTGTCTGGGCTATGGTCGAGGAGCACAAGGTGGTTTCCTTGTTCTTTGCAAGATGGGAAGAGAGGCAGCAGCTTCTCTGCTCACCCCCTTTCCCACATTTTTCCACTATCCTGTCTTCATTTGTTTACTCAAGGTATGCTCCCGTAGTTCTGATATTCAGCTACTCAATCTACTCTACCCCCCTTTGAAAAGGCAGATTACCTGATTCCCAATCACAATCAATCCTTGTACAAATGCACCAATGGTGCTCAGTTTGTGATCTTTACATGATTATCATACCTTGTACCTCTGTGTGTGTGTGGGGGGGGGGCGGTATTTAATTGTTGTGAACATGTAGTTGTTACTGTGGGGAGGACTGCATGTAGAAGACAGAAGCCAATATGAAGTTGTAGTGACAATTTTGTTTTCTTTAAAACCCAGTTGTTATCTGATTTTTTTTTAAAATCCTAGGTGTGGGATATGGGGCTGTTTCAGTTTGTCCACAACCATTAACTTTGATTGTTTCATGCTCTAGAATGGGCATGATTTTTGCCAACCACAAAACTCTTGTGATTCTGGAGAGGAAAAAAAATGCAAGCACCCTGAGAGTGTTACTGTGGCACTCTGGAGAAGGAGAAAAAGAAGAAGAAGGAGAAAAGAAAGAAAGAAAGAAAGAAAGAAAGAAAGAAAGAAAGAAAGAAAGAAAGAAAGAAAGAAAGAAAGAGAGAAAGCAAGCTGCCTCTCTAGAACACTGTTTTGGCTACTTTTACTTTTTGTTATCAACAAGAAGCAACCTAAGGGACAAAAGGACTTATTTTAGTTTAGGTTTGGGGGGGGGGCACAGTTACTGTGGTAGAGAAAGCATGGTAGCAGGGGTGGTTCACAGTTGAGCCGTTGAGGCCATGGAGCAGTCAGAAATCAAAAAAGTTGGAAGCAGGCTATCACCCTCAAAGCTGATCCCCCACTTTCAGTGACCAACTTCCTCCAGCTATACTACAACCCATCTCCACAGCTTCCCCCCAAAAGCATCAGGAACTGAGTAACCAGTGTTAAAACACGAGCCTGAACTAGACATCCTAAATCCACACCGCAACGGACCTCATCACACCTCATCACACCACATCACACTGCACCTCACCTCGTCACAACACACATCACCACACCGCACCTCACCACACTTCACCACACCACTCTGCACCACACTGCATCACACTGCTCCACACCATACCTCACCGCACCTCACTGCACCACACAGCATCACACCACACCACACTACACTGCACCACACTGCACCACACCACACCACACCTCACCATACTTCACCACACCACACCCACCACACTACTCATCCTTTCTTTCGTTCACCTCACTTTATTGACCTGCTATAGACCTAGTGTACTAGAGAGCACACTGCACCAGCAAATCTGGTGGCCCAGTGCACATTGGCTTATTGATCTCATGAGGGAAGGCAAGGTACTCCCCAGTCTTCCACTGAGTGTACACTGAGTCCTTGCCTACTGGGTCATTGTGTATGGGGGGGGGGATAACATGGTGGGGGAGAAGGGCTGAAAGAAGAACAAATTATACACAAAATTAGGATTTGAATTCTCTGACTGCATTCTTCCTGTTGCCAAGCTCCCAGGACAGTGTTGTCCAATACTCTTACTGTTCTACTTGTGGGCTTCAGTGTGGGACTCCAGGATGTTCTGACACCAAGTTCTGTCCACTTATTTCTTGGTCACAGACTGTTTACTAACCTGACAGAGACTCACTTAGTTGGTTTGTTCTCCTGGCTCTCTTTGCCCTAGGCAGAGGATGGAGGCCAGGCATGAAGCATGTGCCTTAAATATCTTTAGCCTTCCTCAACTCAACACATAAGCAGACCCTCGGGGCTCAGTTATCCTCCTGTAGCTGCAGACCAACTGTTTGGGATTATGTAGTTTAGAGAAGCTAGATTTCAGTGTCCGCAGAGAGGGCTTGGGAGGGCTGACAGAGGTGGAGTGACCAAGATTAAGAAGCTGGGCTCCTAGGGGACACCTGTTGTGGCTGTGGCTCTGAGCCTCATGTACAGCTGAAGTAGCTCTGAAGTACACCCCATTTTCTATCTTGAGGTCACTGACAGCATACATGTGAGCATACTGTACCACTTTCTGTCTGGATCAAATCCCCCGGGTGGGAGAAGAGGAGGTTCTTTTGGTACCCAAGTGTCTGCTCTCTGACTCCACATCTGGTGATTTGGGTGGCTTCTGGCAGAAGCAGAGCCCTCAGCAGCTTTGTTTTGAGGGTACTTCTTATCATTTGAGAATCTCTCCTGGTTTTCTTTCCCCAGAACATGATGTCTGAACCACCCAGTCTGGCTAAAGCATTGGAAGGGTACTGGACAGCTAGCCTACTGGCTTATCTTTGTCTTGTGGATATCTCTCCTTCCAGCATCTCTTCATTACAGATGATGGGGAGAATCCGGGGCTGTGAGCCATTGGTTTTCAGGGAGACTAGGGCTCTGGAAAGAGACGGAGCAGCTAAACAAAAAGTGGTACCTCTCGATCGAGCAGACCGAGCTCTCTAGTACACACCAGATGAATGGCTGCTAGTTTGATTCGTGGGGCAGATCCAACCCTATTCCTTCAAGCTTTCTCCAGTTCCAATTTCCCTCATTTCTAGGGAACATATGGAGTATTCTCAGGTTTTAGATTGGCTGCTTTGGGACCTCCAGCCTCTCTTTCCCACTGAGTTGCTGGTGATCCAGGCCCCCATGGTAAAGAGTATTTCACCCACCATGGCGCCGAATCTATCAGCGTGCTAATGCTGGCAGGAGACAAGGGGCAGGGGTGGGTCGCTTATTTGATTGTTGTATCATTTATGTGTCGGTGACTTCCAACACTATTATCTTTGTTTAGCACAAACGAGGGCAGTTTGTGTTCCCGGTAATCTATCTCCGGATCAAAAAGCTATGGAGACAGAGCCAGCCTTTTCTCTGAGCCTTTATCTCTCCGCCATCATTTTCTCAGCTGGGAGCCCCATGATGACTCTTCTTCCAATATGCTGCTCAATGATTTTAGATGATTGATCTTTCTAAAGTGCCTCTCCGTTTTCTCGCCACACAGACGTGGATAGATTAAGCAATTATGGATTATTTCAACATCCCCGGATGGCCCAAGACAATTAGTCAAAAGGGAAGCAAAGAGGTAGCCCTGCTGCTTTCCTGGAGGGGGAGATTTTAGGGGCCTTTAAGGTGGAGACAAGAATGGCTTGCAATTGGGATGGAAAACGACATAGGACAGGGCCCTGCTGCTACGTGAGGCCGGGGCTAAGGATACATTGTTGTACACACTGGCAGCCATTTGGATATTGTTTTATTGGACTACAGCACAAAGAACCCTTACTATCTTCAAATCAAAGCAGCACTTTAGAATAGCGTTCCTTTAAGGGAGATTAAATCGCCTGGTGCTTCTTGAAGCAAACAAAGTTGCAACAGGGAGAGCGGAGAGAGAGTCTGAGTAGGGCATGTAATAAAAGACAATAGATTAGATAGCCTGTGAATGGATCCCTGCCCTAAATCACTGCCGAGGCCTGGCTGCCAGAAGCAGACTCTCCGAGCAGGGCCAGGATGTTTTATGGGGGCTGCTGTACTGCAGGGGAGTGAATTACAACCTCGCTGTCAGTGAGCGGCTATCTGTTATCCCACATGTAAACAGGTATTCAAATCCTGACTCCGGAACCTTCGCCTTGGCATTTAATCATCCTGATAATCTAACCCTTGTCCCCAGCCAAGGTCGCTGTTTGGATTGTGTGACTTTCAGACTCTTCTCTGGCACTGAAGGCAGGAGCAGCCGGGCTGACAGCCGCCCAACTTATCAACTGGGCTGACAGCCCCAAAAATTAACTTTGATATTTTGTGTGGAATAATTCAGTGGCAATTGGGCCAGATGATGTTCTGTAACCTAAATTCAATTTCCATCATGGGGAAACATCACAGTCACCTCACTGCCAAAAGCACCTAGCAAACTAGGGAGTGTGTGTGTGTCTGTCTGTGAGTGTGTGTGTCTGTGTATCTGCATATGTGTCTGTGTGTCTGTGAGTATGTGTGTCTGTGTGTGTGTTTGTGTGTCTGTGTGTGTGTGTCTCTGTGTGTCTGTGTGGGTATGCCTCTGTGGGTCTGTGTGTCTGTGAGTGTGCCCCTGTGTGTGTCTGTGTGTGAGAGTGTGTGTCTGTGTGTTTGTGTGTGTTTGTGTGTGTGCAAGTGTGTGTGAGTGTGTGTGTGCAAGTGAATGTGTGTGAGTGTGTGTGTGACTGAGTGTGTATGTGTGTGTGTGTTTGTATGTGTGTGTGTGTGTGTGTGTGTGAGAGAGAGAGAGAGCTAATAGTCACACACCACACATCAGGCACTCCTGTTAACAGACTGATACAATGTGATGTGCTTGCTCATTGATCACTAGGGGTGGGGGTGGGGATCTTTATGCAGGGTCCTGTCCTTCTTTTCTTCTTTCACTTCCTGGGTTAGTTCTCCTCTTTCCTGTGGTGAGGGGCAGATGGAGAGCAGTGTGAGAGAGAGAGGAGATATAAAATCCTCCATTATGCTTTGTAGCTGGTCTCAGAAAAGCCTAGGATAGAGGGAGATGTCCTAACTGAAGTTGGGACAGCCCAGAGCGGTGGAGTACAGGCCACCTGCACTGCTCACGTACGACAGGAATTCAGTGGGTAACCAGCAGGTGAGGAGGGTGAATTTAGCTTGCTGTGTGGCCTTGCTGATTCACGTCATCTCTTGGAGCTTCGGTTTTCCTTTTTGTAGCATGCAAAGCAGTGTTCTCCCAGTGCCTGGCCCAGAGTAGGTAGGTGTTCAATACATGGATGCTGTTGCTTGCCGGTCAACTGGAAAAGCAAGGCTTCAGGACTGGTTCCCTCTATGGACTTTCAAACATCAACCTTGCTGAGCCACCTGGTAAGAAGTAGCGTCGGCCATACCACTGGGCCTTGGCCACCCCGACATGATAGACTGCACTTGAACTGTGGACTAAAATAAGCCCTTTCCCCATTAAGTTGCTTTTCTAGGAACATTTTGTCACAGCGACGAGAAAAGAAACTAATTTGTGTGTGCGTGAAATTTTATATAAAATATTAAATTTTAGCGGATGTTTGTGGTGTTGGCTTTAATGTTGTTGTTTATTTCCCGTTTCCCATCCCCCATGGTTTATTGGTTTTACAGTTAGCATAACAAGCAACAGGCTTCGTTATGGCATCTTTATATACCTTTGGTTTTTCTTGGTCCCCCTCTCTTGATCTACTCCCAGCTCCCGTCCCCCTATACTTGCCCCCATCCACATCCCATAGTTTTGCGACACTACCCTCCCTGCTGATGTGGATGCCATAGTGGAAACGTCGTATCTTGCTTTGGGTGATGATGAGACAGAGTAGGGAACTGGTTCTAAGGACTGGTTCTAAGGAGCTGAAAAGGAAGAGACCAGTGTGAGAAACTGTCTCCAGCATCAGCATGCAGCTCCTACAGCTTCACACTGGCTCATAAACCAGTACCTTGTATTGTGTTTGAATAAAAAAAAAAAAAAAAAAAAAAAAAAAAAAAACAACAACAAGAGAATCTGAGAGGTTTGGGATTTTGCTCTTTAAATCCAGTGCCAACTCAAGTGTCTTGTCTGCCACATCTTATGACACCAAATTCCTACCAGATTTATGTTTTGGTCCTTAGTGAGGATCCCCAGTGTGTGTCTCCTTCTGCTGAGGCCCATAACCTAAATTCTATGACTCCAACGGGCCTTGGCAGTACACTCAGGGCCATCTGCCAAATGCCTGGATCTTATTTGTTCCCCCATGTCTCCCCAAGAAACACTCTTGTTCGTTTAAATACAGACATGACTACCTTTGCTGGGGCCCACGTATTTATCTCCTTAAATAGAAACGCCATGTGTGTAATGCTTTCTTTGAAAAGGAAAGCCCAGGGATTGTCTGCATGAGGTTATAAAATGATCCCAAGGTCCAAGTCTGGCTCTAAGCAAGTTGAGTATACATCACCTCGTTTAATTCAGCAATATCATCAATGTCAGTGCGTATCCACCGGCTGTTGGCTATTGGTCATCCGGACCTGACACAAACTCAATAAATACTCCATAACCCCTGACAGCCGCTAGCAGATTAGCCCGAAATGAATGATTGCCCAGCCAACACCTGCTGAACCAAATCAGCCCCGTGACGGATGGGCCTGTACTGAGCTCTGACCACTAGTGAGATCAGTGGAAGAATGATTTTATACTTTAAGAAAAGAATTAGAGACGGCGGTGGCTGGAGTGATTGGAAAGCTTTCAGTGGGGGCCGTTTTTCTTCTCTTTCTTCCTCTTCTCTGGACAGATGACCTGCTGCCGCTCTCCTCCCACTCCCGAGGCTAGGTGCACCCGAAGCAGACGGGAGAATCAGGGGGTGCCGGGGTGAGAGACAGCTGAGGCTGGCTCTAGGCAACTTTGGGCACATGTAGAATGTAGACTGCTTTGTTGCAGAGGCAAGGAGTCACCCTGAGACAGACGTCTACGCAGGCAGGTAGACACCATGGTTGCATCACAGACACGCACCTGATCCCATGGGAAAGCAGAACAGCCATTTAGGGAAAGGCTGCATTACATTAGCAAATGGAGGGCTGGGCCGGGAGTTCACAGGAGGCCTTCCTCTGATTCCACAGACAACATCCACTCAGCCACCTCCAGTCATGTTGTTTGAGTTAGAACATGGGCTTATTGGAAAAGTCCATTTCCAACCAACAAAACCTTTTGTTCAAGTTCTTGTTCTTTCGTGCAGTAGATGGGGGGGGGGGGGGGGGGGGGGCTCTTTTCCGTGTCGTCTGGCGAGGGTTTTGAACTTCACTTTTCTCACATACACAATGAGGATTTTCTGCTCACTCTCCTTCCTCTAAAAGGGACTTTTTAATTAAACCAGACCTTGGTACTCAGAACATGTGTGCTGATCGTCTGTATGGAGGTTGGTTGGTTGGTTGGTTGGTTGGTTGATGGATTGGTTTGTTAGCTAACAATTTGGCACTGGGACATCAGTCTACACACAGGGGAGGCTTTTACAAATAGACCTTTGAAACCCATTGCCATGTTTATGTAAGCTCTGTTCTGAGGATATTATTCATTAAATCACAGAGTGCTTTCTGCCAGGGGTTGAGGATGTGTTTCTGTCTACTTTGAGTTCCAGGAATAGTTATGTTTACGTTGGATGACCGTTTAGATTTGATGCTGTGAACTCCTTCACACTAGTGACAAGGACATACCTAAGCAAGTTGCTTCAACCTACTGACCAGTGCTCTGAGCCCAAGACAGGCCTGTGATTGGGTGTTAATCTTAGTATTGATACTTCCTGCCTTGGTTTGGGTCTTTCAGATTTCTTTTATCTTGTAGAGTTCAGTGGTTTCGATTTTGTTTTTGGCAGTGCTGGGGTCAAACCTGGGGCCTTGTTGCACGGTAGAAGCATCTTATGAGAGTTACCTCTAAGTCAAGGTGGGTTGTTTGTTTGTTTGTTTTCATGACTCTCATTTAGCTTTGTTGGCTGTATGGGAGTAGAGATAAATCAAGTGATTGATTTTGATTTTGGATTTGGGGGCCAATGTGGTTGGACAGGCAGGCAGTCTTAGCACAGAGATCTTTGGCTGCATCTAGAAGAGATTTCAGGTAAATTGACTTCGTGAGATGTTTTTGTGCCTGAAAATTCTCCACACAAGGTCAGGTCTGTTCCATCTGTGTGGTCTGTCTGTAAGAAGTCGGCTCCCAGAGGGATCCCTAAGAAGTTCTGTCTACCTTGCTGAGTGTAGAAGCCCAGATCACCTGCATGGTGAGTTCTACTATGTGGTAGATGACTTCCCTAACACAGGAGGCAGAGCAAGCCAACAGGGGCTGCCTGGCTGTTTCTATCCCAGGCACCAGGTAGATGTGTATCACTGGTGGCCACTCTGTATTTCCTCTGTGTTTAGTCACTCTGCCAGACATGTTGCCTGGCCTCAGGAACTCGGCTCTTCTTGTTTAGCCCACTGAGCCCAAACTCTGTTCCTCAAAATTATTTCTGATGGATCACTTGTCTGCATGTTTCCCTTGCAATTTGATCCTGGTTGCTGCTGCCAGTGTCTTGCTGCCTTTGCATGCACGGTAATGCAGACATCCCTCTCTGCTCTTCAGTTTAGTATCCAAATTTTAAAGACAGACTCTGGGCCTTATTTGGTTCAAAGTTATCCTCAAAATCATGGCAGATCTACTTGGGCAGATGTGTCAGGAAGTGAAATTCTTCCTTAGGGCCCCCTACCATGTCTATTCTTATTTTGTTTCTGGGTAAGGTATTGGGTCTCAACTCTGCTGCACATTTGAATCATAGGGCAGCACTTGAAAAATGGCAGGGCCACCCCCAGTCATTTGGAACTAATTGCTAAGTGTTAGAGGGGCCTTGGATATCTGGATTTCTTAAGATTGTCCAGATGGCCCTCACATGCAAGCCAAGGCTAAGAATAGCCACTAGCATAGAGTCCAGTCTAAAGCAAGGTCTGAAATTATTTCCAGGCTGCAGTTGGAACCATCATTGGAGGCTGTGAGTGTGTAGCGCTATGGTACAAGCAAGATACTTGCTTGTTAATCCCTGTAGAAATTTACGGAGATGCTTGAAAACCAAGTACCCTCTGACCACTGCTGTCTGTCAGACAGATAGACGTACGACTTTAGGGAAACTTTGAAGAGTGTAGAGAGTGAGGTGAGGAAGAGAAGGGAGGTGGGAACAGAAGGCAGGCAGAGCTGGATGAAACAGACTGGCAGTCAGTCTCTAGGACAGCCATTCCCAAGAGGCCCAGCACATCCCTCTGCAAGTGGGCAATGAAGGGAGAGATTCTGTTCTGCACCACAGTGTACACAGAGCCAATCCCGAAACAGGACACAGCCCAGAGTGCTATGAGAGGACACGGAGAGGTTTCGGGATATTATGAGTTGCTGGGAAGGTCAGCGGCGTCTATTTTCTTCCCTCGCTCGGGCGGGAGGCCTTTGTAGGTGTTAGTCCTGCCTCATTTATCTTCTGCTGTCAGGGGAGTGCAGCGTTCCACGAGAGTGAACTTTCCTGAAGTCCCAAGCTTGTTCGTTCTCAAGCCAAAATTTCATTTATTTTAGCCATTCTGGATGGAAGACTTTCTAAAGTGCATTACACACCTCCTTACTTTCTCAGAAATACAACCGGGTTTAACTCTTTCAGGATGACCTGGCTTCGTGCCTCCAACCAGCAGCCACAGCCACTTAACTTTGCCCATTTTCTCTCCCATCAGGCTGCTATCAATTCTCCTGACAGCTATTGAGCTATGCCTCATGCTTCCCTCTTCTTTTGCCTGAGCTTCTTGGATATGCCACATCCAGTCTGATTGACTGAGAAACCAACACGATTGTTAGTTTTCGGGTTTTTTTTTTTTTTTTTTTTTTTTTTTTTTTTTTGTAAGCAGGAATGAAGGGGCCTTGAGCAAGAGCCTGGGTCCTTCCATTAAGCAAGTCAGCACACACAGTCAGTAGAGATGTGCGCAAGAGTTACTTTAAATATCCAGAGATTTCTCTGCTTGCATATCTTGGAACTTACTAAAAGTCAGACTTCAAGTTAAGTAGGGGTGATGTTGCAGTGGGCTTGAGGAGCTATATAAGTATTTTCTCCTGACTGTTCATTTTCAAGAATGCCATGTGTCTTATCCAACTAGCTGGGTCTCTGTACTGGATATGTTATTGCCCTTACCTGCCAGACTGTCACCAGGTTTTTTGTCTGTGGGTTTCATGAATCTGGACTTTGTCTGACAAAGAACCACCCCCCCCACACACACACACACACACTGAAAGAAATGAAGATCAAAAGCCCCTTCAGGAATATGTCCAGGTCCTCAGACTAAGATGCAGAGCCCTGGTTTGAAGAGCTGTCAGGCTCAGACAGATGCAGTGACATTTGGAAAATAATTTGAATTACCAGAGGACCATGGATATTGGATGGTCGGTAAAGATGTCTCCCTTGCACTTGCTGTCAGCACCAATCAACGCTAGTCCAGCGCTCTCCAGAGAGGAGCCTTGTCCTTACCTAAACTTTGGTGTCTCATGGAGTTCTGTCATTGGGCCTGGCAGCCCCAGTGTATTTTGTGCAAGAAATAATAGCCTACAGGGATCATAGGAAGGAAAGGTTGTGGGGTATAGAAAGATGATTCCGATGGGTCCTGTTCACAGTAATGGATGGGGCTTGACTATTTCCTTCAAGACGATCTCTAACCTGGGGACTTGGCCGCTGTCATCATGTGTTGGCAAAATCAGAGGGGTATTACCATCCTGTGTTATAGACCAGACAAGGCATCTTTCCTGAGGTTGTGTAGCTAGAAAGTGATGTAGCTGTGATTAGCATTTGGGATAATAGTTAAGATGAGGGTACATTCTTCCTTTTGAGTCACTAGGCCTGGCAGCCACTCCCTGTGTCATGGGCCCATTGTTTTTCTCTGGAAGTACCAAAAGATGGGAGCATGATGCTTTCAGTGGTGAGGACAGAGCCTGAAGGGCAGAGGCAGGACTAACTCTTCTTTTATAAGTGAGGTAACCCAATCACAAAAGAACACACATGGTATTCACTCACTGGTAATTGGATATTAGCCCAGAAGCTTGAAATACCCAAGATTCAACTCACAGACCACATGAAGCTCATGAAAAAGGAACACCAAGTGTGGATGCTTTGGTTCTTCTTAGAAGGAGTAACAAAATACTCATGGGAGAAAATATGGAGACAAAGTGTGGAACAGAAACTGAAGGAGGGGCTGTCTGGAAAATGTTCCACCTGGGTATCCATCCCATGTGCAGTCACCAAAGGTAGACGCTGATGTGGATGTCAGGAAGTGCATGCTGACAGGAGCCTGATATAGCTGTCTCCTTAGAGGTCTGCCAGAGTCTGACATATTCAGGAGCAGATGCTCACAGCTAACCATTGAACTGATCAAGGGTTTCTCAATAAAGGAGTTAGAGAGAAGACTGAAGGAGCTGAAAGGGTTTGTGGCCCCATGAGGAGAGCAACAATACCAACCAACCAAAGCTTCCAGGGTCTAAACAACTAGCCTGGGAGCACATAGGGAGAGACCCATGGCTCCATCTGTATATGTAGGGGAGGATGGCCTTGTAGGACATATGTGGGAGAGGAGATCCTTGGTCCCATGAAGGCTGGACACAAAGTGTGGGGGAATTCGAGGGTAGGGAGGTGGGAGTCAGGGGGTAGGTGGGGACACATCCTCATAGAAGCAGGAGAAGGGGGATGGAATAGGGGGTTCCTGGGCGGGGGGGGGGGGGGGAGAATGGGGTAAGGGGATAACATCTGAAATGTAAATAAAATATCCAATAAAAAATAGAATATACAGTCCTCCCATGGTGCGTTGGGCTCTGACAGGACACAGTTACTCTATCAATACTCTGACTAGTATCTCCCTACTTACCTGAAACCCCCAAATTCGAGCCGGACTCCCCCAGCTTCAGGTCTTTTCAGGGTGCGACGATACAAATCCCTCTGGAAAGGGATTCATGCTCCTGCCATTTACCTGCTGTTTAGAGAAAACAACTTTCAAATATTTTTGTGAGGGCAGATTTTTGGGGGGAGGGAGAACAGGGAAGCCTGACCCTTCTCAGTGGACAGGTCAGCTTGTTCACAGAGAGGCAAACAGGGTGCCGAGGAGCCAGGGAGACCAGCTTCATCTGGGAGTCATTTGGAGACAACCATAAGGTTAGAGATCCAATGATCTGCTAGGAAGTACATTGTAGTGGGAACGGTGGGGCCACCTCTATGTAAATGCCAGGGGCCATGCAGCCACCAAAGCATCTCCTGCAGGAGGACCTAATTGAGGACTGCCTGAGAGACCAAGGATTGCTGGTGCAGACAATGCCAGCCAATCAGGAAATGCTATTTAGAAGAGACATTTTCTTTAGACCAATGGGGCACAGGTGGAGGGTATTAAAGGAGCTTGCAACAGCGCTCAGATGATCTTGCTGCAGCATTTTTCATTTCTCACCTGCCTCCAGAATCTATGTCATTGACTTTGCACCACTTCACCTCCAACCTCCAAGGGCAGGTAAGGTCAGGCGGCGGCAAGTAGTCCAGGGCACAGGCAACAGTACATTCCACATGCTCATGTTTAGAAGATGTAGATCTACAATAGATGTAGGCCTGGGATCCAGGCAATAGTTGGTGATTCCAGAGCCATAAACATTAATTGTGACCATGTCATCTCGTTTAGTCCCTATTTCCTGGACCAATCACCATCTCTTTGGAACTTAAATCGTGCGGTATTTGGCAGCATTACACATAAAATCAGACTCAGTAAATGCTAAGTCAATATTAAGCATGCCACCAAGACATGTGAGCTCTGAGTACATTTAAGTACAGTGTCCAGCACTTGACTGGCAGAAGGAAAATATGCTTTCTTGATACCCATGCCTTTGTGAGCCAATGTAGAAGTCAGAAGACAGAGCCACAGGGCCCTCCAGCAGAGCTAAGCAGGCCATTTCGGCACCTTTCAGTTCCAAGCTTAGGATGTCCACTACTCTCTGCCCTGTAACTGAGAATAAACTGAGTGACTTTAAAGTCTCTTATATGTCTCTGCTTCATCACCATGCCAAATTCAACAGTTAATTTTAGTCAGTTTGATTAGATTAAGAAATATCTAGGGGACTAGTAAGTCCACATTGTGTCTGGCCAGTGCTGGAGTCTCTATTGTCATAAAGTAAAGAAACTAAATAACCTAATAAATGGGCTAAGCCCTTGGCGGGTTCACCATATAATGAGTTTATGAAGAATGAGTTCAAGGTAGGCAGTGAGAGAGTCAACAGCGGTGTGGGTGTGTTCTTGGGGCTGTAGCTTTCCTCTGCTTGCTGGCTGACATGATACAGATATACCTCCCTCTACCAATGGTTCCTGTCTCTGTAAAATTCAAGCACATGCAGACAAGCAGCCAGGCTGGACCCTCTGAAACCATGAGCCAAATTACACCGCCTCCCCCTGGTTTGTTGTGTAGTAAAATGTAATCAATAACCACCACTCTGCTAGCTCCTGCGCTGAGGTAGTGTCCCTCCCAGTTAACCCTTTGCTCATCTTTTCTGTGTCATCTCCCACTTCTCTTACTACACCTCTCAGTCCCTTTCAAATCTGAGATCACCTATGAATCTGCAGTATTTCATCTTTGTAAAGCTCTCCCAGCCTGGAAGACTCTATTCCTGGCAGAGCCGTATCCCCACCCCAACCCCATACAGGCCACAGGCTGATGATTGGGTTTAGTTTCAGAAGTGGTACAGTACTAGTGGTTTGTATCTGCCACCTAGTACTTGGGATATGCCACCTCGGTTTGGTTGTTTTGGGAATAAGGTCCGCGTCACACCTCATCTGAGCTATTTAGCAAAATACCTCATGCCGACGGTGGTCTAACAGACACAGCAGTGTGGCAGGGTTTCCGCAATGGCAGAGTCCTCAGAGTCTAGTTGTCTAGAGGACCTATGAGACATGGACTCTCTAGTCCAATGGTAGGAAAGCACTGACTTGATTGGAGCATGTCTCAGAACGTCTCAGCATCTATAGAGCACACAGAATTCCGCATTTGTTTATTGATCATGAGACCCTCCTTATGGCCCTGTTAACCTAGGCACATGCTGTTGGTAGTAAGATAGCACCAGCTTACGCCACTTTGTGAGAGACGATTGTAAAATTCTCAGCACTATCATTGAACTGGCAAGTGCCATATTGGTACTTTGGGACTGGACCTTAAACAGGATGCATTTGCACCATGGAAATGGCTAAATGCTACAAATCAGAATTCCTCACCCCAGAATCCTGAGGATAACAGCTCGGGAGATCCTAGTTTATAGGACTGAGAAAGTCCTGGCATATAGGCCCGAGGAAGGAAGTACAAGCACAAACTCTCTGACAGCTACAGGGACTTGCAACCCTTCTAAGGTCCCCCCTGAGGAGCCGTGTGCAGCATACCTGCTGGACCAGAGATGATAATGAAGACGATCAGACCTAAGGAATGTGTTTCTCCATCCAACTTAATTTGTTCCTTACAGAGCCTGTTGCCAATTAACCAATTAGTAGCTAATTTAATTTCCTCATCAGGGGTCACAGCAGAAGGTTTTCTAATTTGAGTGTGATACATGAAAGAGCAGGTGCAAGCATGCTTCTGTATCTGCTAGTGACAGCCTGGCCTGACCAGAGGCTGTGCATCTCCAGGGAGACAGAAATCAGACATTCATTTCCAATGTCACCACCAGCTGGCTGAGAGACCTTGGACAAGTCACTTATCTGCTCTGAGTTTCTCAGGTACAAAATAAGGCTAAACCTGACAATCCTCCGTTCTGTTTTCACTTCAGGGCTTTGTAACTTGTGCCCTTTACTTTCTTGGGCATTCTTAGAGCTAGCATTCTGAGGGAGACAGGCCCAGCCCCAGCCTGCTGTTCTAAAACATGAGCTCCCACAGAGCATACACACAGCTCAGAAATAACCAAGTGCAGAAGAGATCTACCGGTAGGCAAGCACCCTCCCTGAAGGCCATCTGTGTACCCTTTGGCATCTGAGTGAACTTGGCTCCCAGTGTATGGATTTTCTCCTTAAGTCATGGAGAAAATGATTTGTCTTTAGACTGGAAAGATCTTTTTAAAGCAACCCTGACACACACACACACACACACACACACACACACACACACACACACACACCAAGCCAGATTGATGAAGACAGCAGCCCCCAGTGAGGTTAAAACAAGAAGCAGTTTTGAACGCGCAGGTGATTGCATCTCCTTTGACTAGTGTTCAGTGAGATCCACCCATCTTTTCTTCTGGCTGCTCCCTTCCAGTGGGCACCTCCTCATCTGTTCTGCCTCCTGCCTGGTTTCTTTGAAGCCATGCTTCACGCTCAGATTGCCTTCCCTAGGATCTACCAGCTTACAATTACATTCAGAAAGATGCAGGTCTCCGCTCTCCTATGCCACGCCCTCATTCCTCTTGTCCATGTCTGAGCCTTTTTAGACCCCAGTCTGAGTACTGGGAACAGTTCTGCAACAAGAGGTTAAGCCACTCAATTGGGGGGAGGGGGACCTCTATGTCAGGAGGAAATTGCATAGGAGTGAGGCACAAGCATCTGAAAATTAAGGGTCTGAGGCCCAGGAATGCTTCTCCCAGAGTGCACTGGGACACAGGCATGCACATGAAGAGATCCCTTTGTGAATAAGTCTCTAAAGTAGGAACTGCCTTTCATAGAAAAAAAACACACACTCCTTTTGAAAATCATATTTTTTATATATTTAAAACCTCTGCTATTATTAGTTTATTAGTATCATCCAGGACTCATGTTCGGTATTCCTCCTCAAATTACATTAACAAACGCAAATGTAAAGAACCCAAGTCAAAATTATGTAACAGCACTCCATGACAAAAGCGTGTAAAATTACGAGAACGCTATTTTAAAACACTGGCACTTTAAAAGAACGATACTCTCAAAAAAAAAAAAACACACACACACACACACACAAAATTGCCAAATTGTTCCACAAACTAAGCATATTACACATGATTAATGAAGGAGTTTGGGTTTTATAAGGAAAAAGCAAATGGATTGGACAACTGATACTAATATGCAAAGTTTATCATCTTTTCTTGTATCTGATTTATAAAGGGACAAATCACAATATAGGAAAGTATACCCTTCATTTTAAATGTGGCATAATTTTAAAAGCTGGCTCAACTAATTAAAAGTGCCTTTCAACAGTCAAGTTTCCTGAGCAATCTGTATTTAGATAGTAGGGCAAACATATGATACCCAGCGTTCTTGTGATAGCCTTCGCTGGGACTGAGGTCAACAATAATACGGCAGTCTTGTATTTTAAGCTCACACTTTTGGGGATACATTCTCAGGTCTTTAGTAGGGGAAACTGCAAAATATAACCGTCATTACACAGTAATGGCAGTTAAAGGAGAGTCCTCATGTAAGGATTAGAACATACTTTTCTATTAGTCCTTCAAGGACACACTTTCAGATTGCTTGATTCTAATAATCCCATGGTGTGACAGAATTGATCACTCCTTGCTTTGCCAAGTAGGTTATATAATCTCTTATCCAACTAATCACATTTTTGGAGATTCTTCAACTATGGATGAAAATGTTACCCCTACCACAATATGCAGGGTGTATGGACAAAAGGTTTTTTTTAAGCTAACTACATGAAAAGATACACACTGTAATAATCCATGTGACCCAAAATGGGCAAAAGCAAAAGACTAGCTTACCCTCCAGAAGAAAACTTTCAGACCTATGAAAAGGACAACAATACTAATAAAAAAAAATTGTATTTACTTAGAAGCATTCAAAATGTCAACAAAACAGCTGCATTTATTTTATTTTTTTGCAATTACAGAGTGATATTAAGTTAACAGAACAACAATTATCTTCATATAAGCTGCATCAGAGACAACTGAAGATGGGGAAAAAAAACAAAAAGAAAACCAAAAGAAAAGAAAAACAAAAACTAAACTACTGTCTCCATATATAACTAATTTGTGCTGTGCACCAACAAGAACCTGCTTTAAATTTCCATGCCAATTTACAACCCCCAGACTGTACCATGCAAGGTTAGTGGCTATTGAAAATACCACCAGGACAGGGCAATCTAAAGACACATTCGGTAGTGTGTTAACTATACAAAAAAAGACACTGTACAGTTTAAAAACAAATCTTACACAGCCTTACATTTCAAATTTTCTTTGAAAGGAGTGAGTTGTGTACAGGGGGTTAAATGCTTTATAGACAAGAAAAAAACTGCACTAGAACCAACTTATTCATCATCATCTTCTTCTTCTTCATCTTCCTCATATTCTTCTTCCTCCTCTTCCTCATCCTCTTCATCCTCATCATCTTCCTCTTCCTTCCTTTTCTTGCTCTTTTCAGCCTTGACCACCTACCCCCTTTTTTGCTGCATCAGGTTTCCCTTCAGCTCTGTAGGCAGCAATATCCTTCTCACATTTCTCCTTCAGCTCGGCAGCCTTCTTCTCGAAGGGCTGCTTGTCATCCGCGGCAGTGTTGTTCCACATCTCTCCTAGTTTCTTTGCAACATCACCAATGGATAAGCCAGGATGCTCGCCTTTGATACTTGGCGGTACTCAGAACAGAACAGGAAGAAGGCCAAAGGGGGCCTCTTGGGTGCATTGGGGTCCTTGAACTTCTTTTTGGTCTTCCCTTCGGGAGGGATGTAGGTTTTCATTTCTCTTTCATAAAGCCTTGTCAGTCTTTGCCATATCTTCAGATTTCCCCTTTTCTTTAGCAGACATGGTCTTCCACCTCTCTGAGCACTTCTTGGAGAACTCTGAGAAGTTGACAGAAGCATATGGGTGCTTCTTCTTGTGCTCCTCCCAGCAGGTTTGCACAAAGAATGCATATGAGGACATTTTGCCTCTCAGCTTCTTAGTATCTGCTTTGCCCAGGTTTAGTTGATATTCCTTCTGGAGGCACAGAGTTGCCCAGTGCCCGTCTGGCTCTCGCTTGCCCCAGCGCTGTCTCTATGGAGCTCAATGTACTGCCGAAAATCATACTTTCTTAAAGGCTGGTCAGCGTGAGCACCCTTTCTCCTAACTGCTGCACAGACTCTGGTATGTTCTTATTGGCTTTTACTAAAGTGTATGTAATGGGTAAAAAAAAAAAAAATACCCATTTAGTGTGCATACAGAGAGGGTTATTTTTTAGTATATTCACACTTTTGCAAAACAATTAAAATCAAGTTGAGAATGTTTGACAACTCCCAAACAAAATCCAGAACCCATTAATGGTCACAGCATATGCATCCTCTCACCTCATTGGGTCTCAGCAGATAACTCATCTTTCTGTATCCGCTGTGAAGATCTGCCCTTCAGGTTATAATTGTAAGGACTTCCTCTGGACTTTCAACTCCATTCCATTTACTAATGTCTATACTTAGCAAGTACCACATTTGTTTCATGACTGTGAATATATATATATATGAGAAATATATGTGATATATATATTAACTATATATATGAAACATATATATATATATGAAGTCAAGATATAAAAAATAATTTAACTTTCTTTCTCTTTTTTAGATTGTCTGGACTACTTTATGTCCACTAAAATTTTATATACATTTTAGAATCCAATTATCAATTTCTCCACAAAGCCTGATATTTATGTACAGACTTCATTGAAACTGTAGATTCATATATGGAATAATGTGACCTTAATAATAGTTGTCTTCCGATCCATAAAACAATGTTTTCCATTTATTCTTCAACTTATTTTTAAAAATATTTGTAGTTCTCAGTGTTCCAAGTTTGAAATTCTTTTGTTAAGATCACTTTCTACGAATATTAGTCTTTTGTTGCCATTATGGTTAAATCATTCTTTTAATTTTATTTCTAGTTGTTCACCGTTAGAGGAACACAACGATTTTTAGAATATTGCATCTTGCTTTTTAAATGGTTTTATCTACTCTTTGAAAGTTTCACATATCTAAATGATGTATTTTGATCATATTCGGCTACTGTTACTTCTTTACAACCCCCTGGCACCCACCACCCAAACACCCTCCCAAATTCATATCCCCTTTACTTTGTTATTAATAACCTGAGTCCAATTATATCTGCCGATATGACCCAAGTGTGTGGTCATCCTTTGGGGCAGGGGCATTGTACCTGCAGTCACATTCCTAAAAGAGAGTGACTCTCCCTCCCCCAGCAACAATCTACTGCCAATAGCTCCTCCACTGAGGGATGGGGCCTCAGAGCCCCTGGGCCATTCATCTGAAGTTTGACTGGCTTGATCTTGTGCAGGTAACCACAGCTGCTGTGACTGACATGTGCAGCAGCCATGTCAAGTCCAGAAGCCTGCAATTCCCATTTCTCCTCATCTGCCAACTCTTCACTTCTTTCCTACTCTTTCACAACGTTCCTGAGCCCAGGAGGGAAGACTAATCCATCTATAGCCAAATACTCATGGTCTCTTGTGCTTGGCACTTCAACCAGCTACAAATAAGTTTTCTCCAACTACAGTTGAGGGTACTATAGATCTGTGGTTATAAACACATGCTTAGAAGTCAGTTTAATAGCATGGCCATATAACACAACATCCGTAGGTTCCCCTTAGCACCTGAGATTGGCCAGTTTTATGGTGTCAGACAAGAAATACTTCCTGCTTATCAGGCCTCAGATCCAATCAGAAAAGATCTGGTTAGCCTATTACCTCTGTGCCTCTATTGTACCAGTGGGCACATATTGCTAGGCAGGTGGGTACCATAAGAGACAGGGTTCTACTCTGAGACCATTATTTTTTTTTCCCCAGCAGCCTGATTAGCACCTAAAATTATTTTTTTATACTGATCTGTCAATCTTGGAGAACTCATTTATTAGTTACAATAGATTTTTAGTGGGTTTCATAGGATTTTCTGTGCAATTCTATTGACTAAAAATAAAAGTAATTATATCCCTTTCTTTGCAATCTAGATGGCTTTGCTCCATCGTTACCTTGTCTAGAACCTCTTTGTACAATGTTGGAAGTAGCAAATGTTGACCAGCTCAATTGTTTCTGCTTTTAGGGGGAAGTATTCAGTGCTTATTAGTAAAAATGAACTTAGCTGTGGGCTTTTACTGATGTCCCTTTTCGATTTGAAGATACTTTTATTCCTAATTTTCTAAATGCTTCTATTGTGACATGATACTTGATTTTGTCAAATGCTTTCACTGGTCATCCCGGGAAGGCCCTGTGGATTTCATTTTCATTCTATTAATGTTGGTGTTATCCCACTGACGATTTTCAAATAATAAACCAACCTTAAAATCCAGACATAAAGGTAACAGCATGGTGCAGACTCCATCAGTGTTACATATTAGCAGATTTTGGTGAGGATCTGTGTGTCCATTTTTATAAAGAATATTGGTCTATAGCTTTGGGGGTTGCACCTGCTTGTCTGTTTGTTTTGCTTGTTCATTTTTGTGGCATCTTTGCCTGGTTTGGGCATCAGTGTAACACAGGTCCACAAAACCAAGCGTGGAAGTATTTTCACCTCCCCGCCCCCACAGTTTTTCATTAAGTACGTCCAAAGAATTTGCCAATAGTTCCTTAAATATTTGGTAAAATTCACCATGGAAGCCATCTGGGCCTGATGTTTTCTTTGAGAGAAGTTTTGGGTTGCATTCAACCTCTGTGTATTTCTCTGCCATGCTTTGTCTTGACTCAATTGCTGTAGTCTGTGTGTTTCTAGGGACTTCTCCATTCTGATGACACTATCTAACCTGCTGGGGTACACTCAGATCATAGTTTTCCTTGTAGTTATTTGTTTCTTATGAGGTCAGTGTTAATAGTTCATCTTTTATTGCAAATTTTGCTTTGTCCTTATGTCTTTTCTGTAAGTCTGGCTAAAGTTTTGACATTTTTGTTGACCTTTCAAAAGTAATAACTCTTGATTTTCAGGCTTTTTCTCCACTTTACTGGTCTCTATTTCATTTATCTTCAATATAACTTTAAGTTTTCTCCCTTCTTGATCAATTTCCATTTAACTTTTTCTTCTTTATGTTTAATTTCTTCTGCATTTTAAAGGGTGATTGTTTATTTAAAATAATTACTTGCAGAAGTGAAATAATTATTTCTGCAGCAGCATTACCTAGATGGCACTTAATAAATTTTGGTTGTGATTTATTTTTCAATCCATCTGTCACCTAGGAGTATAATATTTAATTTCTACACATTTGTTAATTTTCAATTTTTTCCTATGCTCTTGATTTCTAATTTAATTCCATCATGACCAAAGAATATGCTCTTATGATTTCAGCCCTTTCAAATTTGAGATTTTAAATATTCCTCTTACAATTAAAATATAATTTTATATCACTTTCCTCTACCCTCTTTTTTTCCTCTAACTCTCCTGTGACCATCTCTCCTCCTCTCAAATATCTGACCAGCTCTTCTTTAATTGTGTTGTATATAAATAAATAAATAAATACAAGATTACATAAGTATATAAATACACAAGTCTGTTCAGTATTGCTGGCACATACATGCTATAAGGGCTGACCACTTAGTAGTATTGGATAACCAATTAGGGACCTCATCCCTGGGAGAGTCTAACTCTCCCTCTCTCAGCAGTTACTAGTTGTCTACACTTCTTTGTCTAGGGGTGGGACCATGTCAGATTCCACCCCGTTCCACTGTAGCATGTATACTAAAATTGTTCATACCTTCTTTAGGTAGCCATACTGATGAGGTCTAAGGGAGTTGTTTCCTTTCATTCTTAAGAGCCGAATTTTCACAGCAGGTGGCCTGGTTTTCTAGCTCTTTCCATTTTTCAACCCCTCTTCCATGATGTTCCCTAAGCCTTAGGTGTAGAAGTTGTGTTGGCAATGTATCAGCTGGTGTGAAGCATACCGTGCGTGATCTCTGAATTTCAACAGCTGTGGTTTTCTATACTGGTCTCTGTTGTAAAGAAAACCTTCTTGAATGAGGGTTGTGAGGTATGCTTATTGGTGGGAATGCAGATAAGTGTTCAGAATGCAGTTGTGAATTATGCTGGTCTAGCAAAGTGATGGTGGGTAGTAGTTGCTCCTCTAAGAATCTTGACCTCACTAGCCCCAGATAGTTGGCTAGGTTTTTGATACTTGGAGTGATTTTTTACTTGTTGAGCCAAACTTAATTTCCATTAGACAGATGTTGGTTCCCACCTAGATATGCGGGCTACTGTTCTACCTTTATGGATTTCTTGCCATGCTAGTCGTTGCTGTGGTTCATGGGCCTCACAGCTGTGCAGAACTACGCATTGCTTCCCTCCCTTGGTAGCTTACCAAGCACCTTCCAGGGCTATAAAAGTCAACTGAAGCTACAGCAATAAAAACAGCTAGTGCTGGCCCCAAAACAGACATGTAGACCAATACAACAACAACAACAAAGATACAAACACCAGTGCATGTAACTACGAGTGACTATCTGATGCTTGACAAAGATTCCAAAAACATTAATGATAACTTCTTCAACTGAAGCTTAGGAAACCGAATGCCCATGTGAATACTGAGATTGTCCTATCTATCAGCTTTCACAAAAATTAACTCAAAGGGAGCAAAGGTCTTGGCGTGAAACTGAAACTGCTAAAAGAATACCTGGATGGTGCTGTACAGCACACAGTTGTGGGGAAGGACTTTCTCTGAGTAGGGCTTGGTTCATCCTGAAATTAAGGCCAATGACTGACAAGTGGGACCTCATAAAACTTAAAAGGCTTCTGGACAGTTAGTGAAACCATCAAGTGATGAGGTCACGCTTGTTCATCAATGTTCATTGCTGCCCTCTTCACAACAGCGACACATTGGAAGCAACCTGGATGCCCTACAACTGATGAACAGATAATGAAAATGTGGTCCGTGCACATCATGGAATACTACTCAGCTAGAAAGGGAAATGAAGTCATGAAATTGCCAAGTAAATGGGTAAAACTAGGAAATATTATACAGAGTGAGATAACCCAGACACAGAAAGACAAAGGCTGTGTATGCTCTCATCAGAGATTCTTAGCTCCAAATCTTCAGATGTGCATATGTAACCTAAAGTACCTGCAGAAACCATGCAGTTGGTAGGAAGTCCTAGAGATAAGGGCAGCAGGGTACAGTGGTAAGAAAGAGGAAATAGGGACAACTGAAGGAGTGTTTTAATTGGGGATGGAGGTTAATACAGGAGAGGGGAGAATATGGGGAAATAACACTAAGGATGTTTGAAAAAGCCATAAAAATCATACTATATTTTATTTATCCAAAATTAAATATAATACATAAGTATATGTGTATATCTATACCCATATCCACGCCTATGCCCATACCTATAGCCATATCTACACCCATATCCATATTCATACCCATAGCCATACCTATACTTATACCCATACCTACACCCATACCTTTACCTATATAGTTTAAGTGAAGTTATCACACTTGGGCTGCCAATGCTCCCCACAAGAGCCATAGACTATCAAAAAACAAAACAAAACAAAACAAAACAAAAACAAACCCTCTGATATCTAAAGTACTGGGCATGAGAAACCCTTTTGAGTTGTCGGTAAGAGGAATCTGAAACTTCCAAAAAATATACATATACATATACACATACACATACACATACACATACACATACACACACACACACACACACACACACACACACACACACACACATATATATATGCTATTTCTGTTACCCTTGGTTGCTCCAAGAGAAGGTAAGTTCTTGTTGCTAAAGACACTTCTGAGACAGGATCCAGAGGATCCAAATTTCAGAAGAAAATAATTGGTTTTTGAAAGACTGTTCGGCATGCACATAATTCACTCTGGTCACATTCATTCCCACTACCCTCTCCCATGACCCCCCACAGGCATCCTATGACCCCCCTTTGGCTCCTCAAATAACCCCCTTTCATGTATTGAATGAAGCTTATCAAACACAATTTCCATGTTATAGGAAATTTTCTTCACTCTAACAGCCTTCTTTCCCTCATTTTTGTGCTATTTTGATACAGATTGCATCTAAGTATTGCTGTCTGTCACTGTCTTCTGCATTAGATGGAGGGGGTAAGGTATATGAAAACTACATGTATGTTGTCCCTCACACTTATCCATGAGCTTACTATTTTAGTCTGATGGAAGCCCTTTAGTATTTCTTATAGATCAGGTTTCCATAAGAAACTGCTAAAAAATGTCTTGGGACAAAAGGTTGAATAAATGTGTTCAGTGAGGTGTTTGACAGTGTGTGTAGTTTCCTTGGTTTCATGGCAGGAGAGTCTTGGATCAGCCATGTTTCTTGGGCTTCTCTCTGGCTCCTCAGCTAGCTACTGCTATTCACGGGAATTTCCCCCAGCTCCTGGCTTCTTTTCTTGCACTGGATTTCCTTCCCAGAGAAGACATTTTCTGGTCTCCAGGTGTGCTTTAAGACTTCAAATGTACTTGTATACTGAAGGTGCCTCTTGAATTAAGACCTGTAAGGCCTTCTGTTTTCTGTGGGCCTTATTATTTGGAACCTTCCTTCTGGAGGGAGATGCTCCAGGTCAGCTCTGGCTTTGAACCTGATAATCTCAAGTCACCTAATACAGATGATTTTTGTACTAGTAAGTCCTTCTAGGTATTCTTGCTTGGAGTGTCTCTCTGAAGCAGAGGCTGGCCATATCCCCCACTCCCATTCCAATGGATTCCAACAGTTAGCAACCGCGATGACTAACCTTGACTGTCAATTGGACACATTGAGAAAGAGGGGGCCTCAACTGAAGAACTGTCTCAATCAGATAGGCCTGTGGCCAGGTCTTTGAGGCATCTCTTATTTGCTAATTGGCTTATGAGAGCCTAATGCACCAAAGGCCACACCATCACTACACAGGTAGGACTCTCCACTGTTCAATAAGAGAGGTAGCTGAGCAAGATGAATGGAGCAAGCCAGTAAGCAGCATTTCTCCATATTTCTGTTTCAGTTTCCACATTTGGTTCCTACCCTGGCTTTCCAAATGATGGACTATAAGCTGTAAGGCAGATAAACCCTTTCCCAAGTTGCTTTTGGTTGTGGTGTTTGTCACAACAGAAACCAAACTAGATCAACAGCTGTATAGGCTTCTGCCTTATAGATTTCTGAAGAACCGGTTTTCTTTTCCTTATGATAAACAGACTTTTTCCTAGAGGACAAAAGGGACCTTTTTGTTTTCATGTGTCTTCTGAGGAGGGTGTGGCTCCTCTCTGACTGTGCTGTGTCCCCAGGGGTCTGTGTTTTATTAACTCTCCATATCATACAGTGAATCATTGAAATGAACGCTGATCGTCTTCATTTCCATAATAGGATTGATGTTTAACCCTCCAAGGAGTTTGGCCACTTTCAGTGCCTTTGTCTGTGAGAGATGCCCTGAGAATAGGACAATAGTCAGTCAACAAATATTTTCCCAATGAATGAATGTCTTAGGTTTGTTATATACGGAAAAGCATACAGACATAGGCTATTTGTAAATCTTATTTAACAAATGCTTCTGACTCCAGCCATGGTCAAGATAAATTTAGACATTAGATACATGTGCCCATACAGGGAATTCATAGCATAGCATCATAGAAATAATATAGGATTTTGAGGGGGGAAAAAAAAAGACTTTTTAAAGTTCAGTGGGGTAAAGATAGAAATTCACTTTTTCCTTCCTGGCATTAAGTCTTTCTAATGCAAAGCATTTAAATATGCAGATCCTCCAAGTTCTGAGATTTGGAATCTTTATATAGAGAGCTCAGGGGAAGGGGGAAAGTGGCTCTCCCCTGAGTAGCTACGGAACAGCAGTGGAGAATGACCCTGTTTGGAGCCCATTTGGGATGGTCTGTCCAGCAGAGGAATCCACAGAAAGACCCGGAATCATCAATGTCCGTCCCGTTCTGCCACGTTGCCTTTCATCGCATCTTTCTTTGCTCTGGTTCCTTTTTACTCCAGGTCTGGGAGCCAATAAAAAGGTGTGCTTGTTAAATTCAGGCTCAGAAGCAAAAGCTTTGAATACTTACCTCCACTGTAAAGCATTTTTGTGTGAGAGGAGAGCTCTTAATCAAGGTGGAGGCTCATGGGCCTGCTGAGCATGCTCATTCTGAACGAAAGCGCCCTCCAGAGGCCACGCCCATCAGTCCACCTAAAGGATTGGCTGTCTGTCCAGCCTGCTCCCTCAGTGAGCAGCAGAGATGTGGGTACTGCTGGATGCTCTGTCCTACTGATGTTCCACAGTTGAGCATCCAGAGTCCTGCCCGCCTCTCCATGCTCAGTTTTTTGTTTTTTTGTTTTTGTTTTTCCCTCCTGCCACACCACTGAGACAGCGCGGCACTCATTCTGGGTGCAGAGGGCACTCTGGGCTGCTGCCGCTGGCTCCTGTCATTCTCTGTCAACTCCAGTCACCCTCATTTTGTTTCCTCTTCATAGCCCATTAACCATAGCTCTCAGAATCTTGGGAGGTTACCCACAGTCCTGACCCCTGGCCCTAGGTATCACGTAGCAAGAGACCAAGTCTTGACAAAAAAGAATGAGCCGACCTTTGCCTCCCTCCATCCCCTGTCACCTTTCCAGGAGATGATTCTTGAAAGGGTAGAAAATCCCAAGACGTTTTATACATATATATTTTTAAGTTAATTCTGCAGACTGCTGTGTTGGTGACATTTCCTTCAAACTGCAATAACTAACCTGTCACAGCCCTACAAATGCTGACAATACAGCACCATGTGGGGTTGACTTAATAAACCTCATTTACATTCATTTTGATTCACTCAGGCGTTGAAAAACATTTCACAGGAAAAACTAGGAACCTCTCCAAGGCGACATGATGTTTGCTGATACTATATGAACAGACTTAATAGGCAGCATATATGAAAACATGCATTTCTTAGGTTATTAGCAAACTTGGTACTTACTTTTTTTTAAGCACCTAAAAATTATTCATTTGAATGCTAGACTTCTGAGCTGTGGAATGTGTCAACGTTTTCAGAGCTTTTCCATTAATAGGTAGCTAAGAACTTGGTTAACCCTTTCTTTTGATCTGAGAACAAGGCAGGCAAATGTTTGGCCTCTCTGTATTTCAATTGCTTTGCCTGTCTTATGGGGAACTTAATTGCACCTGTTTACCTAAATGTATTAGTCAGTTATTATTGCAGTAATGCTGAATAACAAACATCTCTGCAAATTAACGTGACTTATAATTGCAAGTACTTATTTCTCGTTTATAGCTACCCACGGAGGGAATTGGCCTCGTGGAGCTATCAGCTGTGGGTTGGGTTTAGTTCTCATTTTCCTTGAGCAGTAGGTTCCTGGCTATATAACGTTGGAAATGGATGATTAAAACACACAAGGCTTGCCAAATTACCGACACACACTGGAAGCCTCTGCACATGACACTTTCCTAAGGACTATATTAGCCGAAGTAACAAGGCCAAGGGCAAAGTTCATGGACAAGAAGGCGCCTTTCCTTCTACTCTGTTGGGAGCTACCTCAAGGCCGCATGGGGAAGGGAAGGCACAAAGAACTGGGAATACTCATTGAACTGTCTCATGGAACATTCTAGGCATTAGTGCTGCATGTGAAGTCTCTGTAAGTTTAGTGTCCCGCTGATGGCAGATATTGTGTGATATCTTAATGGCTATGCTTCTCCGGATGTGATCTCTCTCTGCTTACCTCATGTCTGGTCTATATGGGGAGCTGCCTTCTTCCAGCCACCCAGACTTACTGTGATTCTAGTCCATCTGTTTGTTATATAACAGGAGAAAAGAGTTCATTTAGAGAGGACAACTTTCTTTGTTGCAAGTTCTTTGTTCTCCCTGGCTTAGATTCTTCTCCTCTCTGTTTGCCCTGGCTTCTCTTATCCAGAGGCCACCTTGCTCCACTGACCCTAAATGCCACCCTTGGGTTCCTGTCCTCAGCATACAGCTTTCATCAGATCACTCCTTTGTCCCATGTTGGATAACCACACACACAGAGGCTGAGACAGGGGCTTCTGTGCAAGTGGTTAAGGGACAGAGGACTCTTTCAAGTCTCTCAGGGAGGGAGGAAAGCAGGAAATCTCAGAGGAAAGAGACAGACGTGCATAACAGTTACAGGGGGAGTCTAGCCCCAGCTGAATCACACAGGAAGCAAACTTTACACCAAGAAAGTCGTTCCATCTGGAGACAGGAGGACAGCTGCTTACTTCCCTTGCAGTGAGCCTACAGGCTATCCACTCCCAAGCCGAAGAACACCTTGAAATGAGACTCCCTTTGTGAGTTATCAGCAGTGCGACCAGTATCACCAGTGGAAGGGGTGGGAGATGCCCTTGAGCCACCAGGAGTGTCTGGCACAACCTCCTATTAGAAGACTTCATCAATACTTCCTCATGCATTTTGTTTTAGGAGGGGATTGTTTGTCATTTGGGATGTCCCATCTTCCCAACTACTTTTTGGCATTGTACTGGCTTCTCCCACAGTGATGTGTCTCTGACTAAATCATGGCTCATAGGTATGGGCCCCAGCCTTCAGTGTTGTGACTGCCCTTCCTTGACATGTACTTCCAGCTCCCATGCTCTCTAGCTTCAAGCTTTACTTCTCTCCAGGATTTCCACCTTCCCTGAGCAGTTCAGAAAGGGGAAAATCTTAGCCATGGAAAGAAAGTCATTATTATACGCCGTAAAAGAAAGTATTAGGCTGGAAGCATACACAATTCTAGAGTATGAGACTCACCAATTATACCTGATAACTTAAATTTTAGAATGGCAGGTATAAAGAGAAGTACCTACCTACGTCAAAAAAGGCTACCCAGGAAGTTAGGAGGCAGCAAGCAGATGACAACAGGAAGACACATCAGCAACTGTGATGTTAAATGTGCAACACAACAATCAGTCCCCAGACATTTAAGTGACAAAAAGCAAACAGACCGTCAACGAACGAATAAATGAAGAAAAACATCTGGGTCTGAAAGCAGCTTCCTAAGGTACCCAGACCCAGAGAGGGAAGAGGGAGTCTCAGGATGCATGGAGAGTGGAAGCAGGGAGAATCCACAGCCTCTTCTCTGGTGATGTCAAAGATGGGCCCAGCTCAGTATGCAGCTGCACCAATGTGTCATGAAATACTTGATTTAGGAAGAAAAAGAGAAGCACCACTTCAGGAATTCACACGGAACTATGGACACACTTAAGTCCTTTCCAGCCACTTCCTCTTTCTCCTTCTTTCTTTTATTATGTTTAGTGGGGGTGGGTGTGTATGTGTGTGTGTGTACTTGTGTTGCTTTGTGCATTGTGTGTGTGTGTGTGGATGCATGTGTGTGCACATGAATATAGGAGGAGAAGTCTAAACAGTGTGGCTTCTCCAATCCCTCTCTACTGTGTCTTTTGAGACTGAACCTTGAGCTCTTCTACTGAGCTGTGCTAGGTGGCCATCCAGACCAAAGGATCCTTCTCTCTCCACCTTCCTTGCTCTGGGGATAGCATATGCTACCATCTCTGGCTTTTCATATTGGTGTTGGGGATCTAAACTAATGCTTACGTGGTAAGTACTTTCCTGACTGAGCCATCTCCCTAACCCCCACTTCTCTCTCCCTTTCCCTAACCCCAACTTCTCTCCCTCTCCCCCTCCCCTCCCCCTCCCCCCTTCTCTCTCTCCTGTCTCTGCCTGTCTGTCTCTCTTTGTTCTAATTGCTGAGAAACTTCTTTGGGATATTTTAAAAATTGTAATGATATTTTAAATTTATAAAGTCTCTTTATTGTTCTCTGTTCCTTTCTATTTGTCTTCTCCCTTTTTCTATCTTGATTAAATTTGCCTAAAACTTCTATATCTTTCAATCTTCTCAAGCCATGATCTTTGGGGTTGTTCATTTTCACTGTTTCTTTTATTATTTTCCTTCAGTTTGTGACAGCTCAATTTTAGTGAATCTCACCTCTGGATCCACCTTCCTCTCCCCTTCGTGTGACAGATGCAGAACTATGTGTACCTTGTCAGCAGACACGAGCAAAGCTTTGGCAGTGGAGGATGCTGAAAGGATGCAGGAGGAAGGGGCTTTCCTTGTTTCCAGTGTGCATCTCCCCCTGACTTTGGTGGCACTCAGCTGTTCATCAGGACTCTCAGTAGAATCAATTCCTCGGGAGATTTGGCCATTCCCTGGCAGGTACTACAAAGCACCTTTTTTAGAACACCAAAAGTCCCTTGGCTCATGGGTACTCCAGCTGCCTTTGGGTGAGATGGTCAGCAGGAACCACCACAGGCAAATTCCAGCAGACTCTAGGCACTTGATGAGCCAGTTCTGCTTAACAATCATGGCCCATTGCTAGATCCTGGGCACTGGCTTAGTCCAAAGACTGCCCATCGTAACCTGGCAAACTTCCACCATCTTGTAGATTGAAATCTCAGCCTCCTCCCAAAGAAAAATTACTATTCATCTTCCAGTATCTCCTCAGCTGAGGGTGGGGTTTGATAAGCTCCTCCTGATTCATGCTAGACTGTTGAGCGGCTTTTTCTTGGGCAGGTCTTGTGCAGGCAACTACAGATGCTGTGAGTTCATACCTGCAATAAGTCTGTCATGTGCAGAAGACAGCACTCCACGGTACCCCTGCCCATCTTACAGGTCCTACGTTTTTTTCTGACTCCTGTTCTGGAATATTCACTGAGCCTTGGTGGGAATAAGAGACAAGAAAAAATGTCATATTTAAAGCTGAGGCTCAGTCACTTAGTCTCAGCACCTTGACCAGTTAGGATTCATTGCGCAATCCTTAGAAGCTTCAGTCCATTATCATTATGGTGGGAAGCGTGGCAGTGTGCAGACAGGCACGGCCCTGGAGGAGCTGAGAGTTCTACATTTTATTCTGAAGGCAAACAGGAGAAGACTGTCTCCCACATGCCTAGGAGGAGAGTCTCAAATCCCATCCCCACAATAACACACTTCTTCCAATAAGGCCACACCTACTCCAACAAGGCCACACCTCCTAATAGCGCTACTCTCTGGGTCAAGCATATTCAAACCACCACACACTGGCTTTGATCCCTTACTTTGTCTGTGCATAGGTTTGATATACTTCAGTACTCCAGCTGATACCAGCTTTGTCTTAGCTTATGCTATCAAGGGTTATTATTATTATTATTGTTATTATTATTATTTCACATTTTAACCTTGTTTTGTTGTTGTTCCAAGTACTATTTTGACAGACACTACATTTCTGGGTCTGTTCTAAAATCCAACTTGAAACTGGAAAGTTTAAACTAAAAGGAATAAAAATCCCTTTGATGGATGAGTTTTGCCCACTTACATCCGAGGCTCTGCCTATTACAGGAAGATTTATCACATCTCGCCTGAGATTCTCTGTGTGCTCTATTGCGTTCCATCTGATATCTCTCATAGTACTTTTTGTAGCAGAAATTCATCATCATTTGTGATTTTTTTTTACTGGAAAATACAGCATGCCTGTGTATAACTTATGGAAAACATACATGTGTAGTTTGAATATAATAAAAATCCTTCCCTAGACACTCCCTGCCACGAGCACAAAATAGAATGCCAACAACTCATAGGAACCACGAGAGGATTTTTCACAACACATACCCCCCATTCTCCTTCTTCCTAGAAATGACCACAATTTTAAATTATGTTTGGATTCTTTGTTTTTTCATATTTTTGAACCATCTAATGTGTGTATCCATGATGACATATTTGGTTTTGCTTAATCTTTACCTTAATATAAATGGGCTAATAATATAATAATTTCTTTAAAATAAGCACTTAGGATTCTATGCATTTGAAGGCTGTTCATGTTAAAATTCTATCTGTACTTGGCTTTTCCTACTGCTGTCCACTCCACACGTGACTATCCCATGATTTGTTTCCCCATTGAACTGCTGACATGCATTAATTTGGGTTTCCCAGGCCTTCCCGATGAAGGATAATGCTGCCATTACCTTCTGATGTGTGTGGCTGACTTTCATATAGTACAGGACAAAAGGCCACGGCTAAGATGCAACTCATGCACACACTGTACATTGGTCTATCTAGTGCCAATGCGTTTTCCACAATAGTTGCACCAGTTTACACTCCCTCCGTCTGCGGATGTAGGTTTGTATCGCTTCAAATCCAGGCAACATTTGACATGATTTTAAACTTGGTTCATGTCTTCATTGTCACTTCAGACTTTCTCCCTACATTATTAATATATGTGTACACACACACACACACACACACACACACACACACACATATATATATATATATATATATATATATATATATATATATATATATATATATTCCCATTACTGGCCACTTCTCTTAACCTTTCTCTTGGCTTTGAAAATATAATTTCCCAGCTTATCCTTTCTGAAAAAAAAATTTTTTTTAATTAAGTCTCACAACTCCTCAATTTTTCAGAAAAGTCCCTTGTAAATTGTTTCACGTATTAAAGTCCTTAGTTTGTTCTCATAGTTCCAGACACACTCAGTCCACACCTACCTATTTTTTTAACTCCTCATGCCAACAGCACTTTGGCAGTGTCCTAATTTGTGTGGATATACTTCCTGAGAGAGAGGAGCCATCTTTCACAGCCGTCCATGGTTTCCAGTGTTTTTAATGAAACAGTGAGAGCTACTGAGTTTCTGGTGCCTACAAGATGTTTATTGCGCATGCGCGTGTGCATGTGCAAATGTGCGAAACTGATCTCAGTCTCTTAGAGCTCTTGGTTTATGGCTATCCTCAGAAGGGAAAACTAGAGACCAACTCAGATGAAACCCTAAAAGCAGAAAGGATTGCTACTGATTTGGGGAGCTGATACAACACTCTCCATTCAGGGCTGCCCATCACCTCTCTTCCACAGTTGGCTCTCCGTGTTTTCAGAGCCTGCTATCAGACTGCTATCAGATGTGAGCCTGCAAAGGAATCAAAGAGCGGCCTGGTTGACACCCGAGTTGCTGATCCCATCCCAAAGTTTCTGATTTGGTTGTCTGTAGTGGGGCCTAAGGATTTGTATTTCCGCCCAAATCTCTGATGAGATAGGTGCCGTTCATCCCAGAGTGACACTTCAAGAAACACATTGTCGGGTGACCCTTCTGGCCCCAATGGCAGCAAAGAAGGGGCCACCAGGCAGCCTGGAAAAAGAGGGCATCTGTGACCCCTGGTTTTAAAGATTTGATCAGTCTTCTTTCTTTTACATTCGCCCTATACCCGTGCTCCACGGTGTTTCTGATTCCTGAGCTTTGGGGTTTCATGCGAAGAGTTCAGCTTTCTCTTGTCTGCCAGCTCATTTGTCACTTAACTGTTTTCCTGCTTCCAGAACTTTATTGATATTCCTTATTAGCTCAATGTCTCCTCCAGTTTTCTTTCAGGATTTGCTGAGGTGGTGGTGGTTGTCGTTGTTGTGTTTCTTGTCATTTTAATGACATTTTGAGAATCATGCACAGTGAAACATGGATCTCCAACATTCAAAATAAGTGAACAGATTGACACATGGTGAGGTTAGATCACTAAGGATGAAGTATGACACAGCTCTACCCTGTTGAAATGTGTCACCCCCTAAGTCATCCCTGTGACATCACCCAAAACTTTTAGACACAGATGCTGAATTACCACTTTAAGGAACATTCAGAGTTTAATTAAAGTACAAGGGCTGACTGACAGGATTTGAGATAAATCTCATTGTCTGGGGCGGGGGGCAAGCTGGAATGTAAATCTGAATCAAGAGAGTGAGACAATTCCCAAAGTAATATATGAGGTCACCACAGAGTCCCCTAAGAAAGGAAGAGATGCACAAAAGCAGGGCCCAGTGTGCCAGTTACCTTTGTGGGTGGTCATGTCCAGGAAGAAGTCACAGAGGTTTGATATCGGGTTTTCCAGTTATAAACTTGAAACTGACTTTTTGCCATTTTATTGACTATTACTGACTTCAGTTGTGACTATTGACTTTGTTTTTTCTGTGACTAGAATTGTCTCTTAAACCTAGGATGGGGGTGGGAGGCCAAAAACTGGTCTTAAAATTGTGCTCGTTCACAAGCCCGTATTTGTGTGGACATTTCTATACAATTCAGTTATCAGAGTCATTTAATTCACATTAAATCATTCCATGGTTGAAAATGATAGACAATTTTTATAGGATGAAAATATTCAAAATTCTGGGTCATGGAATAGCCAAAAATAATTACCATCCCATTTGCCACCCCCCATACCTATACAGATGTTACCTTCAACACACTGCATTCATTTCCTTTGGGTACCATGACAAAATCCTATAATCAGGTGAGTCGCACAACAGAGGTTTATTTGGGGTTTGTATTTCTAAGATTCCAGAGCCAAGGCCAAGGCTTCAGCATCTTTGATTCTCCTGGGACCACTCCTTGGCTAACGCACGGCCTCCCTCGCTCTGTGCACATGCCTCTTAGGGATCTGTGTGTCCAGATATTTCTTTAAGTGTACCAATTATGTGTGAATCAGGCCCTAGCCTCATGGCCTGCCTTTAAGTCAATCACTTTTTCTGGAGGCCCCATCACCGAATGCAGTCACATTCAATGGTTACAGAGTTACAGGAGTGAATTTGTAGTGAGGAAGCAGGGTAACCAGAACTCATCCATCTCCTGGGTTTTGTTTTAATGATGAACAGCTCACACTGCTGCTAAGGGCACCAGCCTGTCCCTTTCCTCAGGTCATCTTGAGGTAGCAAAAGACTATCACTGGGAAAAAGGATCTATCCCATCTAACTAAACATCCCAGAGCTGGGAGCAGACGACAACTATTGAACTGGGTTTTGTGGCTCCATCAAAAGCCATTTCTGCACCATTATCTTCATTCTTCTCTTCTGCACCATTCTCTCTGAAAAGTCCCGCTTGCCCGGCTCTCATGCCTTCTTCTGATGCAGACAGTGGTATGGCGGATGATGCATGGTTTCATGGTGACTGTTGATTTTTCATTTCTTGAAGTGTTTTCAGTCAAACACTTGAGTTGCTGGCATCCCCCACCTCCCTCCCTTCCTCCTGTCTCTCCCTGCCCACTCCTCCCCTCTCCCAGAAAACCAAGGGAAATTGACAGGCAGCGGGACAAGGGAAATTGAGCTATATTATTTCTCCTCTGGGAAGCTCACTTTGCTGCCTTTATCTGAAAGCTATCATTTTCTACATCTCTTGGCATGAGTTCTCATCGACCCATGACCCCTAAATGCCTATGCTGATCAATAGTCCCGGTATCTTATTGACATGCCCATTGACAGCTCTCACTGAGCACAGGACCCGGGACTGGCAGCCAATTGCAATCTGTTTGGGCTGCTTGAGAGGCAGGGGAAGGCCTGTGCTGATATTGACACTGCAAATGGAGATGGTTTACTTAGCACTCAGAGAAGATGCATTTGTTAAAGGGGAGCGATAGATCTCATTACTATTTAAGGGCACAGGCTCTCCTGGCTTTTCAGGGGCTTGCTCATACAAAAAACTTTCTGCTTGCAGAGCTTGGCAAAATAAACCTCAAGCGATCTGCTTCCTTTTTGCTCCCTACAAAAAAAAAAAAAAAAAAAAAAAAAAAAAAAAAAACCAATGCATAGAAATGCAGGCAAGCAAGGGTGAAGCACAAAACTAGACAATAGTGCTTAGTCTATGGTATTTTAGCTGTTGGTTAGTCAGGGCCTCAGGTTCCAGGCATTATAGGGTGGTAATTATATGTATAAGAGGGTTCTGGCTCCTACGCTTTCATTCAGCCAGGGTAAAATCCAGAGTTACAGGAGCTTCAAGCAGGAAGAGATTTCAGATTTCATCTGCCCTGCCATGCAGGAATTCTTGCACCCACTGCCTGGAAATGTGCCTAGTTTGTATTTCTTCGGTGACCATCATAGACATGGACTCCAACAGTTAAGAAATACATCCCCCCCCCCCCATTGCATCTTTTGGTAGCAGCAGTAGTTGAAAAGGTCTCCTTTCCTCGGGCTGAAACCTGTCTGCCTATGGTGTCTACTAGTTCCTGGATCGATTTCCTGTAGCCCCATTCTTCCACTGAAGACAGAGCATGGCATTTAGCATTCTTCTTTCCTTATCCTGCTGACAGCTCCTCAAGGAAGAGGTGCTGTGTACCTCCTCTGCTCTGTCTTACCAATGGGAACACCTGAGCTGGAGGAAGCTCAGTCCTTGGCAAGGCTCAGAGGTGGGGTGTGGCAGCTTCCCTTCCTTTACGTTTCTGAGGTACTGCTTGGTCTTCTTCAGTGAGTCTGTACTGATCTCCCTCCCCAGATTATCTCCATGAACAATAGAAATCACCTCCAAAGAGCCATATTGCCCTGCCCCACCCAGTTCTCAGCAAGTGATGCTTTCCTGTGGTTTGCCCCTTTCGTGTCTCAGTTTTCCAGCTCCCAACAGAGAAAATGCTGAGAATCTCAGAATCTCCACCTCCCGAGGAGGTGCTGCCATTACCCACCCATTACTCACAGTGCTGTGGCCAGGCCTTGCTTCTCCTTCTCTGTCTGGTACTTCCCTGGACACAGGAGAAGGTGAGTGTGGTCCTTTCACCCCACCTGCTTGAGCATGTTAGGAGGTAAAGCATGCAGAGGTGTGATAGTTATTTCCCTTGTCTCTATGGTAGAATGCCTAGCGATTAGAGTAAAAGCCTTGATTTAGTTCACTGTCTCAGAGGCATTGGTCCAGGGTAACCTGTCTTCATGCTCTTCAGCAAACCACCATGGCAGTGGGAGTAACTGGAAGAGGAGTTTCTCACCTCATGAACAAGAAGCTGAGGGTAAACCAGAAAGAGACAGGGGTTGATACATTCTCATGGACCCATCCCTGGTGATTTGCTTCTTTCAGCCAACCCCTCCCCAACTAAAGTTTCCAGAAGCTTCCCAAAGGTTCACCAGCTGAAGATCAAGAGTCCTGCTATTTTTATTCAAACTGTAACAAAGAGGAAGTTAGGGGTAGCTCCTAGAAGTAAAAACCTTCTACGCCATCCAATGTAGTACAATAGTCAAAAACAAAAGCACAGTAGAGCCCTAATGAGCTGATTCAAGGTCTCTAAGTCATGGGAGGTGTGCCAAGTCTTATATGAGGCATGAAGCAAGAGTATAGTTTGGAGGCTATTCATTTTCATTCTGTTGCTACAATAAAACACTCTGATAAAAAGCAACTCAGAGAACAAAGGGTTTATTTCAATTTCTAGGTTAGCATCCAACATTGAAGGAAGTTGGGGCAGAAGCTCAAGCACCATGAACACCTCAGATGTATACTGCTTGCTGGCTGGCTCACTGGTTCATGCTTAGCTAGCTACCCAGGATCACTAGCCCATAGTGGACTGGATGACATAAATTAACATACCAAACAATTCCCCACAGGCCAATCTTATCTGGGCAACCTCTCAATTGAGACTCCATTCTCAGGTGACTCTAGGCCACCTAGACAATTAAAGTTGACAATTAAAGGTGCTGAGGGAAGAGGTCTATAAGAGACTGAGCACTGTGTCAGGCCACGTCATTGCATAGGCTGCATGACAAAAGAAAAATGGGGCCAGGACAGAGAGAATTTAGGGTTGGATTCAGCTTCTCATTGCCAAGTATATAAGCCTCTTTGATGGACACTTGCACCCTGGAAGTCTGCAGAGGGTAGGAAAACTCCAGGTGTCTGCAGCCTCTAAGGAGGGAAGGACCAAAGAGAATTCTGGCTACCCAGGGGATGCTGAAAGGTGCTGCCAATATGTCTGTCTTTGGACACAGTAATAAGAGGCTTTCATGAGCCCCACTGGAGCAATTGAGAAGCAGTGACTGGGACCAGAAATAATGAACAAAAGTAGCTGAGAAGCAGATTTTTTTAGGGTAAATTATTCCCAGGTGAGGGCCCCAGAGAAGCAAATTATGAATGAGCTATGGTGGGACCACATTCAAAGCGAACAAACCTGGGCTTAACCACTTCAATGAACTTATTGTCAGCTAAAGCAACGGTAACTGAAGGGTGCCATGGACCACAAGAAACTCGAGTCAGTAAGAAAGCTGTGGAGAAGGTGACCTTCCTTCACCTGGTGCCGTAACTAACTATCCTGTTTCGCCTCTGGTCAGCCTCTCATCTTACCTTCTGACTACACAGTTGTAACAATGGATGTCACCTGAGTGCTGGTCTAGCCCATGTCCTGCCTCAGGTCCCACAAGTCCCTGTTCAATCTCATCAAAACAGCTGTGTGTTCCGGAGCATTCCAACTCACCAGAGCCTTGCGCATCTCTTCCCCATGTTCCTTTCTAAATAAGTTTTCTTCGCTTTTCTGCAGCACGCATTTCTACTTCTTAGCTGGGATCTGCCCTAAAACATTTCCTGTTCTCTCTCATCCTCACAAAGCTTGTGCTAACTCCTGAGTATTCGATTCACCCCTGTTGAACATAGAAATCTCACTGGCATCTTATCTCTGAGGTCCCCACAGCTGACTCAGGAACTGAGGGCAGGCAGTGGCTAGTGGCCCCCCCGGTTGTTCTGAAGCTCTGACTGTAGGCTGAAAGGTGCTTGGCCACACCCATAGTCCCCTCTTTTCTGGGACCTGCTGTCTATTTTCCTGGGTTCCTAGTACTTATGAACTGGCCAGTAGGATATAAAAAGTGAACACTGGATTCCATGAAACCTTTCCCTGTGTGAGCCAATGATTCTTCTGTATTGAAGATAGAAGGGTTCAAGGACCTTCTTTTCCAGGACTGTCTTTCAGTAGAACAGTGCAGCCTCGGGATGGAAAGGTGTGTGGGGTTCTGAGAAGCTTTGCACTAGCAAGGGCTCTGACTGGTGGGAGAAAGGAACACGTTTGGTGTAGCATCCAGACAATTAGACATGGCCTTTAAACAGCTGGCCCACCTTGCTGTACTGACCAGTTGCACTCACAATGGTTGTGTGCAGCCAAGTGTGAGGAACTGGGGGGGTGGGGAGGCAGGTGTAGGTTAAGTTAGAGAGGAACCTGATAACAAACCTCTGCAGTGATTCTCAGCTAAAAGACTGTTGGGAGCCGACTTTTAGCAGAAAGCGGCTATCAGCTTTGCAGCCATCTTGAGCCATATACCCTGACGTGAGACTTGTTTTGCAACAGCCTACAACAGCTGAAGCACACTCTGATATCCCACTTATTTTGTTTTGCTGTTTACTGCCCCCAGCTGCAAGGCACACGTGGTAGCCACGCCTGCAAGGCATGCAGTTCATATGCTGTCCACGTGCTATCCAAGCCATGCATGCCTGTAAGGTGCACAGGGTATCCAAGCCTGCAAGGCACACGGTGCACGTGCTATCCACGCTATAGACGCCTGTAAGGCTTACGTCATATCCACACCTGTAAGGCACTTGGTATCCACGTGCCTACAAGGCACGTGGCAAAAGCCTATAAATACCCCAGATTTCCCTTCAATAAATGAGACTTGATCAGAGACTTGATCAGAACCTCTGTCTTGTCTCCATTCTTTGCGTCTCTCCCCCTTCTTCCTCTCTCTCTCTCTCTCTCACTAGACCCTGACCCGCAGACCAGAGCGGCAGCTTGGGCCAGGAAACAGTGGCCGCCAAGTGTGGAGTGGAGAGGGCCGCAACAAAAGACAACTCATCTTCCCCCACACTGAACGCCTTACACTTTTCAAAAAAGATTTGCAAAGAAATATTTTAACTTTCCTTTTTCGGGTTAGTATTTCATCCCCGGAGAAACTCTTGTATTCCAAAGACAATTCAAAATGCTACCTTGGAGTGGGGAGGGAGGGCGCCAGAGCTGGGTGGTGTAGGTTTGACTACTGGTTGCACCATATACTCACTGCCTGGCATTGAAACTTCCTCAGTGCAAATCATAGTCTGCCCTTCATATTTCAATGTGAAAATATGTAAAATAAAAAGCCACAGTGAAACTGAATTATGTCGCTGTCACCCCTGGAAATTTGTAATGACTTTGTTACTGCTGTGTTATAGGAATCAATACTTCTGGTGTGGACTGATATCTGTGAGCACAGAAGGCAAGTTTGTCACTTGTTCTAGCTGGAGACTAAACTTTACTTTGGGGAAGCCTCATCTACTGCCGCTATGATGCATCTGTTACACGAAAGTCATTCTACGATGCACTGTTGAGGACCATCCTCTCTGCCTCTCTTCTTCACCTGGTTCTGCTTTTGAGACATTGACAGATAGGACCCCACCATGAGGTTTTGTTTGTGCCTTTACTTCTCCTTTGATCAACTTAGTCCTCTATTCCAGCTTGTCATAGTTGCTTTGGATATTGAATTTGTCATCAAATATACTCAGTAAACAGTTTGTCTTCTTGTTGCTTGAAATCCAATGAATTTCCCATCTGTGTCTCGGTCTAAAGTCATCGACTCTCTACATAGTTTGTACAAAAAACTGAGCATTAATGATCTTGATCTTTGGGGTGGGGGGAGCAAATGTTCTTTGTTGCAACTATTATACTCTGTCATTGCTGTGTGCCTTGGTCACTGTTCTATTGTGATGCAGAAACACTGTGACCAAGTCAACTTATTTTTAAAAAGGCATTTAATTGGGGGCTTGCTTACAGTTTCAGAGTGTGAGTCCATGACCGCATGGTGGAAAGCAGGCAGGTATACTGTTGGAACAGTAGCCGAGAGCCATAAGCAGCAGGTGGGGCAGATGGGGAAATGGATGGACTGGGCTCACCCCTAGTGACATCATACCTCTCCTCTAACAAGGCCACACCTCCTAATCCTTCTTAAACAGTTCACCCAGGGAATCCAAATATCAAAATACACAGGCAATGGAGGACATTCTTATTAAAACCTCCACATTGCGTAAATGTGGTATAGAAAGTATGCAAATTTCTGACTATATTTGTGTTCCAATAAGACTTAATATCAAAGAACGGGTGTGAGCCTGGTTTGGTCCATGGGTATCGTTTGATGCTCCCTAATCTATGGTATTACTGTTTACACTACAGTAAGTTAAATGTTCAATAACCAGCATCCCTGGCTGAGAAAGCACAGGAGAAGAATTATGGGTGGAAGTCAACATGACTCATTTCAGCCGTAAACTACAACCTTTGGTTCATTCGGAAAGGCAATTATTGTAAGAAATAATACGAAATTTTTCTTTTTTATTGCTGTGACAAGACACACTGACCAGCAGAAACTTGGGGAGGAAGGGGTTAACATGCCTTACAGGTTATAATCTGTCATTTAAGCCAAGGCAAAAACCTGGGGGCTTAGACTGAAGCAGATTACCTGGAGGGGTGTTCTGCACTGACTTGCTCCCCATGGCTTGCTCAGCCTGCCTTCTTCTATAACTTAGAACTATCTTTTTACGGGTGGTGCTGCCCACAGTTGGCTGGGGTCTCCTCAGTTCATCAGTCAGGAAAATGCCGAATGTCCACAGAACAACATGATGAAGCCAATTCTTCAACTGAGTTCCTTCTTCCCAGGTAATTTTAGTTTGTGTAAAGTTGAAAAAAAAAAAAAAAAAAAAAAAACACCACCACCAAAAAACAAACCAACATAGTAGTTGAAAGTGATGTCTCCCCAGAAGGGAAGAATGCACTCTGGGAATTCTAAGTTACAGCTCTAGAAATACCTGTTCTCTGCCATGATGGCCAACGGAACATAGGAAGGCAACCATTACATGAAAGAGGATGAGAGGGATGCTGTGGAAATCTGTGAGATGCCCAGTTAAATTCTGTTCCCTGCTTCTGGCTTTTGAACATCCCTCTGTGATGGATAGCACCACAAGCCCACAGCAATGAGACCCCGCAACAATGAAGTGAAAGCTTTGAAATAAGCCAAAGTAAACATATCTTTCCATACAATTCTTTTCTTGGGAAATTTAACACTAATTTTTATGGGAACTCATTTTATCTCTCTCTCATCTTACTTAAAAGGAGTGTAGAGAATTCTGGGATACAGTGCCATCTATGTCCAACTACCTACAATTTAAGTAGTCAAGAGTGTGTGTGTGTGTGTGTGTAAAACAACACATAAAAGGGAATACTGAACTTCCAATGTGTTATAATTACCAAGTGAGCCTATCTTCCCTATGACGGCTCCCACTGGGATTTGTTGCATATTAACAGTGATTTTTCCATCGCAACTTAATAAATAATATTTAAGGTTACAACCTACTGAAAAAAAAATCCGGCAGCAGCAACACAACTCCTTTCACTGTAATTATTTTTTTTTTCTAATGTGGCAACTTTTATAAAAATACTGATTATCTTTTTACTAGGTTCTTAGGTAACTACCTGCTTTAAAAAAAAAAAAAAAAAAAAAAACTGGGTCCAATTAAATCATCATCAGTCAGAGCACGCCATATGTTAACACTGTGCTGATTTCTTCCCATTGTGTGGACTTGCATTTTCAGGCTGCCTTAGACATCACTTTCCCTTCTCCTCCCTCTGCACCCTACCCTGCCTGCCCATCTCCTAGCAGGGCCACATCTTACCCCTACCTGGAGTTGATGGCATTCAGAGAAGCGGGAGAGACTCAGCTGTGCAAACACAGCGCTTCTGTTTATTTTGGTAGCCTCTGAAATATTTGTTGAGAGTTATTCGAGCAGAAAGGCTGAATGGAGATCATTGCAATGTGTCAAATTAAGGAGTGCTTAATGCCTGCCTAATCTCTTGGTAATTACTGTTGTGGCAGCGGAAGGCTTCAGAACCGTGTAAGAAAGCTAATGATAGTGAGTGGCTCGGTGAAGCTGCCCGGGCATTGGAGGCAGTGCCACTCAGCACAATTACAGGCCTCACTCATCCCAGAAAGGGAGCAGCTGTCACTCGGGACCCTGATGGGTCAGACAGGAGTGTCAGCTGGGTCACTGGACAGGGGACTCTTTGAACTGGGTGTCACTTTCCTAATGGTGTTCTAACATGTGACAACCGCTTGGAGGGTGGGAAGGGTTGTGCCTGGAGGGAGTCTGACCTTGGGGTATTGTGGGAGCTAGCAGACAAGCAAGCTAGACTCCTGTCATGTCTGCCTTTGTGCCACCAGTCTCTTTTCAGTCCTGGTTCCTAGTTTCTTTCCGTATCTCACTGCTGCTCTGTATCTTTCCCTCCTGGGCTCTTATGTCCTTTGCCAGCCTTTTCCAGTCTTTCTTTCTCCCTGTCTCCCTTAAAGACGGTTCAAGAGGTCCCTTCCATTGCTCATGTCTTTGTAAAGTACTGTGGGTTAAGCTTGAGGCCTTGTATTCACTAGGCAAACATTTTAAAGCTTTTAAAATTGGAAACAGGGTCTGGCCTTGAACTTATGATTATCTTGCCTCTGCCTCTGGACTAGCTGAGATTAATAGGTGTGCCATGGTAGACCTGCAACCCAGCATTTTTATAAGACTAGGAAACAGCAATTAAAAACATAAAGGAGAAAGCATAGCACTGAACAACCCTTCCATGCTCCAAACAGATGGAGGAAAATGGAAATTCACTTCAGCCCAACAAGAAAATACATACAAAAAAAAAAAAAAGAAGAAGAAGTTGAAACCTGATACAAGCTCAAAGTCCTTGTTGCACTTTGGTGACCAGGCGGTCCTCTTCATGGGCAGGAGCAGCAACCAGAGTAAACAGTATTTCCAGCTCTGGTACTCACTAGTCTCAGGACTAAAGCCATTTGACACATTTCCAAACTGGAGAAATACTGGCAAGGTTTGGTGTTGGGATCACAGGAAGCCTTTGAGAGTGCTCTGAGAAGAGTGACACAGTACAGACCAGTCAATCAAAGCACCAACCAAGCCATCAATGGAGACTGACGTACAATGCTTAAACAATGAGGGGGTGCAGTAACAAGCCTGTGAGGCAATGTCACAGCTACAGCTGCTTTGCAAGGGTGCCCCTCTCTTTAACAGTGATCAACAAAGCACATGAAGCCTTCTCTTTCACCTAGGTGGATCCCAAGTATTTACACTGCCCTGGGCAAGGAATCCCTTAGCTTGAAAAAGAAGGGCATTAGAAGGTAAACACAGGCCTTAATGGAAATTTAGGAGAGCTAAGGATAGGGTACAGTGTCTGATATCTTCTAAAAGGACTCAGGTGTCACACTGGAGAGGACAGGGAGACAGAATCTCCCTGATACACTCTGTACATTTTATACTCTGATTTCTATTTGCTTGTGAAGGTCCTGGGTGCCAAACGGAGGAGACCAGCCAGCTCTTCTAAGGATTCACCTTCTGTGTTGAAAGGACCAAAGATGTAAACCAACGTCCTTGGGGCTGGTTAATAATATAAAGTGGGACCAGATGCAATGAAAAGATATCATGGTTTATAGGCTAAAATTCTGAACTACTGACTGCACAGGAGTCCTTCAGAGTAACTTCTTGGTTCCTCACTTTTAAGGGGAACTGAGTCCCAGAGCAGGAGGGCTAGATCTGCAGTCTTTTCCTTCCCCTCAAGAAGCACTGAGTCTCTCTCCAGCAAGAGCAGTTCAAGCATCTATAGCCTTCTAGTCAGCTCAGAATGAGCGACTTCCCTCTGACTATCTCAAGTTGCCCTGGTGCTGCCCCAACATTGGCCCCAAAGTCAGATTCAGGAAACAGACAGACAGATGAGTGTCTTAAACTTGAATTTTTCTGACACCAAGGTCAGGCTGAGCATGGCCACTCGCCTTGACATTCCATCTTTCAGACAAGACCCTAAAAGGCTGGCTACAGCCTCTGCCTCTGCCTCTGCCTCTGCCTCTACCTCTGCCTCTGCCTCTGCCTCTGCCTCTGCCTCTGCCTCTGCCTCTGCCTCTGCCTCTGCCTCTGCCTCTGCCTCTGCCTCTGCCTCTGCCTCTGCCTCTGCCTCTGCCTCTGCCTCTGCCTCTGCCTCTGCCTCTCTGCCTCTCTCTGCCTCTCTCTGCCTCTCTCTGCCTCTCTCTGCCTCTCTCTGCCTCTCTCTGCCTCTCTCTGCCTCTCTCTGCCTCTCTCTGCCTCTCTCTGCCTCTCTCTGCCTCTCTCTGCCTCTCTCTGCCTCTCTCTGCCTCTCTCTGCCTCTCTCTGCCTCTCTCTGCCTCTCTCTGCCTCTCTCTGCCTCTCTCTGCCTCTCTCTGCCTCTCTCTGCCTCTCTCTGCCTCTCTCTGCCTCTCTCTGCCTCTCTCTGCCTCTCTCTGCCTCTCTCTGCCTCTCTCTGCCTCTCTCTGCCTCTCTCTGCCTCTCTGTCTCTCTGTCTCTCTGTCTCTCTGTCTCTCTGTCTCTCTGTCTCTCTCTCTGCCTCTCTGCCTCTCTGCCTCTCTGCCTCTCTGCCTCTCTGCCTCTCTGCCTCTCTGCCTCTCTGCCTCTCTGCCTCTCTGCCTCTCTGCCTCTCTGCCTCTCTGCCTCTCTGCCTCTCTGCCTCTCTGCCTCTCCTCTGCCTCTCTGCCTCTCTGCCTCTCTGCCTCTCTGCCTCTCTGCCTCTCTGCCCCTCCTCTTCCAACAGCATGTAGAACTGCCATGCTTCTGGCTAGGTGCTGAGTCAAAAGCATCCTTCAAGCAGAGAGCTCTGTCCTCTCAATGGAAGAATGGAGCCTGTGAGGTGTGTCTAGAGATGAAAAGCCTGCTACTCGGAAGAGAAGACAAGGGTGGGTAGTCAAGGGGTTCATGCTGCCTGCTGCCAGCTGCCAGCCAGAAGGGGTAGGGGGCTAGTCCAAACTGGCCAATGCAGTCCCAGCGCTCAGCAAGCAGAGGTTCATCATTAACTGTCAAGCTGCGGTTTTAATCAGCCCTGCTCCTCAGTGGAGACAGATTTAATATCAAGGCACATTTTCAGAGCCATTAGCTTAATTATGACAAGTGTCTGCAAACCGGACAACTCTGCTTTCGGACCTGAGTGACAGCGTTTAATTCCCAGGGCCCATGGGACCTCTGAGTACTTCACCAAAATGAGCCTCCATTAACGTAAGCATATCTCTGTATCTCCCTGGGTCTTGGCCCTCCAATTCCCCTCTTTTTATTCTACTGAGCATGTCAAAAAATGAGGAAAAAATGTGCTTTAGTAGAAGAGAAATAATTTACCTTGCCCATTAGAACTCATTTCACTGGGGCTTCAGCAGCTGAGTTCGGGCAGAGCCTCTTGCTTCCGTCTTGTGAGGGCTTCGAGCATTTCCACACTGTTCTCTGGAAATGCTTGCTGGCATTATGCATTGCTTTCTGGTAGAGACTTCTGAGGTCCTCTTGGCTCAAGGATGAAAACCAGGGCTGTAGTCCTCATGTGGGCAGTGTGAAAACATGGGTTGGCAGGGGTGGCAAGCCCAAGGAGGGGTCCAGAAGACTGCATCCATGTCTTAGCTGTGAGCCAGCTCTGACTTTGTGTTGTCCCAGGGACATTAGCTCATCTTCCTCTACTCTGAGTGACCAGGTAGCCCACACACGCTGGCCCACGAGTTCTTGGAAACTTCTACTCTCATGCCCAGATGGTTAGACTAGAGAGGTACTTTTGTGATTTGGTTGGGGGCTTGGAGCTTTTGTTTAGACAGAAAGATGTTTTAAAAATGAAGTCTCAGGAAACACAAATAAAAATGAACACAGCAGAGTCTTTGGAGAAATGCAGCTTACTCCCTGGGCATTCCCCTGCCTCAGGAACTATGACTCATGAATTCAGGGCCAAGATCCCTGGTAGGGGTGGCCCTGGGGGCCCTCTCAGTTACACTCTGCATGACTATGAGACCTAAGACCCTCAGCCAAGGGATTGGTGCCTGAAAGGAGCATGTCACAGTGACGTGACAGGGTCATATTTATGTCTCAGAGGTCAGAGGTCAGAGTATATTGAGGTACAGCTGAGGAGAAGGAGTCTTTAGTGCACCATTATGGTCTACTGGCACCTTTTGGCTACAAAGTCCTCCCAGCTAACCTCACCTTTGCCTAATCTCTACCAAATTTCTTTTGCTGTTCTTTCTCTGTAAGGAAGAGGAAGAAGGATTAACAATGTAGTTAAGCTTCATACATCCCCTCAGAGACAGGGCCAGGACCAGAGGAACCCTGCCTAGTGATGCTACTCTGGGTTTCTCCTCTGCTGGTACACAGTGACCCCTGCTGTGTGGACTGTGTGGATGTGGGGGTAGGGCTTGGGGGTGAGGAGAAGAGAAAGAGGAGGAAGAGGGAGGTGAGGACTGTGCACAGAGCCATGAGGAACCAGTTCTCCTGGTGAGTTCACTGGTGTGTGTGTGTGTGTGTGTGTGTTAACTGTTCCACACAAAAGTCATTCTCTGGAGACCAAAAGAGACTGATCACATATGCTTCAGTGGAAGTTGGATTTCTCAGGACCACTTCTTCAAGTGACACTCTGCTTGCTGTGTATACATCTAGGGCCTTTAGAAAACACAGGATTTAGGTATGCTTCCTCAAAACCAAGAGGGGCTATATGGTGAAGGAATGAGGTAATGGTATCCAGGACTGGATGAAATTCTTTACAATGAAGCTTATCTTTTCACCAAAGGACTTTAAGATCTCCTGTTTAAGGGTGGACACAGTAATTTTGTGTCCTTCCAGGTTTAATTTTCAAATATGATTAACAAATACTGTCTTGTCCATAGTAGTAAAAGGCAGAGTCTCACTATTTCTCATGTATTACAAGATGGACAGATGACAGCCTATAGAAGAGTCTCAAGACCCCCACCTGCCCTGGGATTCCTCCATTATCCCCTGAGACTCTTTCCCTGTTCCTGGACCTTCTTTCCTGTTGTTGGGACCCCCTTTTTTTCTCCTAGAACTCCTGTCCTCCCTCATTCCGGGACCCTTCCCCCCATTCCTAGGGCCTCCTCCCAATTTTAGGACCCATTCTCTATTCCTAGGACCTGTTCCCTGTTCCCCAGGGCTCTTCCCTACTGCTAAAACCCTCCCTTGCTCCTAGATCTCCTTCCCTGCTCCTGGACCCCTTCCTCGATGTCAAGACATCTTCCCTGCTTCTGGGATCCTTTCTCTGCACCCTGGGATACCTTCCCTTATCCATGGATCTCTTCCCTGTCCCCAGTACATTTTTTCCTCACCCAGGGGTCTATTCTTTGTTCTTAGGGCCCTTTTCTTGCTCCTCATAACCCTTCTCTGCCCTTGGTTTCCCTTCCCTGAGAAAAGCTGCTTGGCAAGTAAACCGTAACTCTACACACTGGGACTAGCAGAGGCTTCTGGGCTGTTTGGCATCCCTTCATCCATGTTGAACAGGCCCGTGAGTATTTTCCCTTGGGAACTCAGCGATTGCAATCCTTCCTGTCAATCTTGTATGAATGACTGAGTTGACAAGGTGTTCTGTGGCATTTCTTTCCAAAGCAGCAAGTGGCAGATCCTTTCCACTCATGAATAGCCTGTTCCCCATTTTCTATGTTTGGCCCTCCACAAACTTCCTCCGTACAGTTCCTGCCTCCTGCCCCACTGCCAGTGATGAGCGTTTGCTCTTCTATAGCTTTGTGTGAAGCACCTGCTATTCTTCAGGCTGAGTCCTATCCTGTCTGTTAGAATACAAGAACTGTAGGGTCTGGGACATCAAGTCCCCAGGTGTCCCTGTAGTCTCCATAATCTGTAGCCTCATCAGCCTCCCTTTCCTGTGTCTGGGACAAATCTAGCATGTAAGCATACCCATTAAACTTGACTGGATCTCTTCAGAAATCCTTTTTCAGTGAAATGCTATTTGCATGCCATTGTCAAACGTTCTTGCTGCCAACAGGTGGCTTGGAAGTTGTTTAGTACTTTTTAGCTTCAGTTGGTCTTGGAGAAAAAAAGGAAATGTCACCAAACAGGAAGTTTACTGACAGGCATTTCAGCCAATGCCATGTGCTTCCTGAACAAGTAATCATGAAGCCAGTAAGTACAATCAGTAAAGCAGAAAAGGCTTGGTCCACCAACTGATGACACCACAGCTCAATCCCAAAACAGAGTCTCCTACAAGCAAAGAATTCATCCTCACTCGGAAAGACTATCATTGTTATTTACACAGATGGGAGTATATATTTGAGGATATCCAGGTTGAGGTCATATCATATGTTCAAAACTATAGTAGAGAAAAATGCTTCTGGTGAAAGCCTTTGTTAAGTGAAATATGTTAGTCTCACAAAGACAAGGATCACATGTTTTCTGTCATGTATGCAATGTAGGAAGAGAAAAGAAAAGAACACAGAAGTAAAAGGATGGGAGGGGACTCAGGTTTGGAAAGGGAAAGGGACAGGAACATGATACAGAGAATTCTGGGAGATCTAAGCACATTGCACACACACACACACACACACACACACACATACACGGGAATATCACAAGACATCTGTTACTTTGTATAATTAATACATAGTAATAGAAATTTAGCAATTTTTTGATGAACAAAATTTATTCCTCAACCTAAAAATAGTGATAGTGACCTAGAGACTTCATCTGCCTTTCTAGACAGTCTCATTTAAAACAAACAAAAACTTGGAAGGAGTGGTGTAGTCATTTAACAGGTTAGCAGCCCTCCCACCCAGCATAGGTGATTTCTCTACCAATCGACACCCACATACTTTAAGAACCAAAGGATGTTGTGTGGGCTTTGCTATCTTCTTTTCCCTAGGTTTCCCAGAACAAAGGCTTCCAGAAAACTTGAGCAAGAACTTTCAGCTCCATAAATCTTCTAGACATCATGGAATGGAACTCAGAGTTCCAAGGCCTTTGATGAATATTAAAAACCCTTCTTTGCATAACTGTCACGTCCTTTGCAAGGAAAACCCAGAAAGCAATTGCTTTCTTCCTTCCATTGCTGGCCCTGTGTCTTCAGAGGAAGTATTGTATCTGTTTTATGGCCCTTTAAGAGGGAATGGATTAGTGAGTTTCATAAATTCAGAAGATGGAGACTCCAGAAAAAAATTATATATGTGACACTCAACACAGCCTGTGAAAACTTGTCATTACTAGAAGGTGTTAGTGACCACAAGATTGTAACTTCGGAACTGAAAACCATATTTCAAAGTGACTATTTGAGGTTTGATAGTAAAAAGTCAAAGCTGAGAAATTGCAACATCAGATCTTATTACTGCCAAGTCACCTTGCCTCCTAATTAAAACAGGCACAACAATGTTCTATAAATGGATTCTATTTTTTCCCACTAACAAACGAGAGAAAAGCAGATTTTAATGCACTAATTAGCTTAGTGATTAATTAGCTGAATTAAGACCAGTCTTTCCACTGAAGAAGTAACAAACTACTAAAGACAGAGTGTTAGGTTCTGAATCTTAATCCACTTGGCCAATGTGAAGATCCTCCTGTGCTTTGATTTTTCCTATAATGGTCAATCATCTGTCCTAAATTATGTTCCTGAATGAAAAAAAAATAGAATAAAATAAAAGGAGAAGAACATAACTACTCCTAAACTGTGGAGATTTTTTTTTATTGTGTATATAAGGAATTTGAAAGCCGGCAGAGGGAAGAGTCTGTCTGAAAATGGCGGCATGCTAAACTGGATGAGGAGAGCAAAAAAGGAGCCCTTAACAAAATGGCTGAATCGCACAGGGACCAGGGTGAGGGAAGAAAAGCAGAAGCCCAGACCCTAAGAGTGAGAAATTTCGAGTGGAAGACAGGTCAAGAAGTGCTGGGAGGAGCCACAGATACAAAGCCAGAGGGCTAAGAGAAGCCATGGGTATTGGGTGATGCTGGGAGAGTTGGGAGGAGCCACAGGTACTTAGGCATGCTGGGAGAGTTGGTCAGTATTCCCCCTTAATATGTTGTTAGTAGGCACTTCAACCATTTGACTGGGTTTCTGAGACCTAACAGTTCCCAGTGTCTGTAGTCTTCAGCATTTCTGGGTTTCTGGGTATTACATCTACACTTGTGGAAGCTGAGAGTTCCATACTGCCTGGACCTCATGGCGATATTTGTGGTTTGCATATTCTAAACCACAGTCAATATATCGGAGGGTTCAATGATCAAATGATTTTGGAAAATGCTATGTTATTTGCCTTGTGGATCTATAACAAAATCTATTAACAGTGTATAACATTAGATATTATTCTACTCTGTTTAACCCCGTGTTTCCCAGCTCTTAATTGTCCAGGACCCTCCTTTTGGCACACTGAATATTAACAGACACATAGCTAATTAACATCTTGAGATCCTGACAGTTGTGTGGCTAATGGGTAAACACTTAGTTTTTCAATACCCTCCCTAACTATGCTAATTAGCTCTCTCCCTAGCCTCCTTTCCCTTTTCCTGTGTCTTGGCATCCTAGGTCATTGGCCCCTCCTACTACAGCATCAGGAGCCTCATCTTTTTTCCCACCCATGGGGTGTTGATTGTACCACTTGGCAATATCTCAGGATCTTGGGCCTGGAAATAAGAACTTGAGAATAAGGGTCAAACTTTCTTCCTCGGCCTAATTAATACACTGAAATGAAAAAAGATACTGCTATCGAAGACTGAATGGAGACTACTCACAGATAATCAGGGCTATCTCAATGTTTAATATTTGAGAACAGTGAGATGCCAATTACAAAATGGCGAGCGTTTCAGAACTTATGGTCACATGACCTGTGAATGGTCACATGACCTATGTTTTTTTTTCTCCTACACTTTCCCTCCAGCTGCCTTGTGTATCTAATGAGACAAGTTCACAGTAGCACACGGTGGTAAATGCATACTGACTCAGATGTTCAAACCAGAAAGTGCATTAGAGTTTCTTCTTCAACACTCAGTCCAGTAACGCACAGCTGCCACTGCTGCCTTATCCCCCTGTGTTCAGTTACTATTCCAAGCCTGGGTCAACATGATCACCTTGTGCAAAGTACAGTTTCCTCTCCCTTCTTTCAAGGAAGCACTTGGACTCTGCTGAGTCCCCGCAGCACCACAGTTCACCAAAGCTGGCCCTGTCCCTTGCTGAGTCCACTCCTCTGCTGTGGATGAGTGATCTCTTTTGACACCTGTACCCTTAGAACTTGCTGCTGCTGAGGCTTCAAAGTCACACCTTCTCCAGCTTCCTGATCTCACTCCCAGGCCTCTTGAAGACATTTAGTCTCTCAACACTCCTGCTTTTCTCCACAGGTACCAAAGAGACCTCTGAATATTTAATGGGTCCCCTACAACAGTTCTTAACTTGTGGGTTAAAATCCCTTTAGGGAGTCAGCTGGCCTTTTCAAGGGGTTACTAAGACCATAGGAGAACACAGATATTTATATTATGATTCATAAATGTAGCAAAATTACAGTTCTGAAGTAGTGATGAGAGTATTTTTACAGTTGGGGGTCACCACAAAATGAAAAACTGTGATAAAGGGTCACAGAATTAGGAAGATTGAAAACCACGGTCCTATAAGGCATGAATATGAGGGCAAGCTCACCTGAGATAGGATGTTTGGAGGATATGAAGCATCAAACCCAGTGTCCTCAGTTGTCATTCTAGTATCCACTACTATGAGTTGCTTTTAGAATTATGCTTGCATTAACTCTTTGTCACTGCAGCACATTTACTAAAGAGGTCATTTGGGATGTTTTCATCTGTGATGGATTGGCCCTATTGCTTTGGAGCTTATGGCAAGGCAGTACATTATAGCCCGGAAGTGGCTGAAGACCATCAGGCAAGAACTGGGGGTCCCACAATTTCTTTCAAGGAAACACAGTGACCTGAAGACCCAATGCTAGGCCCCACTTAAAAGTCCATCACCTCTCAAAAATGCCAAGCCGAGAACCAGACTTTTGATGACATCCCAGTGGGCCTTTCAAGGACCATTCCAGATCCAAATAAGCATACATGCATACGTATATAAACAATTATAACAGTTGTAGCGCTTATGTATTTATATACATTAATACTGTATGTGCCAATAGTATGCTAGTTTATAAAGATTATAACTAGTTGTAAAGTTGAACTTGAATGGAAACAGGCAGGTATAAAGAAGTCAGAGAATGCCTCACATCATGCAAGAGTGTTCCAGCAAAACAGCTCTGTGCAGATTGATACCTATGGCCCTGGGTATTGGGTGCAAGAAACTCCATCACTCCTGCTTCCGAAGCCCTGGCATCCTTTAGTATGGGCCTCATGAGTCATCTGAATTATTGAGTCTGACTCAGGAACCATGCTGCTATCTCTTACCTCATCCCTATTCTCTACTCATTGGAACATGTGCTCACCTTGGTAGAGCCTGAACCTGAGGGAGCCTGGGAAATGTAGGTCTTGTCCTGAACGAAGCTTTGACAGGTTGGAGACATATCCAAGAAAGCCTTTGGAGTGAGAAGGAGGGAGGCACCTGTGAGTCCTCTGAGCTGGGGTGCTTCACTGTTTCTATTCCCTCACCTTTCATGTCCCCCTGTTCCCCAATCTAATTTCCTCTAGTGAGCCCAAGTGTGCTTCAGCCTCAAGCTATGCCCTTCTCAAGTCTTTATTTCATTCTAGAAAATATTTATTGTTCTACTTGAAGGATAATGCCCTGATATCATTTCCTCTGTTCTCTCAACAGTATGTTTTGCATTTTTTTAAAAAAGCTTTTACCTTTCATATGTAAAAAGAAATGTCTGTGGTTAAGCAAACAGAATAAAATTATCCATTCACTCAATGAAGCAAGAAGTACAAGAAGATGTTAGTTTTGTTTTCTGAGACAGGGCTTCTCCGTGTAGCCCTAGCTATTCTGGAACAAGCTCTATAGACCAGGCCGGCCTCAAACTCATAGATCCACCTGCCTCTGCCTCCCCAGAACTGGGTTTAAAGGCACTCACCACTATGCTCAGTGATTACTTTTTTCAACTGTGAATTTAAGACAAATGCACAGTGACTTTGAAATGGAAACTGGCCCAGACATTTGAAGCACAGAACAGCCTTTCAAAGTGAAGGTAATCTGGTTGAGGTCACCAGGACCATGGCCTGCTGCTCTCCTTCCAGGGGTTTATGGAACACCAATGTCTGTAAGCATGAAGATGAGTAGGGAAATGTGACTGGAATCCAGCCAGCAGAAGGTGCAAGACAATCGACAATCATGGCAGCACATCCTTTAGGCATGAAGAACAAGCACCACAGCCTGCTTCACTAGGCTGAATATAGTTGTCCTAACAGAGGACCTGAGAGAGGCCATATAAGATAGGGGTACCTCAAAATAGAAATCTCATGAACCCACAAATCACCACATTAAATCTTTCATTAAACTCATAGATAATAATGTATGATGAAAAAAATGAATGTAGATTTATTAAGGTGTCTAAATGTATGGTTAGTTTATGATGTCAGAAACTAAATACCCTGAATTCATGGAAATATGCCTAGGTTATTGGCAATGAAAATTCTTACCTATAGGTCAGTTGTAACAGCTTAGGGTCAGAAACAAACAAAACCAGGATCTGTGTAGAGATTTGTTCGTCTATACAAGATGTAAATTGATGGGAAGAATGCAATACCAAAAGGCAGATATGTCGCAAGTACCTAATCTATAAAACACACTTAAAATGAAAAGGTTCAGACAGAAGCAAATAGGGGCTGGATGGGTACCCATGCCTCCTCCCCAGCATCTTATCTCACTTGGCTGTGGCCACAGCTCTGTGGAGCAAGAGTTACCTCACTCGTGTTATCTAATTGGAGATGAAGATTCTGAGGTCACACTACCCATAGTAACTGGCCTGGAACTGGAGTCTTCAAGCAGTCTGATCCCTGAGTTGTGTTTTTCCCCTATCGTTCCCATCACCATTGATTCTAACCTTGTCTGACTTCCCACCAGACTCCAAGCTCAGACAACAGATGTGGATCTGTTGTCTATGTGTTTCCCAAACACCTAGTGTAGTGTTTGATAGATGTTAAATATATTTGCAAGTTAGAAAAGGATAAGAAGAATACCTCCTTTCCACATAAAAATAATTATTAATACCCTGTTTATTTCCTTATAACCTTTCCCGTATACACATATTAAATACATTTATTCTTTGGTTTGTTTGTGTGCACGTGTGTAATGAGTGTGCACTTGTGCGTGTTGTTGGGAGGAACTGAACTTGGGATGTTGTGCACGCTAAGTACCTTCTCTGTTATCAGTGGATACAATTATTCTTATAAGAGACTTACAGCAGACATGCAGCATTCTTTCTGTAGGTATTGCATCTGTCATAGTTCCCCATTTCAGTAACTACTCTTGAGAAGCCGTGTAGTGAAAGAATAGTGCACCTAGCATGCACTAAGAGTAGTGAAATAATAGTGCAGCTAAGAATATAGTGTAAGAGTCGGTCACTAATTCATTTTGGAAATTTAAGTAGAGATACATAGTTAATGATAGCATGAACTTAGTTGCATACGTATCATTGCACTCATCAGACTTCTTTAAAAGACTTTACAAGTGTTGATACCAAGAATAAACATTAGACATTTTTGAAGCCCTTACTTATCACCATGAACATATATATATTATTTATATGTATATATAAATATATATACATATAATATATAGATATATATTTTAACTAGTAGTATGTAAAAAACTCCATTTACCTTCCCTATGATTTGTTCCTTACAAATAAAGTATAAGATTTTGAAACCCAGCTTCCCATGAATCTTTGCATGGTGCCCAGAATCTGGGTTGTTTTTTGTTTTTTTTTTGTTTTGTTTTGTTTTGTTTTGTTTGTTTTTTTTTTTTTTTTGGAAAGAGTTTTTGATGACAGAATTTTTTAAAATTGTATTTTTCTTCTGTTCTGCTTAATTTTTCATGTCTTAGATAACAAATGAGGTTGAACACTGCGTGTACATTCATCGGCCATTTGTCTCTCTGCTGAGACCCATCTTTCTCTGTCCTTGTCCTCGCCTCCATCGGAGTATTTGTCTTTGTGCTTTTGATTCACAAGAGCTTCTTATAAATGAAAGAAATTAATCCTTGCACATCATATTTGTGTGGTTTTTCGGAGGGAAACACTGACGATGACTGTGGAGTCAGTGCCACAGAATGCTTTCTTTGTTGTCTATCACTTCTATAGTTAAAGCTTCTCTCAATTAGAGACCAGTACAATATATGCTTGTAATTTCTTGTAATGTTTTATGGATTGTCATGTGTTTAACCCATCTAGAATTCAATATATTATTCATTCATTTATTAATTTCTTTCTTTAACAAACATTTATTTTGCTCTAATTATGCACCAGACACGTAATGTGAAGTGAGAATCTTAACTTGATATTCCACTCAACTGACTTAGTTTATATTTCTCCGTTATTACTTATTACATCCTCAATTGCTTTTTTATTACATTTTAAAAATTATATTAAATTTATTAAATATTAACATATACTGCCTGGATGCTTATCTTATTGATAAGTTACTTATTTGTTTTTTATTAAATATTAAATATAAATTTGCTAATTGTACTGTTTATTTGATAGCACATAAATTTAATAATTAAATCTACATGATACTTGACATTCTGGGTGCAGTTTCTTTATTCATTTGCCTTTGATTCCCACAGGTTCTCATTCCTCTGATGGCTGCAGCTCTAAAATTTATTGGAAAGATAGACAGGCGTTGCTTCTACTGATTGCTCATCTAGGTTTTGTTGAATCAAAAGCCATTTTTGTTCAGGTCCGATCAGAATTATTTCATCAAGGAACATATATGTTAAGCAGGTGAGAGATCCTGTGTTGATGCTGTCCTGTCTTCTCTGTGTGTCACAGGATGACGTATCCACACATGCATGTCCAAGATGACACCCACACTGGGTTTGTTCATTTCGATGGGTATTTCCAACAGGCCCTGCTGCTCTCCCTTTAATTTACACAGCTCAGTGCTCTTCTGTCTGGGATAGGGTATTGTTTATTAATTTGTTATGAATTATAAATTTGGTCTCTGGGTCTCAGGTTTTTGTCTTTGGTGATACATAGTCACTGGCCCAGTTTCTCTCGAAATCTGGAACCACTGCGATGTGGGGTGGCAGTGTAGCAGATGAGACACCTGCCCTTCCACACGCCTTTGAAATAGGCCCTATAGCTGGGGAAGATTGCTGCATTAAAACAATCTCCTTTTTATCTCGGATAACCCCCTGGAATGATGCAAAAATTAAGTAGATTTTGTCACTCAAATCAATTTGAGAATGCTTTCCTATAGACAGATAGCTTTTCATCCTTGTGCTCACCAAATTCCACATCTTACCATCTGTCTTATGTTCTTTGGGTTTGTGTGTCTTTTTATTTTTATATACCATGATTTTTCTTTACTCTTGTCATCTGGTTTTATGCTCTTGGTTTGTGCAGCTTTGCAAATTTCCTGGTTCTCCTTTTGCAAAACAAACAATGTTGCTATTATTTTGTAGTTCCTTTCTTCTTAGTTTGGAAGACTGTCTCAGTGGAAGACAACCTTCCATTGGGAAGGAAATGTCTGCCTTCAGATGATCCAGAATTGAGAGGTGGGAAGTGAGCCAGTCTGGGCTTACAGGCAGTGCTACATTCTCACCTGAGTCCAGAGTCTCAGTAGGGTCTCAGCTGTGGGAGTTGAGAGGGAATATTCAGTAAAAATATTCATCAGTAATTTTTCTTGGAGAATAATTGTCCCCTACAGTCGAGGCCTATAGGGATGTTTGGTTGCTGTTTGTACATGCTTGTGTATGTGTTGGTTGGTTGATGGGTTTGTTTTGGGCTTTGTTTTATGGTGTTTGTTTGTTTGTTTGTTTGTTTGTTTTAATCAGCATTTTGAGGAGGTCGTTTCATTTCTACTAGTTAGCTCACTGAACCTGAGACCCATAAGCTATTTCTGTTTAGTATGGAAACAGAAATGAGTGCCACTGTTTCCCCACTCCCCTTTCTTGCTTCAACTCTACTCAGTTCTCCACGTAAGCAAGCCCAGTTGTGCTGAAAGGCAAGCTGACAACGTATGCACAGGGAGGGAGGAGAGGAGGCTTGGTAGGGATGTGGAAGAGTGTGTTCTGCTGGTTGAATCCACGTAGTTTAGCATGGTCCCTGGTCTTCTCTTCTGCACATTGCTTTAGAAATCCAGTGGAGTGAAAGTCGGCAGGATCCATTTGCTCTTATCTTGGGAAGTGTGATCCTAATTGGGTCTTGAGTCTGGGACGCGGAACTAAGGAACCAACCAACAGTACATTTCTCATTCAGCTTTCTCATTCCATTTTGGACACTAACTATTCTCCTAATGCCTGCATACTTCATTCCCAGCCCCAGGCACCGTCAAGGAAGGGCGGGACCTTTAATGGGTAGAACCTGGTGAGAGGAAGTGACGTCACTGGGTAGTGTCCTAGAAAAGGAAATGGAGATGCCTGCTCCTCCTCTTACATTCCCTTAGCTTCTCAGTCCCGTGAGTTGGATGGATTTGTTTTTATCACAAAACAGAGATGTGTGGTTTTGTCCTACCATAACAGTCCGCCTTGTTAAGGAGTCAAATGCAGCAGGAACCAACAGACCAGGACAGAAGCTAAAGGAAATCTTTTCTCCTTGTAAGCTGGTTTTGTAAGATGCCGTATCACCTAGCATCCCGCAGCAATGTGGCTGACTTGCACAGTCTTTTCTCTCATGTTGAACACGTCGTCTGTCTGTAGCTTTGTCCTTTTGCCTTTAGCTGGGAAAAAGACATGCACACTCTGTTTCACTTATCTGCTCAACACTACTTATTGATTACACTAATCTCTCTCACAGCAGCAGGTACCTGAGTACCCAGGCTCATGCCTGGTACACGAACCACAAAGGATGGGGATATTCTAAGGAGACACTTTGCCCAGCACTCTATTTAAATAATAGACCCAAAGAAACGAAATTCTCCCCCAGGTATCTCATACTAAAAGAGAAAGCTCAAAACATGGACCAGCAAGAGAGGAAAGATTTCTCCCAGAAATAGATTTGGAACTTGAAGAGACAAAGATGGAACAGTGTTGCCCAGGGCCACACACTGACTGATGATAGTTTAGATGCATGAATCTGGGCCCCTTCTTGAACCTTAACCTCACCTGAGGACGCCCAAAATGGACTTGGACTTGGGGAAGGTCGCTCAGTAACTGTGTGCCTCTTTTCTTTTCTTTCTTTTTTTTTTTTTTTTTTAATCTGTGTAGCCACACTGGCCGTCCTTGTGCTTTTGCTATTACTTTGGTGTTTTAATTGGCTTATCAATGGAGAGTGGCAGAATCTGCCTTATTGAGGCACATATTATGACCCTAAACCTAAGAATAGTACCAATTCGGACCTAATTTCAAGTTCCATTTCAAAATAGCCATTTACAACTCATGATACACCTCTGAAAAATGTGATGAACCTCTGTGATGGTTTGAAAGAGAAACGTTCAGGCATTTGACCAATTGGTCCCTGGTTAGTAGTCATTGTAGTTAGGGTTGCTATTGCTGATAAGGGCAGGAGTCGTGGGCCCAGCACCTGTAAGCCAGCTCCTCTATTACTTTTCCATTGGGGCTTCCTTGCCTAATCTACCCCATGAATGGCTTCTTGGAGTTCTAAAGCACAGAAGGGTCTGTGAATGTCGTGATGAACCTGTCACAACTAGCAGAGCACAGGATTGGGGAAAAGAATTACAGCTGATGAAACTAGCGACAGCTGAGTGAGCCTCTGCATTAGGGATATATGGTGGTAAATCCTAAGTGTCAACTCGGTTGGATTGAGAAACCTTGAGGAGATGATTGAGGCATGCTTTGGGGTGTCTCAGTCAGTGATCAATCAGTAGGAGAGTTCGACTATCAGCAACGCTTTAATTTGCTGATGAGTTCAGAATTTGAATAGACTATGGTTAGGGGCAGAGTATGGGAGGTGGGGCCTGGTCTGAGGGTGTAGGTCAGTGGAGCATGATGGGACTGATATCTTCCTTACACAGCAGAAGGTAGACTCAGAAGCATCCCTGAGACAGACTTTCCCCTTCAAGGAAATAACCTGCAACCTGACAGGAGACTGGTGACAACTGGCCAAGGGTTCAGTCCCAACAAATGGACTCCAGACACTCCAGGAAGAGGAGTGGCTTGCTATGACTGAATCCAGGATAAGTTCCTCCAGGTCTTCATGCTGAACACCAAAAGGACACCAGCCTCAGCAACAACCTTTCCATGAAGCTGGTGGCCAAGACACAGGGAACCTCCTCAGGACAACCAAGGTAGACTACAGCCCAAAGCACCAGGAGAATAAGACATGATCCAGTCATGCAAAAGAAGGCTGGCAGACTTGTCTGAAGACAAAAGTATGAGTGCTTTGCTTTACCTTCTGGGACTTTCAGTCCATTGATTTAGCACGAAAAAAAATGTCAAGGGACTTTTTGTAAAGCAGTCTCTACCTGGCAGAACCAACTTTGGGATCTAGTGTTTCTGTTAAAAATTATTTTTGGCTACAAACAACCCAAATCCCATTTAACAGTGCTTTTATGACATGAACATTTATTATTGACTTAGCAGGGGAGTCTAAGGTTAGCTGATTCAACAGCTTATGATCTAAAAATCCAGGGGTTTTCCACCTTCCAACTGTGCTGCTTGAGAACCTTGGCTCTTTGTGTTTGTTTCATGGCTACAAGATGACTGCTGGGATGCCAACTCTTTCAATCATGTCCAAAAGAAGTACACATCATGGCAACTTGTTCTTTCCTCATAAAACTCCATGTATTACAACTCCTTCCTTTCCTAAAATCCTCTTCCCACTGCACTGGTCAATACTATGTTCTGAGTTCTATTGGCCAAAAGGGCTAGAAAGGGGTGAAGGGTAAAATGATGAGACTGGTTTTTGAGAGGTCAATTAATAACCTGTCCCACATCCTGTATAGCACAAGGAGGCAGAAGATGCCTTCCCCTTGCTTTAAGGAGACTTGTTTTCTAGGACTACAAAGACCTTTTCGAGAGGGAGGAGAAAAAAACTGTAGCTACCTTGGACAAAAAATCCATTCAAGCTTAAAATGCAAGAGCATTAACCGCTCAGAGCCATCACCAAGGAGAGATAAAATACGTCTGCTCTCCCCAGACCTCGGAGATGCCTGCTGCGTGATTATTTTTTTGGCTGAGAAAGCTGCTTAGCCTACAGAAAAAGAAATGTACCTGAACATTTATGAGTCGGCTTTTCAAAGACAGCAACCCATCTTCCCCTTCACCCCTCCCCTTTCTCCTTCCCTGTAAAGGAACACTTAGCAAAACTAAATAAATTATCAGCTAGGCCATGAGAAAAGGCTCTCACAGGGCAGCTTGGGGGAGAGCCTGTAGCCATCTTCAGAACTGAAGTCTTGGGATGGGGAGACGAGAGGAGGAGAAAGGCAAGGGGAAGCTGGGAAAGACTAGGGGAGAAGGGCAAAGACTAGGGGAGGGCCTGGCAGACAGAGAAGCTAGCAGTGTCCTCTCCCTTGCTCTTCCTCTTGTAGCAAGGAGATGTGGGACTGCCTCGAACTGACCCAGGGAACTTCTAGCCAAGCTGTCATCTTGCAGTTGTTTATCTGGATCAAGGCATCATGTTCCAGCAGAGGCTGGGCTGAGCCGAGGCCAGCAGTCCCTGGCCCTGGCTCCAAAGCTCTGCTCCACTGTGTTCTCCCTGGCCGCCCTGTGGGGGTGTCAATGGATTCTGGACTTGGCCTTATCTGGAAACCAAATGATGACCTTTACCTGGGCTATTGTAATAACATTTGGCTGTGCTATGGACTAGGTTATGTGTTCCCCTCTAATCCACAGGGTGCAATGTTCAGTTCCCACAGTGCCAGATCCCACTGTGGCTTCAGGAGAAGGGAAGAGAAATGTCTTTAATTCCACCATACTTTGGGGAGAGATCTGGTGACTCTCCATCTTGAAAACAGGAAGAGCCTCACCGGGCCCAGGCCTCAGGTCCAGCATCTGTAGCTTGGACTTCCAGCCTTCAGAGCTGTGAGGAACAGATTACTGTCAAGTCTTTGAGCTGTTGTATTTTGTTATGTCACCTCAGTCAGTGTGACTTATACAGTCTGCTAAGTTGCTTGAAAGAAGCAAGTGGGGGAGTTGGGGGGAAGGGGGAGGGGGGAGGGAGAAGGCAGTGGTAGTGAGAGGCTATAGGTAGTGCAAATGGGAATCCCCATGATGACACATGCCCTGGCCTTTGCAACTCAAGAGGCATCTGGAGCCAGAAGAAGCTGAGAGGCCATCTCATTCGGTGTTCTGCTGAGGTGAAGAGATGCCATGACCACCACAACTCCTATAACATGTATTTCCCAATCCCTCCCAAATAGTGCCATGCCCTGATGGCCAAGCATGCAAACCCAAGAGCCAAAGGGGACCATTCTTTTCAAAACACCACAGAGGCCATGTAGGCCAGCTGGGCCAATGCTGACATGCCTGCTTTAATGGGTATGTTCCTTTCTTAGAAAGGCCAGAGCCCTGAGGAGTGGGGATTAACTATTTCCACCTCACAGGGCTGCACCAGAAACAAAGCACAGCCTCCTGCTTCTTTTTGACAAACAATGGGGCCGGGATGTTTTGTGGAATTAGCAGCCACTTCCTCAAAGACATAAATTCCCTGAGTTTTAGGGAACAATTAGAGGTTAACCTTGGCTCATTAAGTTCATAATTCCAAATCCACTGACCCTCTGGAACATTCTGGTCCCTGAGAGGAAGCTGAAAAGGTTTCTGTGACAGAGACGTCTTACAAAGTCTTGCTCCTGTCTGGTTAGCTAAAGGCATGCTGATGCTCCTGCAGAGTGCATTTCCTTTTCCATCGGGAAGAATAAAAGGGAAAATGTTGCCCTCTCTCTCTCTCTCTGTCCCATGCCTACTCCCAAAATGAAGCAAGGCCAGACACTGCTCCCTTGGGTTCCTCCAAATCAGAGGCCTGAGATGGGCCTTAGGGGACCATTCTGCTCCCCTGCTGCAGCAATGGCTGCAGTCAGCAGGAGCATGGGGTATGTGGCCTGTGCATTCATTCAGGACTTGACTCTGTGTCCTTTTAGTTGGCTACTAAGAGAGAACCCAACAAGCTTGCCTAGCCTGGAGCCCTGCATGGTAATGAGGCACACCTCTGCTCTTGGCTGGGGCAGCACCTGCTAAGCTCCACCTCAGGAGAGACATAGTGCTAGCTGTTGGCCCTGTTCTCTTTGTGGTTTCAGACATTTATTTTAAAACCTGACCTTTCTTTTGTCTTTGCCATATTAGAAGCATGGGTACATTCTTTTTGTCTCTGTCTCAGTCTCTATCTGTCTTTCTCTCTCTCTCTGTCTCTCTGTCTTTCTCCATCTTTCTTTCTCTGTCACTGTCTTTGTTCTCTCTCTCTCTCTCTCTCTCTCTCTCTCTCTCTCTCTCTCTCTCTCTTTCCCCCCCTCTCTCTCTTTCCCCCCTCTCTCTCTCCCTCTCTCTCTCTCAGCAAAACAAGCTAGGTTACCATTTCCTTTTGGGGGCAAATGCCAGCCCTGCATACTTCTCCTGAGATGATTTCACCGGCTATGCTAATTATTTTTTAGGGCAAGCATAATAAAACCCAGGTGACTTGCCTCCAGACATTTTTTCCTTATCTTCACACAGCTCCGGATCGTTTTCCCCTGCATGGCAAGCAATTACCATGATCTCTCCGGTTTTCACCAGACATTCTTTGTTGGAACCCTGCTAGTGCCCACAAAGGTTAATATGTTTCTGCTCTGCAAAATGTAGGCGTTATCTTATGGATTGTAAGACATGCCTGTGACACTTGAGTCTAGACAATTTACAAGATCAGCAAAACAGAGGAGGGGTCTCAACTGGCATCTCCACTAATAATGTTCTCTCATCAGAGCTTGAATCAGTGGGGCATGGTGGTGACTGGTATCGTGTTTCTGTGGGGACACAGGTTTGACCTATACACAAGACCTGCTCCTCCAGGGGTACTAAGGAGTTTTGCGGGGGGACAATCTGCTTTTGCTGGCAAAGACCCAGGGCTGTATTTTCACTGAGAAGAAAAAAAAAAGTAGTTCTTGTGTTGTTTCCCATAATTATCGCACAGTTTATTTAAATTAAGATTTAAGTGTTACATGTATCATCTGCATGCAGGGATAATAGGATGGACCAGGAGAGCTGGACCACATATTTGGAGTGACTCTCTAGAAAGGAAAGTGAAGTCCTAGACATTGATGCGGAATGATGAGGTTTAGTATCCACTTGCCATTAAGGCCTCACTCAGTTCAGTAGGTACAGTGCTTCCCCAGCATGTATAAAGCCTTCCCTGCCTTTAGTCTCCAGCACAGGATGTGAGGGTACACGCCTGTAACTCAAGCACTCTGGAGGTAGAGGCGGGAAGATCATCAAGGTTATGCTCAGTTACAGAGTGAGTCTGAAGCCAGCCTGAATTATAAAACTCTGCCTCCCACTACCCCACCCCGCAAAGGGAAAACGAATAAAAAATAAAAAGTATTGAAGACCCCCATACTCAGGAGACCCTTCCTCAAGTCTCAGGAAATCACGACCACCCAAAGATCACAAGAAACCATACCTGGATGCAATCAGCAGAGGCTTTATTAGGGAAGTTGGCCGACCAAGGTCAAACCACGAGCTCTCTCCAGAGCGGAGTTTGACCTCGAGTGGCGGGCTAAGGAGTCTTTCATAGCATGGGGTGGGGAAAGGAAGGCATTTTCGCGCGGTTACACATGAATGGTTGCATTTTCGTGTGGTTACACAAGATTGGTTGTTTTACAAATTTTGAACATAGCACTGGGAAGACCAAGGGAGGGAGGGGTAACCAAGAACAGTGGAACATTTCAGAGGAATCTAGCCCAAATGATCCAGAGTCATGTGAAAATCACTCTGCACACTCATTCTTCTCAAAAATGTGGTTTTACCATGTCACTACCCTACCCTGTCATTTACCAACTATTTATTGGCTATTTCTCACTTGTTTCAACCGTAGAGCCACAGCCCTGTCATTGTGTTTCGCCACCTGAATGACTTTCAGCCAGTTCCTGAAACTGGCCTGGCTTGCTTCAGAGAAAAATTTCCATGTCCCTAAAAGAACTTAAAAACCATCTATATATGTATATATTCTATAAAAATGATTTTTATAATTTTTCATTCTTCAGTATGACCAGAAAGATGGCTCCATGGGTAATGAGCTGACCTCCAAGTTTGTTGACCTATGTTTGATCCCCCAAAACACATATTGTGTAAGGAGAGAATAAATTCCCACAAGCCCTCTGACCTCCACACATGCTTCATGGTATGTAAGCCCACGATTCATTAAATAAATGAAAAATAAAAACAAGCAAATAATGATAAACAATAAATAATGTATGTCAGCTCACATGTGGCTTCCTTACATGCATGCCTGTCACTTGTCACTGGATCCCCTTCCTGTCTGAGTTACTTTTCTTGATGTTGGGTTAAAAATCCCCTGGAAATAAAGCAAGTGTAGGAAGAAAGAGTTTGTGCATTGCCTCACATCTCAAGGGCACAGACCATCATGGTGGGCAGTCAAGGCTGTGGGAACTTGAAATGTCCGGTCACATTTCACCCACAGTCAAGACATAGAAAAGGATGTGATACTCAGTCAACTTGGCTCTTAATAGTCTGGGGCCAAAGCTCAAGGATGGTATTAACCTAACCAAGATAATCCCAACAGGCATGGTCAGAAGCTAGCCCAATCTAGATAACCCTGCACACTGGTAGCAGCTTGTCTCCTTGGCAACACTAGGTCCTATCACGTTGAAAATATTAACCATCACACTCCAAACCTGGACTTTGTCTTCTTCACCTCAGAGCCCATTTCTCTGAAATGGTTACAGTTATTTACTAAACTGGATTAGTGGTTCTCATTCCCCCCCACCCAGGGTAACCCCCTTCCCCTGTGATGATGAATTTGCCTATTTTTGTTTACCATTTTATCACCAGAGCCCAGAGACCCTGGCCCAAGTAGACCCCAATAAACATCTTACACTTTCACATCTGCTCAATTAAAAACCCACCACTGATTTTTCCCTTATAGTATTCATTTATCTATGAATATTGTAATATGTATGTCAGCTGTGTGTTATAAAGGCTCCACGTAGCAGTTAACTTTGTCGCTCAAGATGATACTGTTTGGATGTGCTGGAGAGATGGCTCAGCTAAGTGAAGGGGTTGCTATGCAAACATGGAAACCTGAGTTTGGATCCCCAGTACTCGTATAAGAGATGGCAGCATCTCTCTCCAGTGCTCAGAGGAAGGAGACAGGCAGAGCACAGAGGCTTGCTGGAAGCCAGTCTCGCTAATCAGTGAGCTCCAGGTCAGTAAGAGACACTGTCTCAAAAATTAAGTGGATAGGAAATGAGAAAGACAACTGACATAAACCTATTTTATATGTATACGAACACACACACACACGTATACACTCACACACACACATACACACACACACACACACACACACACACACACACACACACATACACACACACACACACACTGACTGTCTGGGGACAGTCAGAGGTGACCTGGAATTTGGGATTAAATTAAAAAGTAATTGGAGCCAATGAGCCTTATTTTTACTCTGGCAGGCTACTGAATGAACCAACGGTCTTAGGCATTCTACAGACAGACAGACAGACAGACAGACAGACAGACAGACACACACACACACACACACACACACACACACACACACAAACACACCACACTACATACACATAGCCCACTGCTCATTTGCTTCATCATGACACAGATGTGCGACTCAAAGCTTAACCCATGGCCCGGTTGTTAAGCAGTGGAGAAAGATGGATGGAGAGTGTTTCTCTGATCCCATCAGGATGTGTTGCCGGGAGACGCCATTGTTCACAACCAAAGAAGCAGGTTGTGCTGACTTTCATCTGACCTGCTGTCTAGACGGTGGGGGTTGGAGGGGGGTGAGAATAAAGGAGCTGTTCAATGTCATAGTAGCAGAAAGGGTTAAGGTCAAGGTCAAACCCCAGATCTGGAAATTTCCAGTCCTGAGCTTCCATAAGATAGAGTCTCTGCAACAGGAAGTGAGGCTGCTGTGCAACTTCCGGCAGAAGGAAGAGCAATAGAGCGTGCGCCCTTCTAGCTCTCATGTCACCTGTGACTCATTCACACATCTATAGGTCCCTGATGCAACTCCAGGTGCTGCAGCTGGAGACAACATGCCCAAACACGCTCACATAGACTCTAATTTTCGGTCACCATTATGCAAAAGCCCCTGTTCCTGCTCCTGCTCCTGCTCCTGCTCCTGCTCCTGCTCCTGCTCCTGCTCCTGCTCCTGCTCCTGCTCCTGCTCCTGCTCCTGCTCCTGCTCCTGCTCCTGCTCCTGCTCCTGCTCCTGCTCCTGCTCCTGCTCCTGCTCCTGCTCCTGCTCCTGCTCCTGCTCCTGCTCCTGCTCCTGCTCCTGCTCCTGCTCCTGCTCCTGCTCCTGCTCCTGCTCCTGCTCCTGCTCCTGCTCCTGCTCCTGCTCCTGCTCCTGCTCCTGCTCCTGCTCCTGCTCCTGCTCCTGCTCCTGCTCCTGCTCCTGCTCCTGCTCCTGCTCCTGCTCCTGCTCCTGCTCCTGCTCCTGCTCCTGCTCCTGCTCCTGCTCCTGCTCCTGCTCCTGCTCCTGCTCCTGCTCCTGCTCCTGCTCCTGCTCCTGCTCCTGCTCCTGCTCCTGCTCCTGCTCCTGCTCCTGCTCCTGCTCCTGCTCCTGCTCCTGCTCCTGCTCCTGCTCCTGCTCCTGCTCCTGCTCCTGCTCCTGCTCCTGCTCCTGCTCCTGCTCCTGCTCCTATGGAACTGCCTGGTTTTCAACAGCGCTCCCCAACCCACTGGCCAACTGGTCCTCTTGCCTTCTCTCTCTCTCTCTCTCTCTCTCTCTCTCTCTCTCTCTCTCTCTCTCTCTCTCTCTCCACACTTGTACTTTTCATTCCATGCCACGTTTCCAACAAACACAAACTTGCGAATCCCCGACATTTCCAATCCTGCGGCCCTCTTAGGTCTCCCGCTTCCAGATTCCACCGTTATACTGCCCACTCCTTTTTTAAGCTATGGATCCGATTATGCTGTTTTCTGTCCCATAAGGTGGGGCCGACTCATTTCCTTAGCTAGACTGGGAGCCCAGATCTGAGGTTTCAGGTTGGCTGAAATAGAGATTTTTAGTCTTTTAAAAAATAAATAGATTTTAAAACAATACTGAGGTTTTTGGGCATCAGATAAGAAGAACAAATTGGTCCTATGTTGCTCTCAGATTGTACCCTTTGCATCCTAGCACCTCCAATAGTTAGGCTTGGGTATCTAAATGCAGACTTCATTCTGCAGTACTTACACCCCCAAACCTGCTATTCTATGACTTCCTATGAGTTATTCATCCGTGAGTCACACCCATCCCTGGCCTGGAAGTGTCATGACGTCTTTCCACCCCTTCCCTTCCTGAAAGGAAGTGAAGTATGAGTTCTGGACACCATTCTGATGGTTATAGTAATAGCCCTCCACGTCACCAGCCACTAGTTATGGTTTTGTTGCTGGAATGGTCAGCAGAGAAACCAGACTACTTGGAAAGCAGCCTTTACCCCTAAACAAAATCAAACCTGTTCTGTCACCAGAACAGGTGCTGGGGTGTATCAGTCTGAGACATCTCTGCTTTTATCAACATTCTCTCCAAACTTCCTCCAGTTTCTGTACCTTAATAACCCTGTTTAGAATACAGGCCTGACCCTGTGAAGGTCTCAGAAGACTGTTGAATACCCACACCATTAAAACAAGAGCTTACCGTCACAAAAATAACAACTGGGGACAGTAGAATGGAAAAGAATTTTAGGGAGTTCAAAGAAGGAGTATGTTCACACCCATGTGCAGATCTGTGTTTGGACACATTTCCTCATCGTTTACTTAAAATGTACAAATATGGAAAAAAATCTTCTAAAAAAAGAATTCAATAGACACATGCAAAAGGGAGAGAAAATTGGACTGTGTTCCTCACTGCAAGGCACCTTCTCCTTTCCACTCTCGCTCGACACTATTCTTCTCTGCCTTTCTCCTAGTTTGCCCCTGAACAAGTCATTTACAAGAGATGGCTGTCGTGGAGCATAAAAAAATAATTTAAAAAATCTTCAAAAGGCTGGCAGCATAAAAACCCCTGGCTCTGTCGTTTCTCTGTTTCTGCAAGCAGCAAAAGATCCATAATTCTCACACTTAATGTAATTCCAAGGCATCTAAAGTGATTTACAGTCGGTTTACTCAATACTTTCAGCTTTATTTAATGTAACAGTTATGGCACATAAAAAGTTTATTGACAATCCTTTGGGAGTGCGATTGAGTAAGAAAGAGTCATTGCTAATACCATTACAGGAACAGAAGGCAGGAGTCTCAGCCAGTTTCCCCTGTGACCTTTGTGGTTTCTCATGCAAAGGTTATACAGGGAAGGGTCCCGCTCCACCTCTCTGCTCCTGTAGACCTGCGAGCTGTCTGTCTGCCTGCCTGCTACAGCCACCATCTTGACTGGTTTGGAGATCTCCAGATCTCTTTCCAAGCCTGTCTGGTATTGGCCTTGGATAAGCACCTTCAGTTTAGATTGCTTTGGAGTCTCCATTACTGTGCAGGGTCCAGGTTCAGCAAGGCCTGCTAACAGGGAAAAAAAGAAAAAAAAAAAAAGGACATTGTTATTTTTCCTCTCATTCTGCTTTGTTCTCTAAAGTAAAAATATCAGTGACCATTTGACCCACGAGAGTTCAGCTCTAACCTTTTTGGTTCCCAAGAAAGTGAACTCTGAGAAGTAGGGAGAGCCCTATCCAGGCAAAATTTGCTCACTGGCCTGGAGCCAGAAAATCTTTTGCTTCCAGTGGTTTCTGTTGGGTAGAAAAGAGGTGACTGAGATAAAACCTTGCCTCTGGATGTGTCCCTGATGTTTGGTAACAGCCTCATATCTTCCCCATGACTTAAAGAAAGAGAGGTTCCAGAAGACAAGAAAGACCAAACCAAGAAGCCGACTCCCTATTCTGTGAATTCAACAAAATGGCAAGTTTTCTCTTGCACAGCACGTACCATGTGAATCCTGTGCTGGTGTGCCTATTGGGAACCTCTGAGAACACAAGAGCCGATCGATCGGACCGCTGTGCAGTGTAGCCTCAGCACTTGCTCTTGGCCAAATAAGCATCTGGGTTCCTGATGACACTGACTGCTCCTGACTTCCCTGAAACAAAGCCTTGAGCTTTGGGGAACGATACATTTTACGCTTCAAGGTTTTTTGACAACTAAAGTGTTTTTTTCCCCCACTTTCACACACAAACTTAAAAACCTAGATCAAACATTATCTACGAGCATAATTTCAAAGTAAATTGCTCAGCTTTCGCTTCTTCCTAAACAAAGTGCCCTGATCTGAAAGTTCCCAGATTGTATAAAAGCCACGGTGTGTGTGACAGCTATTTCTCTGGATGGTGCTGCTCAGATTTTACAGCTCTTCAGCTATTCTGACTCCAAAGGCTTTTTGCCTTCTGAATCACACACAGACATGATTAACACACACATACACACACAAACACACACACACACAAACACACACACACACACAAACACACACACAGGTTTTTTTTTCCCCTTATTGTTTAAATTTTTTCTTCTTTCTCTAATATCTATACTAAAGACATATAATATATGTCTATAATATGTAATTATATGTAATATATGTCTATAATAACCAGTTCAGAAACTTGATTTTATGATATATGAATTTTTGTGCAGTACTTTTCTCGTCTGAATCTTCCCAAGTCTTTCCTATGATGATATTTATTGCTATTAAGAGTTGGGCAAAACAAGTAACATATAGAGAGTGTTATGGACATATATTTATATATGCTTACATGTTACTTTTTCAAAAAATTTTTGCAAAAATTCTGACAAGTATGCTCCTTAAGAGGAATGTAACATTGCCCCCGTGGTTCAGTCTCTGGACAAGGTAGTGATCCCACTGTGTCAGTCAGGGCTTCAGAAAATGCTCATGACCTCTCAGCACCAGCAGAACTGACTTCCAGATACCCAGTCTCCAGGATGAACTTCACCTGAACTTCACCTGCTCAGGACATATTATTTGTAAAGACCAGTCTCTTCCTGTGTCTCCACAGTCTGGTGGTTCAGTTCCATCACGAGGCTTGCTAACTCTTTAGAAATGTCTAAGGGAGGGGCCTTTCAGGGCAGGTCTGCCAGAACAGGGTGCCACCCCCAGGCACGCCCTCCAGCCTCTACAGCAGGAAGCCATTTTGTGAACATACAAAAGTATAGCAAGGTCTGTAGTGAAGTTCATATCTTTCCACTCATTTATCTTTGCACCTGCATGCTCCTCACGTTGTAGTGACTTTTTTCTGAAGATTCCCCTTTTCCTGGATGCCTCTATAGGCATCCAGAGAGTAATCTGCGGCGGGATGAGGTCTGCACTTCTCAATCACTGCTATCCTTAGGTAACAGAGGAGGACATTTGGGGGCTCCAGAAACTCATATGCAACAGTAATCAACTCCTGAATAAAGCAGAACTTTACAATGTGCTTCGGCGGGCCCTCCAAATTCAGTGTTTTGTGAACAAGTTGTTCCGTAGGTACTAGAACGTTCCACAGGTGCAGAAACCAGTCGTTAGGTAAGCGACTCAAGCAGCACCTACCATACAAGTAATAAGTACCAGCCCTAAGACCTGAGACCACACTCGGTAAAGAGCCTTTCGCTCTTGCCCTCGGCCACCTGGTACAAGACAAGGAAGGATTTTGAACTTTAGCCAGCTGTCCAAAGGATGTGAGCCTCCCCGCTTTGAGTCCTCTCTACTCTCAGGCCTCACCCTCAATTCCCTGAAAGATCTTGATCTCACAAGACCACACCAAGGAAATACTCAGTAAGTGATAATGCTTTCACTAAACTCTAGTGTGTTTTCACTGAAAACCTGAAGACTCTGAAAACCTTCAAAGGGAAACAAATGAAAGTCTGCATTGTGTCAGAATTAAATGTTTGGGCTAACAAGGTAGAATAAAAAAGAAAGAGAGAAAGAAGGAAGGAAGGAAGGGAGGGAGGGAGGGAGGGAGGAAGGAAGGAAGGAAGGAAGGAAGGAAGGAAGGAAGGAAGGAAGGAAGGAAGGAAGGAAGGAAGGAAGGAAGGAAAACAACTAGGAACATTTCAGTATGGCGCATGTGTGAGAATGAAAACACACAGATCAAAGGAGCCTTCCTGGTGGGGGGGTAGTTGTACCAGTAGCCACCAGAGGGCAGCAGAGGGTCAGAACAGGTGGTGAGACTAGCTGTTAAGTTAATTTCTCAGAAAAGGGTTGAGAAATGAAGAGACACCCCAGGGGACTGCCTGGGATTCTTCTCCCAGGCAGATCCATTCTTCATGGACAGTGTATCTGTCCCCAGACGCTGGGAACACTAGCTGCTGAAAGCTTGCAGATGCATAGCTGCTGAGAATTGCCTGCTTAGGGAACTGTTCTTTGCCCAAGGTTATAAGCCTTCTCCGGGGAGACAATGATTGGCCACTGCAGAAATTGGGAACTCTGCCTCAGTTTGTGATAACTCTTCAAGGCAGCGCAAGATCCAAAGTTTCAAGACTGTCTGAGGCTTTGAGTCTTCTAACCAACTCTGTCTTTCTGAAATCATTGGCATGTCACAAAATCACCTCTTGATGAACAGGTCTCCCATCGTTAACCTCCAGGGTCCCCTGGTACAGCAACAGCTCCTTGGTGTGGAGAAACCCAGCCATTGAACCAAAACATAGAAATAAAAGACACAGAGTAGGACAAGTGTGAGTGGGCAGGATGGGGGTGGGGTTGGGGGTAGGAGTAGGATGTAAAGTTTCTTTACTGGCACTTCAGAAGACCTTCCTTCCTTCCTTCCTCCCTCCCTTCCTTCCTTCCTCCCTTCCTTCCTTCCTTCCTTCCTTCCTTCCTTCTTTCCTTCCTTTCTTCCTTTCTTTCCTTCTTTCTCTCTTTCTTTTTTGGTGTGTGCAGTTAAATGGCAGTGGGTTCATACGTCTTTCCTCCCATCTACCTTCCTTCCTGGACTCACATCACTGGGCTGACAGCGCCCTCCCCTTCAAAGCCCCACCTAAGCGGTGCTTGCTCTGTGTTGCCTGCAGCTGCTGCTGGGTGGTACCCAATTACTAAGATGGGATCCCTATGAAGACATGGCCAAAGGAGACCAGCTAATAATAATAATAATAATAATAATAATAATAATAATAATAATAATAATAATAATAATAGTAATTAAAAGATGAAATTCTCTGGCTCACTCCCCAATTTGCTTGAAAATTTTATGTTGGCCTTTGCTTATTTTTTAAGTCCTCAGTAGGACTTTTTCCAAAATAATACAGAACCTGTGCCTTTCCTTGACTTAAGTAGGAACCCCTCTATCAAACCTCCCATTGTTAAGGAAAAGGACTTCTACAATCATGAGCTGCAAATCCAGCATTTTGTAGCATGCTCAGAGGTTGGGCCTCCGCAGGGAGACGACTGAACGGCCTATGGATTAATGTACTATTATTACATTACTCTTTAAGCTTCAAAGGTCTGCCAGGAGGGCTAAGCTCACTATCTATTCCATGACATTTTAAGAACAAATAATACATTAATATATTTAATTTGAGAATAAACACATACATTACAGGCGGGGGATTTTGTCTATGCTGATAAAGGCACCAAGTGACCTTTCCAGAGCAATCCCAGCACACAGAGCTGAAAGGGGCCCTGTTCCAAAAACCCGTTTCTATCTGCTGTAATATTCAGGCTCTGATGCATGTTTGACCTGTGAAAAGCTGCAGTTTCCATGTTCTTCAGAGATGGGAGCCATGGCTATAATTACTCCTCAGACTCTAATCTGCAGAAACACTAAATCTTATTGCCTCAAATTAGCTAATCAATTAAGTGTCAAACCACAAAATGTTGGAGATTTGGGGGTTGTATTTATTATCTTGGCAGTCACTTCCTCCCTCAGCCTCTTGGCTTCCCCTCTCTTCTCCTTGCAGGGGAGCTGGCTTTTAAAAATGACCGGTCACTCATTGTTTATTTCTGGCTTGTTAGCAAAACACAGTTGAAGTTACATAAGCCTGAAGCCCAGGACTGACTGACCAAATCCACCCTGCGATTGATAGGTTGGCTACTGTTCAAACTGGGCTGTGTGTTCTCTGGTGCCTTTCTTGGGATTAGCTTAAAGGAGAGCACGGTTGACATATCAGCCAGCATCTTTTTCAGTGTCTGCTAAGGCTGGCCATTTTGGAGCCTGCATAATTGACTGGGAGTCCTATTTATTGCCCTGTTGCTCTCCCGAGGAGAGTAAAGCACAGATGGTAGAGATTTTTTAGAATCCCCTGCTCAGAATCCCTATTTTCTCTGTGCTCCTTGGCTCTCTCATAGATATGTACAGCTTGCTACAACATAGGCTTCAGAGATCCAGGCACAAGGTGCCCGGGGGTGACACCCACTCACATCGCTCTGGATCTGGTATCTGTCCATCTCATAGGCTCTTCTGATGTGACCCTACCAAACACTTTACAACTTCAGCTTACTCTTGCCTTCTGCCCAGTTTAGCTACAAAACAGTGCCATCCTCGAATCTTAAGTAGACACAAGCAGATGACTAAGCTAATTCTACCTGGTAATGAAGAGTTAAAGAAATGCTCCCAGTACTTAAGGAGCATATAGTCTCATTGACAGGACAGAGATTTATGTACCTAACAGTTAAAACCCACAGGAAACGCACATACATTTAGTAACTGATCTGTGTGCTGTGAATCTATACAAGTCTGAGATGGGGTTATCACCACACTGTCTCTTGGAGACAACACATCATTTAGTTTGATAGGCCGAGAGGCTATTATACCAGTTCCAGACAGCAGTCAGTGGAGCTATACTTATCCTTGGCAATTAATTTTTTCTAAGCCTTGGGCATCAAGGTGTCCTTCCTCCATGGCACAGTGGCAAAAATAAATCGTCATAGTTTGTAATCTTATTAGGAGAAATCAAAAGTTGACAGCACCACGTTTGTCTCGAAAGCTTTTATTTAGTAATTTTATTTGAAATTCTACTTCTCCATGAAATCCCAATATCTAAAGCCTTGAACCAGTGTCTCATCCCAATCCTATTACTCCCCTACTACAGCTATGGAGATTAAAAAGAGGCCAGTATACATTTGCCAAATGTCCACTGCACACCTGCTTGGTCCAGGAGCACCCTCAGGTCTGCACAGTACTGCAGATGGGTAGGGTTTCATATGGTGTTTTGCTCTGGTCAGGGTGGTGTCTTTGGGCTCGTGACCATCACTGTGGTGCCAGAGGGACTGTGGTGAGCTCATCTCAGAGGGATTTCAGGCATCTTAGAAGTGACTCCTTAACTTTGGAGTTGAGGAAGCTAAGGCTGAGGAAAACAAAGGGAACTGCCTCAAGAATAATAATTTTCTGCCCACCCCCCCCCCCCCCAGTTGGGACTGGGCCTCTTGTCTTAGATTGGTGGTTCTTTCTTCTCTGCCCACTAGATCCGGCAGCAGACCTCTGGGTCTGCTTTGTCTCTTGAACTTTGAACTTCCATTGTCAAACCTGGGACAAAAGATTGGTGGCTCCAGAGATGAAAAAGCAAATTGTCCCCTTAGACTAAATTCAAGCTGCACTCATGGAGCCCTTGGGTCACCCTGACTTATGGCAGTTGACTCCTGAGGACTAACTGGCACTAGGCAATGAAAAATAGCTGAATTTGGAGTCAGGGAGCTGTATTCAAATTTTTTTGTTATCTGCAGGTAACTTGGTTCCTACATGGCTTGAACCATGAATGCAAAGGTGATCTTAGTAAGAGACCAGCATGTTGATTTTCTATCAACCAGTGAGTGTGGAATAGTATTCAGAAGTATAAGTCCTTTTCCCCACTTCCCTTAGTCAAAGTGGGTCTTAATTAAAACTGGCAGTGAGAAGGACAATAGTATCATCCCTTCAGGGCCTTATAGCCTTCTTGCAAGGTTTGTGACTAGGTTAACAGACACACTCCCCGGAAGCTTTGAGGTACTACAATACAAGGGAAATGAATAACAACATGAATAGTAGGGTTTTTTTTTTAATTACTATTACTATTTGTATTGTTCTAGTTTAGCCTTGGGTAAGTGTTTATTAAACACAGGCGGAAGAGAAGAGGAAAAAGAAGTCTCTTTGACTTTCAGAGGCAACTCACTCACATCCACGTAGCTTTGTAATTCTTACCCACTCCTCCTTGCTGGAAGCATCAACAACAGCAAGAGGCCCATAAGCCTATGTGTCCATAGGTCTAGAGACTTAATCAGCCAGTCAGCTCCAGGCTTACTTGCCGGGTCAGTTTTACATGTCTGCTGCTCTTCAACTCAGCCTTCGTTCCTCTGACCCCACACTTCGGTGTCCTTCCATTTAATTTTCCCTGAGCAAAAAAAATAAAAAACAAAACCACACAGCAGAGGAATTCTGAGACGTCACCGTGCATCTCTCTCCCAACAAGGCTTGGAGTGGGTGAGTCCCTCTGCCTCTGCCTTCCTCCTTGTCTGCCTGTCTGGCAGACACTCTTGCTGGGCCCAGCTTTTGTTTGCCTGGGTTATGATTTACGCGAGTGGACCCAGAGCAGGGAAGAGCCCGAGTATCAATTTCGTTGGGTTACCGTGTTAAATGACCGATGCATGGATGGTTATTGCTGCCTCGAGAGTAAATGAAAGCCTTTTGCTTCCCTGACACTGCTGCCGTCCCCTCTTCCTCCCCCCACCCCCACCCCCCCAGCTGACGATCAGTTAAAAATGTAAATAAAAAGACCGCACTTTGGAGAGAGTCAGCTCCGGAGGGGGGGAAAATTGCAAAAGCGAAGTTTATTGATCCCCTGGTCAAGATTGATGGTACAATAAGAGCAGGAGGCGAAGAGTGATTTTGCTTTTGAAAACGTTGATGAATAAGCACGGAGGGGCAACAAATAGCCGGGCTCAGCCAGTGATGGACGGTGGCGGAGGAACAAGATGCATTTTTATAAATGGGTGAAAGGAGAGGAGGACTTATTAAAAAAATGAATGACCACATGTGGCAGGGATATGCCAGTAGGGAGAAGAAACCCATTGATTTATGTGTTCTACTGGCATTTGAAAATTCAATAATAACATTGACAAATGAGAGGCAAACCTGGCCACAGGACAGCGCCGAGCCAAGGAATGGAGAAAGAAAATGCCAAGGTCAGAAAGAAGGAACAGAAAAACAAGCTTATGTTGGAAAGCTTTACATTAGCCGGTCTCTATCAAGACATTAAGGGGGAAATCCCTCCACTCTCGGTGGGCGGTTCTGAGTCCAGCCAGTGAGGAGGGTCCTGGTTGTCCTGCTGCCTAGAGGAGGAAGCTTCATGGCCACCGGTGGCTGTGCTGCCCCGACTCTCCCCGGTATCTTCAGTGCCAGCTTTAAATACCCACACACTCTGGAAGCCCCTGTGCTGAGCTGTTGCTGGGGCCCTGTTGCCCACGCTTTGTTGTTTGGGGCTGTTCCTCTGCGCATGGATCCTGTACTGGCTGAAGACGTGATGTCAGGTCTAGGCAGCTTCCTGTACTTTGCCTCTGTGTAAGCAACGTCAGACACCTCAGTGTTTCCGGCTTTTGTTTGGGTCCTCTCCTGATGTGTACTATGCTCCTTTCATTGAAGCATATTTCCCTTGAGTACCATTCATTCATTCATTCATTCACACACTAGAAACTCTTCTGGGAAGTCTTTGCGGGAGAAGTTGAATTGCTTTGGAGGTTGTTAGCAAGGTGATACCAGAGTTAAGAGTAGCTCTGGCGAAATGTCCCTCTTGACTGCATGGATGTGCATGGGAGTGTGCACACCTTCTCCTGTTGAGCAGACAGCTCAGAAAGAGCAGGCACACCAGTGACCTCTGACTTATGCCAACCTCGTGGTTTCCAGGGAGGCTCCACCCAGTTCTCTGCCTCTAAGCACAGACTGATAGTGTGATCCTGGGATTGTAGCATTTCAGTCACTTGCCGAATGCTCTTTTGTTTCCTGGCTCTGCCTCAAATGGCAAAGGAGTGTGTGTGTGTGTGTGTGTGTGTGTGTGTGTGTGTGTGTGTGTAAGAAAACCTCCAGGGAGGGGGCTGGTCACCTGTCACTGAGCTCTCTGTCTTTCCCCCGTTCTGCTGCTATTTCCCTGGGGCTTTGGCTGCCTGTGTGATGTCTTCTCCAAATGTTAGAGGTGAGTGGGGGCTGGAGCAGAAGCATAAATCCTTGCTAATGCTCTCCTAAAAAAAAAAATCCAGGAGGTACCATTTCTCCCAAGGGCCTGTCTGCCAGCCTTACCCAACAGTTGGGATGGTCAGGAAGCCCCAGGTGTGTGCCTGTCTGTGTAGGGTTATTACAGGCCTCCATAGCTCATCAAGTTTTCGAGTGGAAATATTTCATTAGCTCCTACCGTACAGCCAAGGTTTCTTTTCTTTGTTTCTTTTCTCTGGAAACTCTCAGGAAATTTTTCTCCCTGCCTTGGCTCCCAGTGGCAGACAGGTAATAAATAGAAAGGCATTGAACTGAGAGGTGGATAATGAACCGGGGTAGGAGGGCAAGCTTTCCCAGTTTTGAAGAAGGCTCTTGTATTCCCACTCTTACAGATCTAGTGGCTGCAAGTAGCAGGTCTCATGTATATTATCCTGATTGAGACACTTACCAGATCTGCAAAATAGGCCCTCCTCGTTCACCACATGGTGGCTTAGGGGAAAGAGAATGGTGGTCAAACATGCAATTGCCCTGGGTCACCGATGACTTGGTCTTCGACAAACTGAAGTTTGGCACTCAGTTCACATTTGCTGGATAAATGGAAGGATACAATGTTTAAAGTGTACATTGAGAATATGGAAACTTTGTTTTGTTTCTGAGAATTCAGGATGCCTTGACAGAGCAGATGGAATGGAAATCTGTTCCTTAAGCATGAATGAAGACGTGGAACGATCCTTCTAGCCAAAGGACATAGAGCAGCGACGGGAACATCAGAGATACCCATTTATGGGAAGCGGAGATAAGTCAGGAGGGAGGATGCCAGCAGCTGAGCTTAGACAAAGCCACCCCAGTTTACACTCTCTGCCTATACTAGCTTACAGAAACAAGGCTTAGAAAGAAAGGGAGTCAGGGCAGGAGACCAGGGTAGTCTGACCCAACACACCAATGGCCGCAGCATTGCTCTGAGCTTTCCCAAGCCTGGTTCTGGAGTTTCCCAACCAGCATGTAGCTTTGCCTGAGGCCAGGAGCAGTAGATATTTGTTAAATGAGTGAGCCATGGGTCATCATGTGGTCTTAGGAGGCTGAATGGGCCATCCCTTCTATTTCTCCTCAATAGCAATGGCAGGGAAGGGGTCAGGAACATTTCGGGGAAGATCCTGCTAGGCATTAAGATGTGTGCCAATCCTACTCAAGTGCCATCAATGACCCCTTCATTGACCTCAACTACATGGTCTACATGTTTCAGTATGACTCCACCCATGGCAAGTTCAATGGCACAGTCAAGGCTGAGAATGGGAAGCTTGTCATCAATGGGAAGCCCATCACCATCTTCCAGGAACGAGATCCTGCTAACATCAAATGGGGTGATGCTGGTGCTGAGTACGTCATGGAGTCTACTGGCGTCCTCACCACCATGGAGAAGGCTGGGTCCCACTTGAAGGGTGGGGCCAAAAGTGTCATCATCTCCACCCCTTCTGCTGATGCCCCCATGTTTGTGATGAGTGTGAACCACGAGAAATATGACAACTCACTCAGGATTGTCAACAATGTTTCCTGCACTACCAACTGCTTAGCCCCCCTGGCCAAGGTCATCCATGACAACTTTGGCATTGTGGAAGGGCTCATGACCACAGTCCATGTAGTCACTGTCACTCAGAAGACTGTGGATGATCCCTCTGGAAAGCTATGGCATGACGACCATGGGGCTGCCCAGAACATCATCCCTGCATCCACTGGTGCTGCCAAGGCTGTGGGTAAAATCATCCCAGAGCTGAACGGGAAGCTTACTGGCATGGCCTTCCGTGTTCCTACCCCCAGTGTGTCTGTTGTGGATCTGACATGCCGCCTGGAGAAACCTGCCAAGTATGATAACGTCAAGAAGGTGGTGAAGCAGGCATCTGAGGGCCCACTGAAGGGCATCCTGGGCTACACTGAGGACCAGGTTGTCTCCTGTGACTTCAACAGCAACTCCCACTCTTCCACCTTTGATGCTGGGGCTGGCATTGCTCTCAATAACAACTTTGTAAAGCTCATTTCCTGGTATGACAAAGAATACGGCTACAACAACAGGGTTGTGGACCTCATGGCCTACATGGCCTCCAAGGAGTAAGAAACCCTGGACCACCCACCCCAGCAAGGACACTGAGAGCAAGACAGAGGCCCTTGGTTGCTGAGGAGTCCCTGTCCCCCACACTGAGCATCTCCTCACAATTTTCATCCCAAACCCCATAACAACAGGAGGGGCCTAGGGAGCCCTCCCTACCCTCTTAAATACCATCAATAAATGTTTGCTGCATCCCCAAAAAAAGCTTTTATTTGTTGACTGAGTAACAAAACTTTGTCTTGCTTTAACCCATTACTTGCCGTGAGGTTTTTGTCTGTATTGGTTTGCTTGAGATGAGTCCTCTAATTTTTAGTATTTTTCTCTTGTAGACACTAAAAAGGGTTTTTTTTTTTTTTTTTTTTATGTTGTTGTTTTGTTTGAATAAAAGCATCCTTTATTTGTGGAGCGTGAGTGGGGATACAGTAAAGAGGTCTATCATGGGTAAAGAAAGGGAAGAGGCTGTCCACCTCTGTGAGAGCTTTGTTACTCTGTGGATGGTAAACCAATGAACAAATGCAAGTTTGACACCTTCTTATGCAAATAAAGCCTTACTATGTAGCTCAAACTGGCCTTAAACGTTTGCTCCCTCTCACTCGAACTTCCCCCCAACCCCTGAAATACAGTCATGCACCACAACATCCAGTATAGCACACTTGCTTAACAGGGACCTGATAGCAAACGTCTTCCAAGCACTTCAGAAGAGGCCCTAGAAACTTCTACTGAGGCTCTTACTTTCAGGGGCTGCCTCTGAGCTCTGACCCTAGAAAGTCACGGGGCAGCACACCAGGAAGAGAAATGTAGTCTGAGCTTCCTGAGAATGTCAAAGGCAGGCTGGGTAGGGCTCCCACCTCCTCCCTTGGCCATTTATTGGAAAGCCATTGTGACTAGGTCTGAGAGAGTCAGTGATGCAAACTGCTTTTAAACAAATTTGCCATTTCTCCTTTAAGCAGCAGTGGGAACTCTTTCCACTGGGAACAGATCGTCCCTCTGAGCTTGTGTGGTAACCTCAAGCTGATGTCCGAGTCCGGGTTTCCTTATCTTCAAATTAACAAAACCAGCAGTCATCTTATGCATTGTCATAAGGGTTGATTGTCATCATGGTTATGGACACGCTGTGTGTCTACATTACGTTAATGGAGAATTTCTTTATTATTGCAGTTGCTGCAAGGGAAGAGATCTCTCTCCTTATCACACCATGTGTGAAGAATCCTAAGCGCCACAGGGAAATTTCAGAACCAGTGGAATTCCTCCGTGTGGCAGACCCACTCCTAAAGCCAAACCACCTCCTTCCAACATCTCCGCACTCACAAAGTGATCAGTCCAGGGGTCTGGGGTCTGCTTGAGAGGTGACTGGGGAAGGCCTGAAAGGGAGGATGAAATGGCAAGTGCCCTGAGTGCTTGCTTTTTATTTGTTGTTCATTTAGATGGGGTCTCCCGGTCCACACTGCATGAGTCGTGAAAGAGGAAATGTTCAGAGTCCTTGTCTTCATTTACTCTCTCACATCAGCCTCTCTCCTGATGTGTGGGGTCATGGTTCCCTGTGGTGGGAAGACACATCGGCTTTAACTTAGCCCACTTCTGGACTCATCAGATTTTTGGCAGAGAGACTGTTGTTTGTCATTTATAGTCTTCCCACCCAGAGCTACTACATTCCCTGGAGTCTATCAGAGCTGAGGAAGTGGTAGAACATAGACAGACAGACAGACAGACAGACAGACAGACAGACAGACAGACAGACGGGTGAGCAGGCAGACACATCAATCTGGCAATCATCCAGTGAGTCTGAGAAAATATCTCCCTGTTCACTTCTATAAAGATCACTGTGAAGATGGGGTCACATTCAAATATTTGTTTAACTGTTGTGACCCCTGAAGACAAGGACAAGAGGAACTTTGAGTCACTCTGTCTGCCCCTCTTCTGTTAGGGTAGGGGCAGTGACACAGGGACAGTCATGTGGGTAGTCAGAGCCCTGATAAACGCCATTTCCTGCTGCCTTGTAGCTCAGATTTCTTTTTATAGTCATTGCTATTTTCCGTGATCTTGAATATGGGAATATGTTTATGGGAAAGACAAAGTAAGTGTTACCATTTTCCTTTATCCACCATGAAACACCTGTTTCAGATGCTGAGTTTAAAAAAGCCCAGTAGGACTTCATGCCATGTAATAGTCAGTGCTTACTACATTGAATCTACTTCATTTACTTTGTTCTAACCTATAGGATATTCAGATCATAAATTTCATTTGGTAAATACATAGCATGTTTACCATCTTGAATGCTGGAGAAAATTGATCAACATGCTGTGGAAGGGGATAAAGAAACACACCCCTCCCCCCCCCCCCTCAAAGTCAATAAAATAGTTTTCTTTGGGTTTAGGTTAGGTCTTGGCTTCAACTCATGACATCTTCAAACAGGCTCGATCTTTTATTCTTCAAATGTCCTACACAAAGCACTTGACCACTGCTGTCTCCCTTTTCTCCGTGTATAAACTGGGGGACCTGTTAGTAATCACTCTTGCTACAATGACAATTTAAAAAATATTTATGTAGCTGAATAGTTCTCAATGCACAGTAAATCTCCAGTGGATGTGACCTATTATTATCCCAGTGGAAAATGTCATTTAGCTGTGGGCTCCGTGAACTAGGGGTATAACTGTATACCCTTAATTTTTAGCACAGTCCTTAGTGTATAATAGACTTCTCGTAAATATTTGTTGACTGGACAACAGACAGACTATGGCTCATGGAGACTATCCAAATTGTTGACTTCATAAAGCCTGCTAAAATATAAATTTTGATTGTAAAGATAAAATCAGTTCTTCATTGCCGATAGCAGTTTTTCTCCCCGACCAAATGGCTGAGCATCTATAATGAGGCCAGGGATTGTAAGCCCGAGACTCAGACCAAGGAGGTCAACAGTAATTTTCACCACGGCAGTATCTAAACACTAGTGAGGCTTACAATTATCTGCAGATGTCAGCTGAGGAGTGGGGGAGTTCAGGCACATGCCCACGATGGCATCGGGGGACCTACAGCGTGTACCCATAGGAGACCCAGTCACCCCTCCCAAACTCAGGCTCATGATATTTATAGGCATGTTGCTTCAGTGAGGGGCCAATGGCTAGGAGAATGGGAGCTGCCATGGGGTCTGGGGCTGATGGGAAACAAAGTGTCTCTCTCAGAGGCAGCTGGGCTTATTTTAATGGGCAAGGTCAGCAATGAAATGACCAAGAAGAGAAATTGCTGCCATTATGCATCAGTTACAATCTTATATCAATTATTCCCTGTGCCATTCCCTTTGCCACGGGCTGAAGCAAACATGGCCCCTAATCAGTTTTACATCTCCGTTTAATTTTATTGGAAAGAAGAGCTGGCAATGCATCACGGGGGCCGAGTGTGACACGAAAGGTGACCCCCCTGCCAACTTAATGGCACAATACATAACCCTTAATGAAGTCGCTATCTTGTCCCTCTTCTGCTGTCTGGGTCCTGTGATTTACAACAGCATCATTTGCTTTGCTCTCTTTTCATTTCAGCTTTGACAAAGTGGATGAAACAATTATCTTCGTTATCGGCCAAAGCGGTAGAAATGGGGTAGTTGGGGGATTTCTGCAGGTGGACAGTCTTGGCTAGGAATCAACACCAATGGTGAAGTGTGCCCAGGAATGTCTCCCTCCTCTCTCTCTCGCTGGTGACTATGAGCATCTGAAGATGGATTGTGTATCCCAATGAGCAGTGTGAGTCTTACATCATTGTGGCAAGGAGTCATTTCAGAAGAAGGGGAAGCTGCCGACACAACAGAGCTTGGGAGTTTGCAGTTTATTCTCATGGGAGCCCCTAGTATTTGTTTTCCGTACATGCTCAGGCCGTGTCCTCCCTTGCAGCATCTTCTTTTGTTCATCAGTGGGCAATAACACCTCCATTTTATGCCTTATAAATGATATCTTGTATTTGTTTATCATGATTAAAAATTATTTGTTAGCTTATTCAAATACTATTTGGCATCTTGTGGATAGTAATTTAGGTGCTGTGGGGAGAAAGAGAAGAAGTGGTTATGGATATTATCTTCAAAAAGTGGAATACTCTAAGGGCATCAAAGTGACCTGACTCTTAAATAAATGTAGCATGACATAGAGAGAAATAAGTGAAGTCAAGTATGTAAACCAACCATATGGCTGTCCAAAAGAAGTTATTTTGAAATGAGGGGGATAAGATTTGCACAGTTTAATGGGGGAAGTGCTAGCTGACCACAGTACATATGCCTGTCCCCAGCGCTGAGGGCAAATCAGGAGCTTGAGGACATCCTGGGTAGCACAGTAAGATTCTGTCAAAGAGAAAAGCTCTCTTCCCTACAAAATGCACTGGTATTTATTATCCTGCAGGGCATGTTTTGGTACAGAACAAAGATGAGTGAATACTCCAATCTGTGGCCCTGGATATCCAACTATAAGTAACAATGTATGAAACCTTGTTGCAGAGTTGCAACATTTAACTGGGAGATCGTGAGAGTGGAGTCTACAAAGGCAGAAATGGCAGCAGAAACTGCATTCTATTCTATTGTTTAGGTTGGGTGGGGAAGACGTAGTAACTTAGATATTCTTGGTAGGAGATGTGACCTATGGTGTTTCTCCCTTGGGAGACTTATGGATGTGGGCACATAAGCACACACTGTCATTGACTAAATTACATTGTCTTTGGCTATACAATTTTCCAATAGATAAGCTTGCAAAATTCAATCAAGTATCTTTTTTTGCACTGTGTAGACTTGGGAAGAATTGCAATTGGTTTTTTTTTTTTTTTCTAACTTCCAGGTTCTCTGAAGAACAAAAATAATAGGTCAGAGGTTCATTAATCAGCAAGATTCTCTTTGCAAATATCACCTGAATGAGTGGTCCATGTTTTTAGAGAGATTTTTAAAAATGATGACAGTTTGCTGCATGGCGTTGTTCTCAGGCAGATGGAAAACCGTAGCGTCAATGTGGTTAAACTGAAATGGGTCCTTCATATAAATCTGCACGTGAGTAAACTTAAAAACGACTACATCCTGTCAGTTGACAGATATGCATACGCAGAAGCCATCCTTGGAGATGTCAATGTGCAACCCATTCAACCTCTGCCCTCCTTCACTCTGCCCTACTGTGCACGGGAAGTAAAGGGGACAGCTTGGCACTCATACTTGGTATAAGTAGATTTCCCAAAAGTAGCCCATATTCACTTTAAGTGTGTCACCAGATTGGCTGTTGAAGCAGGGTGACAATAAGGGTCACAGTCAATATTCAACCAAAGTGATGTGTTCTGAACCCCTCTACTTGAAAGAGCATTGCTTTAATGCTTCTGCCCCACATTCAACCATCCCTGTATGCTTCCCTCTCATCCAGTTAGCCACTGCCCTGCCTTCAGAGGCCTTTGCTATTAAATCCTGACTATTATCTTGTCGCTGACAGGTACCTTATAGAAGAAAGACAGTAGCAATGGAGCTGAGGAGAGGGTGCTGTGTAGGGTCCATAAGTCAGAGGGTCATTTCATCTGTTTATGCTGTTAAAGGGGGGGAGGGGTTGAAGAGGTGAATCTACATGGTGCAGTGACCTGAATAAGGCTTGTACCTGGGGTGGAGCACCACATGGGAAGCGCCATCCCATCCTCCCCACTGGGCAGGTCGGGGTGCGTGATAGGGTAATCTCTGGGAAATAAGACCTTTTTTTGGCTAGAGTTGGAAATGAGGGAGGCAGGAGAGGGAACCCTGTGGTTACTTCCTTGGATCTCAGTAGATTGGAAAGGTTCCCCTGGTGCCTGCTGATATTTCCTGATGGGAATTCCTTCCACTGATAGAGATACAGATGGAGTTTACGGACATGGGGTTGTAGACACACTCTGGGATAATGAAAAAAATGCCCACGGTAGCCATATGCTCTGTGGCAGTTTGCTAGAAGGAACTCCAGTTGAGTGCATACAAACTAGCATTTTGGCAGTACTGACTAAGGGGGATCCTCTGAAATTGAAATAAGGATCTTTTGGTCTGATTTATGTGAAATTAAAAAAAAATAAACAGTCTTATTTTTTAAAATAAAATGTTCTTTTCTCTGACCTTAAGATTTATTTCAGAGTGATTAGGATGACCTGGGATGAGGGTATACTCAGAGAACGGGCGCTTTTTTCTGTTGGTTCCATTTCCTTCAGGGGTCTATTGTGGCCATTCTTTCTCCTCCTTGGGAGGCTGCCTGGTAACTGGCAAGGCTGCAACACCCTCCTGTTTATCTCATCCAGCTGGATTTGCTGTCCCTGCCCCACTGATAGTCTTCTAAGCTTTTTGCGCAAGGTAATGCAAGTAGAACTTACCAGATCCACGGTTAGAACCCAAGTCACTCTTGTCCAGAAGCTTCTAGAACTCATATTCTCAGAGTACTACAGAGCTGTCTCAGTTTGGAACACAGAAGGATGCTCCTCCATGTGTTTGTAAAGCATACACACTATATTTTAACTCAAGGGTCTAGGCTCATTTATAACATGGGGTTCTCAGGATGTCTGTGTTTTTCTTACTATAGCTTTAAGGGACTTTAAGACGGAATATTCTAGGTTTAGGTCCTCCTCAAATGTGATTTAGTTCTGTATATTTACTCCTGGAGTGTTGTTGTGACCCAGCAAAATTGAGCAAACCAAGCGTTATTTGTCTCGCCACTGACCCAACTTATTTTACTTGAGGTCAATTTGCATGACAGAAATATTACTGCAACACTTTTAGGTGTGAGATTGTGTACAGGGAGAGAAGCCCAATTGAAGGCACGATACTTTGACCTAGGACTAAGCCAGGAATAATTAGAAACACTGTTTTGAACTCAGTGTGCATGGTGAATAATTTGCCTGGGGCTTTTTGACATGGGTGTAAAGAGAAAACGTGTTCAGAGTCCACACACTGTGCTCTAGACTCAGGCCAACGGAGAGGAGCTGTGTGATTTTTCTTCTCCAGCCCTGTTAGACAACACCTTGTATGCACCATGAAGGCAGCCCTGGGCTAAGGTGCAGCTAGAGGACCACATGGGTACGGCAAAAATCGCGGCTCATCGGGTCAAAGGTAATCACCCACTTCCTAGATAAATCTGTTTCTCTATGAAATACGGTAAAGGAGCACCACCCTGTCCTCATTGCGTTCTCCCTCTCAGCATCCCTGCCCTTCCTTCTCAGGCCTGCTCTTTACTCTTTACTCTTAATGTAGTCAGGCTCGCTCACTCTATAGAGCATTTGTAAACCCATCTTCCCTTGTATGTGGTTGCTCTACCTGTCCCCCCCCCATCCGCGCTCTTTCCCTTCCCCCTGCCCTTCTCCCTCCCCTCCCCCTCTCCCTCCCCCTTCCCTTCTTTCTCCCCTTCCCTCCCCTTTTCCCTCTCAGTCTATCCCCTCATGCATGCTTCTGCATGCGTGGGTGCGTGAGTGCGTGCATGCATGGGTGTGTGTGTGTGTGTGTGTGTGTGTGTGTGTGTGTGTGTGTGTGTTCCAATCACTGAAGCACCTAAATGACAGCTTAGGGATAGAGTGGGAAGTAGAGAAGGAAAACTACCCAGAAGGGGTGTTAAGCAGTTAAGCCGCCCTTTGGTGAACCCCTGTCAGAAATGGGCAGAAGACACAGCCAGCCACTTCTGCTCCTGTAGCCTACTTGCTTGGGTCTCCACTGTAGAGCGCCACCTATTGGATAGAAAGAGCCCCAAGGAGAAATTCCAAGGTTAGGGCTGCAGAGCCCAGATATCCTGACTCATCAAGAGTTTCAGCTAGGGAAGGTGACAGCTTTGGACATCCTGAAAGCTGTGTTATATGAAATGGACCCTTGTCCTCTGGTGGGCCTCGCTTTCCTCTGAATCGCCATCAGAAACCGACTGCGTGCCTTGATGCTTCATGTTCCTGTGGCTTATGTTCACCTGGGGCATGATATCAGAAACAGGTCCTCAGCGCCTACTTCTACTAAGACATTATTCGACTTATGTTTTCTTCTAAGTAAAAGGGAAGAAAAGTGGCCCACCACTTCAAAGCCTGTCCTAGGGTAGGTTTTGCTTTAATTGCCCATGGAATGATTCTTGTCAAAGCTTTCATTTATTTCTTTATTTTTCTCAGAGAGTCCCTGTCAGCGCTTACCTCAGCCGAAGAATTTGTCCTCAGAGAAGCCAGAAAATCTGTTCCTTTGGCAGGGGATGGAAGCCATAGCTTGTGACATTCTCCTGGTAAACCTGCCAGGCCATGGGCAGCCAGCATACCTGTAGGGGGTGAACATCACATATGTAAACAGAAATTGCTCCCCCATAGGAAGCAGTTTACACTGATGCTGCTTGTCACCTCTGAGAAATGCAAGCCCTGTGACAGATTGTGTTCCAGTTTGGGGGAAGAAAGGAGAATTACAGGTGCTTCTTTCTAAAAAAAATTTTAATAGGAGGAAAACCTAAGATATGAAGGCCCGAAGGGCTACAGCCAGACCCTAGATGCAGAGGAATCACTGGCAGGAGGTCTCAGGGCCTCTCTAGCTCACACCATAGAAGGAGATGCTTGTACCAAGTGAGTGTGTCTGTGATGTATCAGGGAATCCCAACTCCTACATCTTCTGATCAGGTAGACACATCGCTATCATTTTCAAACAAACAGAATACTAGTTCCAAACTCCAGAGGTAGCCACAGCAGGTCTGTGCTGAGTCAGCATCCCTGATGCTGCGACCTGCGCTAAGCCGGATCCAGCAGATCAGATCTGGATTCCAAGAGTCCTGAAAAAACCTGGACAGGGAGACAGCATGGCTGGTGCTTCCTTAGGCAAAGGACCTCGGGGCTGATGCTGTGGGAAGAGGAGACTGCATCCTGTGCCTTGTGCAAGTTCTGAGCCACAGAGACAGGTGCAGAACTGGGGCAGCATAGTGCCAGCCCCTTCTAGAAAAAAAGCACATGGTGATAGATACAGTGGTCAACAGCACAGAGTCCTGTTTTAATAACTGTGCACTGTGGCTGGCAACGTAATTTAAATTTGGGATTTATATAAAATAAAGGTAACAATTTCTACCTACCAGGGACCTTCTAATACTGAGAAAGGAAAATATAAGAAAAAGATCCAAAGAATTATTCTAACCATATAGCACCCCAGATATCTGCATATTTTCTGCTTTCAAACTTCTACGAACTCCCTTTCTTGGGATGACCGCCTTTGTCTAAAGCAGCTTCACTCAATGGCTTTCTAGAGAGATTTGGAGTCTTGGGACCTAGTTAAAGGGATAGCAACATAGACAATGATAGTCAAAGGACAAACATCTATTTAAAAGATGCCCAGTATTGCACATCATAGAGAACTACCAATAGGCAATGCACCCACACCACCAAACACTGTCGAGGATGGGAAGCAATAAGAAGCCTTGTTCATTGCAAAGGGGCAGGCTTTGGGGAAAGTGGGCTGGTAACTGCTTTTAAGATTCTCACAGTGTGAACCAGCAATCATACTCTGAGACATTTATCAGCTGTCTTTAAAAACTTACACCCACACAAAAACTTGTGTGTGGCTGCTGCTAACAGCTTTCCTTGTAATTGCCCAAATGTAGACGTGGCCAAAATATATTTCAGTGGCTGACAGTAAAATCCTATTCAATGATAGGAGAAACTGAGTTATCACGACCTAGAAAATATAGAAACAAAATGCATAGCACTAAGTTAAAAGAACTTGTCTGGGAACGCCATGTATTGGCCGGTAGCTTGGGAAGAACCAGGGATAGAACATTCTGGAAAGAGATGTTGCCTATAGGTGCAACTCCCCCCCCCACCCCCCCAAAAAAAAAGGTACATGAGAAAAAAAATAACACTCTTAGAATGAGCACTACCTGTAAACCGTAAAGCGAGTTTAAGAGCCAATGGTGGATGGTTTAGGGTAAGAGAGCAGAGATGTTTGTTAAGAGGTGAAGTGAATGTAAGTCACACACTTGCCTTAATAACCTAGTGTCAATATTGTAGGACCAAGAAGAACAGCATGATTTATGGTCGAGCACCAGCTAGAAATCGCTGGAGACCCCAGGTGATCCTAAGGGACGGAATGCATTTTACCATGCTCCCAGACTCCAGGCTCCTGGCACGAGGCCGAAGACAACCATAGAGTAGGGTCCTGTAGTCATGTAGGAAAACGCCCACTATCCTCTCCACAGGTAGAGGTCGTGACTACAGGCCTCAGAGCCTCAAGACAGATCTTCATATTAATGAGGTAAAGGCCAGAGGGGTGTAGCCAATTAAACATTCCTTCCCAGACCCTCCTCCTTGCAAAAGGTATTTATCTGCAGTCCTGCCCTGAAAATACCGGGGTATTTTCATCTACTTTCTGCCATGACAATAAACATATTGAGACCATGGACTATTTTTCTTCTTTGGGATCTGCCGTGGGATCCCAAACAAACAGTGGAGCAGGTCTTCATCCACAGAGCCACTGTCTAATCTCCTGTAAAAGAACTCTCTGTGTTCCCAACCACCAGTGACCTCCAACCCAGCTGCCACACAGCAAAGCAAGGAGCAGCAGTGACCAAGCCAAGAACTCTCATCTCTGCAGGACATAGCCGGAGATCCTCCTCCCCCCCCCCCTTCTCTTCGGCTATGGGCCAATCTAACCCGTATGCCCCCACTTCATTCTCAGCCCTTCTGCAACCCCCCAGCAGTGCCTGGGAGCCCAAGGGCTCGAGAACCAGCCAGTTCCCAGACACCTTTTGGCCCAAGGACCCCCAAGCCAAAAGCTCTGGCTCTCCACGAGACCTTAGACTATGCTCTCCATCCTGGAGCAAAGTCCCGCAACTTCACATAGCCCGATGTCTGCCCGGGCACCAGCATGGAGTGAACACAGTCAAATTCCAGTGCCTCTCTCCCCACAAGAGGCCCTAGCCACATGGTGAGACAGAAGTAGAACCCACACATCAACCCAACAAGTCCCATGCACACTACAACCCAACACAATATCCCTCACCAAATTTCACAAATGCACTGCATTGCTGCAAGGCATGGGGACTAGGGAAGAGGTTAGTATTCTCTGTTCATATAATATATGGTCATATAATATATATATATATATATATATATATATATATATATATATATATATATATCTTCTTTTAAAAAGTCTATTAAAAACAAACAACAACAAAAACAAGAACCAGCAACATAAAAATCAGACATACAAACATAGCCATAGCCTCATTGCCTGGAGCAGTAGCAAGAACCTGGCTGGCTCTACTGTAGATGGCACCTCAGATTTGAGGGTCCAGGTGGTAGGAGGCCTGAGGGAACAGGAGAAAACTACATGGTCAGGAAAAGGTGATGCCTACAGAGCCAGCTCTTAGATGAGTTGGAGACATTAATTTTTTTTTTTTTAATTGTTGAGGATTGGGTGAAGTTCTAACCTCTGAATCCCGCTCCCACTGCCTCTTCTCTCAACCCTGGAGTTGAGACTTCAAGACTTAACTCTAAACTATTACTAGGCCATGGATACAACAAAAAGAGAGAAGGAAAGGGAGAGATTGGAAGAAGGAAGGAGGATGGAGATGGGGAGGGGGATGGAGGGGCAGAGGGACAGGAGGGAAGTTGAGGAAAGAGGAGGGAGGGGGTAAAGATGAAGAGGAGGGGAGGATGAAGAGGAACAGGGAACAGTAGAGGAAGGAGAGGGTAAGAGGAAGGGAGAAAGCAGAGGGGAGGAAGAAATTAAAGACAAATTTATTGCTTGGCTTTGCTGTAGCCAGATACAAACTCACCTGGAGAAGAGAACGGCTCATATCTGCTTGTGGTGGCTAGCCTAATCTCCTAAACTCTATTACTGTTATAAACCTGTCTCTCTTAAAACAATGTTACTTGGCAAATGTATCATAAACGTCTAGGTCCTAAGGAATGGGTACAATGTTTGGGGTGGTCTCAGCTCACTTTTCTCAGGTGTGGAGTGACAAGATGTGTTTCATGATATCATCCTCTAATTAACTCCAGCAGCAGTCTTTCCTCAAGTAGCATAGTTTGTCTCTAGGCTAAAAGCTTATTTTCTCAGAATATTATTGTGGGGCCATGGGCTGTGAGAGGCGGCTGGGTACCTGGTCGAGCACAGGCCTCGAACCCTGGTGACCCTAAAGGGACGGTAGATGTTCAGCCTTGGTCCTGGGCCCTGGTTCCTTTCACTTAGCTTCGGCCATCCACAGCCCCTCTCAAAGAAAGGTTTGTGACCTTTGGTCACATAGCACAGGTAGAGGGTGTGACTACAAGCCAAGGAGCCTCAAGAGATCTCCATATTCATGAGTTACCCAAAGGCCAGAGGGCGTAGCCAATTAAGCATTCCTTCCCAGACCTTCCTCCTACTATCCAAAGATATTTAGCCTCAGGCCCACCCTGAGAACATGAGGTACAGCTTCATTCACTTTTCACCATGACAATAAACTTTTTAAAACCATAGACTACCTCTTGTCTTTGGAACCCTCCATGGAGAACCATAGAGGGGGCCTCCAACTAAAGAGCCGAAGTCTAATCTCCCACCAGAGGACTTCTCTACGTTCTAGCCTCAGAGAGGCCTGCCAACTCAAGCAAGCTAACTGAGCCAGCCATGACCCAGCCAAGCAAGAGTCGCCATGACCAAGAGTCTTTCTGTGACCTCTCAGCTGTATCTGGGAACCCAAGGGCCAAGACCAGCCAGCTGCCTCTGCCTGGGGACCTCCAACCCAAGAGCTCCTGCCCACCCAGGGTCTCAGACTGTGATCTCCCCATGCCTGGAGTGGAGCCCAGCGGCTTCCCACAGCCCAGAGTCTTCGTGGAGTGAGCACAGTCAAATTTTTACACTTCTGCCCCCTGAGCCATGGCCCTAGCTGCCTGGGGTGTCAGACATGCAGGATCCACAACTCAGCCCAACAGGACCCACGCCCACGCATGAGCTACAGCCCCACATATTACTTCACTGTTAACATAAAGTTTCAATTATTTTGATAAGTGGACAACCTGGGCTTGGCAATACTAGCTGATAGTCCCAGCTACCAGGGAGGCTGGAGTAGGACAATAACCGGGGTCCACAAGTCTGATGCCAGCCTGCACACCATAGAGAGTAAGGTTCTGTCTCAAAAGGAAGAAAGCAAGAGGTGTGAAGGAAGATTGAAGCCATCTCTTTCACCCAGAGGGGCCAGTGCCTCAGAGTTAAAGTGCTACAATTCAAATCTTTTCTTTAACTCAAAAATCTGAGCTTGTTATTCTTGAGGTTAAGATCCGCTATCTAGTCCAGGCTGGTCTTAAACTTGTGATCGTCTCTGCTTCAACCTCCTGAGTGCTAGGATTACAAGTGCACACCACTACACCTAGTGTGCCCTGATTTTTTTGAGTTGTTCATTATTTATTTTTTACATTCAGAGTTCTTTGCTATAATTAGAAATTTCTTCCCTCTTTCTACTCAGAGAGGCAAAGCTGAGAGTCAGTACAGCAGTGGCTATAAACAGTGTGAGACAAGGATTGCAAAGGGTGTGCAAAAGATGAGCCCGTGGGATAGGAGGAATTCCTGGATGCCTAGTCTGCCCTTGGCTCTCCACAGCTGCCCTTCATTTTAAAAGGCACCAAAACAGAAACCTCGGGAAACAGAAGGATAAACAACCACCACTGGACTTAATCCATTATCTAATGGGCACCGCTGGAGAGCTCTTTCTAATTGGGCCTATTTTAGAGGTTTGATAGAGGAGCCTGTTGACAGAAGCCTAAAGCAGCCATCACTCAAACCTGAACCAAATAAAATAAAAATAGAGAGAAATAAATAAATAAAAGAGACTCAGCCAGAAATAGGGGAATGGAAGGGGGAAAAGAGAAAAGATAGAAAGGGAGCTCACATTATCAACCAATAAACCCAATAATCCATTAGCAACCAAGGTTGCTGCATAATATAGTACTTCCCTGGTGCTATAATTTATACTGCAGACTAGAGAATAGACATGGTTATTAGACTGAGGGCTACTGGATGACACATGATGCATGACCGTGCGGCATTGATCTTCACACAACAGGAAGGTGTCTAGACCGGGAGATGTATGGCCGTGCGATTCGGAGCGGGGCATATTTCACAGAAGGCCTAATGGAGTGGTGGAGCCGTGATGGATGGGCTAGCCCAGTTTCAGTAGCAGAGCAGTTATGGCTGTGCTAATGCCTGACCTCTCCTGAGCCTCTTGTCCTTCATGCAGTCGCAGTGACCTCATCTAAAGGGACAGAAAATAAGATGGGGAGCTGGAAGAAGATGGAGAGAGGTGAGGCCTTCAAGGGGGTGGAGGAGAGAGGGTGGCTCTGAGGGAGGCAGGCAAGGGTCCTATACAGAAAGAATTTAGAAGAGGAAAGGAAGAAGGGGGCAGGAAGGCAAGAATCAGGAGAGAGGCACCCTACCTTCCAGATATAAAGCAATGTGTTGATAAAGTAAAGAAAGAAAGGGCTCATTCATGTTTCTCCCAGACCCACCCCAAGTCAACAGCACTGGGTAGCCCAGGGTGGCAGTTATGAAAAGCCCCAGGCTCGCTCTACTATGCAGTAGGTCTCCATCCCCAGAGGAGAGAGTCAAGGAAGGGGTGAAGCACCACCCGAGCCAGGTCTTGTGCTAATGGAGTGAGGAGATTCTGTGAGCAGCTTTGAGTAATCCACATCGATTATGCAATAACGCAGAGACAGAACCGGTCTTCCTCCCTACACCCGCACTCTGTTAGACGATGCTTAATGCATCCTAATGACACTCTTGATCATTCCTGGGAAAATTAATGATTCATGCTGCAGCCAATCCAGACCTACCCAGCTCCCCCTTCCTCTCCTCCCTCCTCCCCTCCCTTCCTACCACCCTCATAAATTCTTTTCTCTGTATCAGTGTTGTGAGACAGGCAGGACTCAAATCTTACCTCTTAACTGGTATTTAACTAAGCAAAAGACACGCATGTCTCTCTAGCCTTCATCTCTGTTTCCCATCACCTCTATGTCCCTCTTCATTTTGAAATTGATCAGCTAGATGTTGCAGTGACAACTCAGGTAAACATATAACAGTGTCCACTGAGGACCAAAAGCAAGTGTCAGGGTTGCTCGTATTTCTTTAGACATTCCCATGGCCACCCAACTGTCACCCAGACAGAGTAAATTATCAGCTCTCTCAGTAAAAGATAAGCCTATTCCTTCTTAAATCCAGTAAGACCTTCCCAGGTTAATATACTGCTCTTGGGTGTTCTCGACTCCAAAAGAGTCAGTTCAAGTAGCATGTGGATGCCTTGCTAGGGCGCAAAGGATTTTCACTGCTAGAAGCTACTGGGAGTGTTTGTTTTGTTGTTTGTTTGTTTCACTTTTAGCCTGTGTTAATGATTTTAAAAATTGTGAATAAAATTATGCCAACCCCATAACAAGGCTGTTAATTTCATTATAATGCCCGACAGTGGGAAATTTGTAAAGAGTATACATTTATTTCCCACAGTTCTGGAGGATACAAGGCCCAAGGCCAAGGTGTTGGCAGGTTGACTATCTGCATCTGCTTTTAAGATGGCATCTTGTTACATCCTTTAGAGGGAAGGCTACTATAAAAAGGGACAAAGGCTGCTTAAATCCTCTTTGTGTTTTATTTATCTGGTGTCGGGTTGTTTGTGTGTGCGTGCACATGTGCGTGTGTATATGGATTTTTCTTTTGCCTATAAGTGTCTGTGCACCATGAACACACAATACTCTAGGAGGCCAGAAGAGGGCACCAGATCCCCAGGAACTATAGTTATTAACAGTTGTGAGCTGTCATGAGAGTGATGGGAATTGAACCAGGGTCCTCTGCAAGAGCATCCAGTGCTCTTAACCATGAAGCCATCTCTCCGGCCCTTGATGGCTCTTTGTTAAGGGCTCCTATTCAAAACAAAGGAGCCTTTGTGCCTCAATCACTTCTTGATGGTTTCATCTGGACGCTATTCCATTGTCAGTATCTGGATTTTGAAGCGGACACATTCCAATCATAGCAGCTATCCTAGGAATCATCAAGGTATCAGAAAGCCGGCAGAGATGACTGCTAGGGCATGCATACATTTTATAAAGAGCCTGAGATAAGCTTGGCCCTTATAAGACTAAATGAATAAGACAAATGTACAATGTTGGCATCTTAAGGCAAACATGAAACAGAATGCCATGAAATAGATGTGTTACAAAAAGCAATTCATACTGTTGGGAGGAGAGCAGATGAGAAGACCCAGTCTCTGTGCACCATATCTGCCACTCTACTGAAGAAATGATGTGAAGCAAAAATACAGTGAGGGAGTGCACTGGATAGTTTTATGTCAACATGACACAGCCTAAAGTCGGCTGAGAAGAGGGAACCTCAAGTGAGAAAAAGCCTACTTAAGATCTGTCTGTAGAACTTTTTTTTTTTACTTTTATTTTCCTTTTAACAATGGCTAAAACAAGAACTCTATTTAAATGATGCACAGGATTGAAAGAGGCTAAAGTGTCTGTGATGATTCCCATAACATCCATTCCAGTCCTGTCAGACAACCACCTTTTTGTGAAAACTTCCTAAGTCTCTTGTTGTAAATCATAAAATCGTTTGAGAAGAATTAGGGTGGCCCAATGAACACATTTCAACCTTTTCCCAGTCGTACTTGCTAAAGGTGTAATCAAGTAAGATGGAAGGTTCCGTTCACATTTAAATGTTATTTGTTCTTTTGATATCTCTAGCCAATATCCAAGCAGTATTACAGCCTGTCTCAAACTGGCTACTTCAGTGACTACTTCACTATTTCATGCTGTTGAGTCCAAAGTTCTGCAGAATGTTTGCGTGTAGGGAATATTCTTAATTAGTAGTGATCAGTGGAGGAGGGCCCAGCCCATTGCAGGTGGTGCCATCCCTGGGTTGGTGGTCCTGAGCTCTATAAGAAGCAGGCTGAACAAGCCATGAGGAGCAAGGCAATAAGCAGCATCCCCATGGCTTCTGTATCAGCTCCTGCCTCCAGGTTCCTGTCCCGACTTCCTTCAATAGCAGAGAGCAGTATGGAAGTATAAGCCAAATAAACCATTTTCTCCCCAACGTGCTTTTTGGGCCTGATGTTTTGTCACAGCAGAGAAACCGTAAGATAGGTAGAGACCACAGGTCCCCTTAGAACCAGCGGAAACACTGGTCATCGGAGAAGAGAGAGAAGCCCCTTTGCTCACAAGGTCCGACAGAGGCAAAGTGAGATGCTCTCTAATTTTATACACACAAAAAAATCACTCGCAACTGAGAAAGGTGTTCCTGTCACACATAGGAATGAAATCTTGGTGGGCTGACTATAAAAATGAATTGCTGAGTCAAAATAACAATTATATAGCAAAAGAGCAATACATCTAGTTACATCAAACATAGATCTTAGAGGCTTTGCCTCTACCCAAGAAAAAGTAACAGAGATAAATTTCAAACTCTTACCAGAAACTATTGAGAAATTAGACAAAATACACATGAAAGTGTGTCTCAGGATGCTGACCATCTAGAAAATGACCCCTGAGAAGAAGAAAATAAAGAATGTGAGTCCTGACCTTGCCTAGACATGTTGCCCAGAGGATATTGCTAATTTAGAGTGCCCAGGGGTGGAACAGTTGATTTTATGGGCCACTCAGACTAGGCTTCAGGGTGCCCCGATTTAGCAGCAATTCTGAGTGTGTCATCAAAGAAGTAAGGATGGGGCAGGCAGGCATTTGAATCATTGGTCTCTGTAAACAGCATTCATCCCTTTGAAGATGTAAGAATAAAGGGAGAAGAAAGCCTATATTGCTGGTGACTATGTGAACCATTGGACCCAGTATGAAAGGCCTAAAAAGTGAAAACACACCTACACTAGACCCAGCTCTGCCATCCTGAATATATACTCAAAGGAGTTAGTGTGTTATGGAGGAGCAGCCATGTTTACTGCTGCATAATGTATAGTAGCCAAATTCTAGAGTCCACCTAGGCATCAACATATGAATGGATATGTAAGGGTGGTACATAGACACAAAGGAGTTGTATTTGTTCATAAAAATGAAAGTATGCCATCTTAGGGGGGGGGAATAGATTGAATTAGAACATCTTGTTAAGGAAAATAAGCCAGAGTCAGCAAACAAAGACCACATTTTTCTTTCATATGTGTAACTCAGATTGAATGTACAGACAATAGATAGATGATAGATAGATAGATAGATAGATAGATAGATAGATAGACAGACGAAATGGAAATGCAAAATGAACTATTTGGGGAAAAAGTAATATGCCAGTGGGAAAGGAAGATAAACAAGAAATTATAATTGAGAGGTTAAGAAGATAAAGGATACAGTATATCCACATGAAAACATCATAATGAAACCCATCATTTTATAATAAATATATTATATTTTAAATAATCTGTATCCATGAGAATTATCTTTCTGTAGGATCATTTTTCTTGGCTTTCCTTCCTAATCATAGCACTAGGGTAATACTTGTCTCATACCAGAATCAGAAGTTTCCCATCCTATCTGGGCTCCAGAGAAAAATCATACATATTTCCTTTTCTTTCTCTCTTAAAACATACTTGATTGACCTGACCGCTGAAGTAGTCCAAGAATGAAAGCTGTTTTTAAACATGTTTTGGTTATTGGCTCAACTTCTTCAACAGACACTACTTTTACAGACAAAATAACAGTTTAGAACATCCTTTGATTTACAGAAGATCACAAAGCCAGCACCAAATTTGTCTGTATGTTTCACACACAGTTTTCATCATTGTTATCTCTCATTAGCTCACTACATTTGCACCAACTAACGAAACAAGTTTACATTTCACCCAAATGTCCTTAGTTTTTACCTAATCCCCATTTATGTTCCCAGAGCCCACTATATACATCATCTGTGTATTGTTACACTTGCCTAAGTATCTCTGAGTATCTTTTAGTGCAATTGCAAATGATACTGTGTTTAAATTTCAGGTTCCAATCACTCAGCACTACTACCATAGAAAGCAGTGCCCTTTTGTATATTAGCCTTGTATCCTGCAACCTTGCTAGACTTATTTATTGGTTCTTTTTTAGAGTGGATGGATTTGGGGCATTATCTACATGGATAATTATTTCTTCTGTGAACAAAGGCAGTTTCATATCTTCTCTCCTTGGCTCTTCTCTTTTTCTGATTTCTTGGACAAGGCCTACTCACATGAAATGGCATTCTGATTTCTCAAAAATTGCTGAAATGCATGCAAATCTCAATAAAAAAAAACACTCTCCAAGTTGACATGGAAAATTAATCATTGACTACTCACCACATACCATTTATCAACATGAGACCATGATGCCTGCCAGTCTGACTGACTATAATGGAATCATAAACTCAAGCAGTGGTTGTGAAGCTAAAAGCTGAGGAGTTCACAGTCAAGGTGCTCTCATTAGCACTTCTGTGTACCCTCCTTTTTCCTTGCTTCTGACTGTACATGGCATGCTATAGTATCTTGCCCTTTTCTTCTTAAAGTACCAATCCTAAAGCCTGCACAGGATTACATGTCTGAGCATGTCAATTCCCAATTCACAGATTGAAATCCCAATGCCCATGTGATGGCATCAGAAGGAGAGGGGGAATTATGAAGAGTAAAGGTGAAGTTCTCATGGAAAGATTAGTGTGCCTGTAGGAGAGGCTGCATTGTAATCTCTTGCTACTTCTGCCACATGAGAACACAGTAAAACAATGCTCCTGTGTGCTAGGAACCTGGCCATCATCAGACAGCTCATCTGCCTATACCTTAATCCTAAGCTTAGCAGCCTCCACAAGTGTGAAAAATAACATCCCAAATAGACGGACAGAGATTCTATCTAACCTCATTTTCACCAAAGGCCCAATATCCAATCAACATTACATTGGGACTAAACCTTTAATATGAAGATTTTTGGAAAGACATAGTCCTCCAGTCTTTAATAATAACCGTATGTTTCCCCTTAAGCTTAATTAATTTCAAAACACATGTAATTTTAAAGTCATGCTTACCTAACATGGTATCAACATAAAGCCACTAATTCCCCAGAAGGAGAAGACACGTCCTTAGGTAACCTGCATTTGTTTCTGGTATCCTATAAGTTAAACACTGTGATATATAGTAAGTATGTTACATGGTAAGCCATTAAGAGAAGAAAGGAAGAAAGGAAAAAAAGAAGAAATGGAGGGAGAGAAAAAGAAAGGAAGAAATGAAAGAAGGAAGGAAAGAAGGAAGGAAGGAAAGAAGGAAGGAAAGAAGGAAGGAAGGAAAGAAGGAAGGAAAGAAGGAAGGAAGGAAGGAAGGAAGGAAGGAAGGAAGGAAGGAATCTGATATATACAGTCCTATGACCCAAATTAGAAGGGGAAATCTTGACAAGTCATGTCTAACTGGTCATATGGTCATGGCTGTCATTAATAACTACCATCTTCCACTGTCCTTTGGCATTCCCTTTTCCCTCAGCAATCAGCTCAGCTGGAGTGGTTCTTTAGTGGAATGTTGACTCTTATAGGGTCTGGGGCATTAGTGGCTCTTCCCAAATTCGAATTATTGACTTCCCATTGCCTCTTGAACATGATGAAAGTAGAAGCCCCTCCCCCCATGAAGATTACTGCATTGCAGACACAGTCTCCCTCCCCTCCACTGTAGAGTGGCAGCTCACTGTCCCTGGCTGACAGAATTAGTCACTCCACGCTTCACAGTAATTATTCACTAAGAAGTACAACGACTTCAAAACGGCTGAGAGGCAGTCTTTTAGCTTAATAGGATATGATCATTGGTGTGTTTCCTTGTAGAAAGGCTTCCCTTGCCTTTCCACGGTACACAATCATGGGAACAGGAAGCAAACATTCCTCTAGTGGTTACTGGTGGTGATGCTGAGTTCTCTTGTTCCCATTTTCACCCCTCAAGTGTCTAGACCTGTGAGCTAAGACAAGCACCACCAAACATTAGGCATGATTCAGCGCATGTACATCCTCCTAGAAAACAATGCACCAGACTAACTAGTAACTAGTTACTAGTAACTAGTGTTACATCTCATTATTCTACCAACTGCTTCAGGGCGATGGGGAGCCTGGTAATATTAGTGAGTTCTGTGAGAACAGGTGTATGATTTCTGTACTGGCTCGCCTCCAGGTTTGAAAAATCCACCAGTCTATAAGCTTGAAAAACTACCAGTTCCTGAGCTCAAAATCTGAAAAATCCCAGAGACCATCCTAAACATAAGACTTGAAGTCCCACCAAACCCCAGTCTGGAAATCTCCATCCTGGGAGACTCCGCCCCCAAGAAATCCTGAGTGAGGCTCTCTCCTGCTCAGTTCTCACTCCTTGCCCCAGCAGAGACCGCTAATAGGTTTCCTCCCAGATAATAAGCTTCTTTGCTGATGTGATAAACCAAATCAAACCAAAGTTTAAAAGTACAAAAGCAGGTTTATTGGTAGAAACTCCCAGATGGGTTCACAAATTCTAGAGAATGAGACCAAAGAAGTCATGCTCCCGGGATAAGGCAAGGGGGTTTTATAGATCCTAGGCTGGGATTGTGCCCATATATAGTCAAAAGTTGAGCCCCTGGTCAGGCACTCTTGGATGGGCTGAAAGGTTGCATCTGTTGCTAGAAATGTGGAACTGAGCTTCTGGAACCATTCCTTTGTTCGGAAATATTTCAGTGCTGACTGGGTTACAGTGAAAAAGAGAAGGAACCAGGCTTACCCAACATTGCAGAAGCAAACGGAGGTTCCAACCAAACAGCAGCCAACTTCTTGTGTCTTTCCCAATAAATCTCTTTGAGATTTGTTGTGCAGTGTGACTTTGTCATAGTCCTTGGTCCCTAACTGCCAGGATACCTTACCTTCCAAGCTGCAACACATATGCTGGGGGATCCTTTCCCATCAGAGCTGTAATATTAATACTGGGTATAAAGTAAATTCCTTAATCAAAGCAGTGTTCAAAGGACAATGGATAAGGATAAGAATAATGGACAATGGTGGATAAGGCATACCATAGTCCATGGATGGTGGCTTTGGCCCACCATTGTTTGCATGAAAAGCAAATCCTTATCAACCATCTATTCTAATAACGGGGAAACTGTCCCTTCCTTGAAGAAAGCAGTGCAGGAAAAAGTCTTCCAATAGGAAGATGGCTGACCACATTAGGTATATAAGTTGCTTTTCTCATCACACAATACCTAATAGAAACACCTTAAGGGAGAAAAGATTCATTATGGCTCATGGTTCTTGGGATAGTTTGTTATGGTAGGAAGATACAATGTCAGGAAGATCTTACAGGAACCCAAGGCAGCTGTCAAAAAGTAGAGTCACTAAGGCTGTCTTGTGTAGCAGTTTTCTCCATGATGAAAACATTCTACCCAGCAGCTATTCAAGACAGAAGGTCAAGAACTCAAAATAAGTTCAGGAAGTCCCTGAAACTGACTAGATTCACTAGGCACCTCCCTAAACAAAAAGACTAGAAACACAAAGACTGCTGAGAGTCACTCTAAGACCAGTCCAGCTGCTTAAGAGGTTCAGACTGAGCCACCTGGAAAGGACACTTTCTTTCCACCCTGTTGAGTTGCCTGTATGCTGAACAATATGCTCCAGGTTCTTAGCTTTTGTGAGCTGTCACCTATGCTGGGTTTGGTGATATAGCTGTCTTTGAGTTGTTTCTGCTCCTGTGAGTAACCCCTCACCCATATTCCTGTAAGTAATCCCAATAAAACTCTTTAGTTCATTAAGTTGGATTTCAGTGGTACCCAAACTTTGATTTGTTGTGGGCTTCCTTATTAGAATTGACATGTATGTTTCATCTCTCCAGGAAAAGTCTGTCACACAACAGGCTGAGAGGAGGGCCAGCCTATATATGACCTCAAGCCCTGCTTCCTGGGAAATTCATTCTCTCTCTCTCTCTTTCTCTCTCTCTCTGTCTCTCTCTCCCTCCCTCTCCCTCCCTCTCTCTCCCTCTCTCTCTCTCCTCCCTCTCTCTCTCTCTCTCTCTCTCTCTCTCTCTCTCTCTCTCTCTCTCCCTCTCTCTCCCTCTCTCTCCCTCTCTCTCCCTCTCCCTCTCCCTCTCCATCTCCATCTCCATCTCCATCTCCATCTCCATCTCCATCTCCATCTCCATCTCCATCTCCATCTCTATCTCTATCTCTATCTATCTCTATCTGCTAGCTAAGCTCCCTGTCTAAAAGGTTCCAAAACCTCCCCAAGAGAGAACCACCAAGCAGGCCCATGGTGGCGCACGCCTTTAATCCCAGCACTTGGGAGGCAGAGGCAGGTGGATTTCTGAGTTCGAGGCCAGCCTGATCTACAGGACAGCCAGGGCTACACAGAGAAACCCTGTCTCGAAAAACCAAGAGAGAGAGAGAAACCACCAGCTGAGGCCCAAAGGATCAAATACAAAATACAGAAGTCAGTGCTGATGGTGGTAATTAAAACTAAACCATTGTAGAAAGGTGCTTGAATCACAGATACATTGAGAAGCTAGAAGTTTTATCTGCTTTATAGGGTCAGTCTTTCATGGAATGAGTTCCAAGGCTTGGTGTTCATCACTCTGAACTCTGATTACAGCACATCAGGATCTTCACAGAATAGACAAAGAAGCTGTCAGGTCAGTTATGTGCTGCTTGAATGGGAAACTTGAATCCCTGAGCTCATCCTTTCCTTTGTCCATTTAGTCCAGCAACATGAGTAGCAGCCAATCAATCCCACCTACCTGTTAGTGAGACAGAATGTGTCCAAGAGCATCCTAGACACATCCACTCTGGTCCTTGCCTGCAGACGTGATTAGGAACATCTGCTTGCGGTGTTTTGCATGGCTGTACTGTCTGGTGGCAGCAGTGCTTTCTTCCCTTCAGAGTCACCAGCATCTTTAAATTAAACAGCTCTAGAAACACCGAGACCAACCCCGAAAACTCTGCTCCTGAGATTCTCTGTCTCTGCACTAATAGCAACATCAATATTGGTTAAGGATCTTCATAGCAGAACTCACTCTGTGTGTGTGTGTGTGTGTGTGTGTGTGTCTATGTGTGTGTGTCTGTGTGTGTGTCTGTGTGTCTGTGTGTGTGTTTCTGTGTGTCTGTGTGTGTCTGTGTGTGTGTGTCTGTGTGTGTCTGTGTGTCTTTGTGTCTGTGTTTCTCTGTGTCTCTGTCTGTGTGTGTCTGTGTGTGTGTTTCTGTGTGTGTCTGTGTGTCTGTGTGTGTGTGTTTCTGTGTGTCTCTGTGTGTGTGTCTGTGTGTGTGTTTCTGTGTGTCTCAGTGTGTGTGTCTGTGTGTGTGTTTCTGTGTGTCTCTGTGTGTGTGTCTGTGTGTGTGTTTCTGTGTGTGTCTGTGTGTGTGTATGTGTGTGTGTTTCTGTGTGTCTCTGTGTATGTCTGTGTGTGTCTGTGTGTGTGTCTCTGTCTGTGTGTGTCTGTGTGTCTGTGTCTGTGTGTGTGTCTGTGTGTCTTTGTGTCTGTGTATGTGTTTCTGTGTGTGTCTGTGTGTGTGTTTCTGTGTGTCTCTGTGGGTGTGTCTGTGTGTCTGTGTGTGTGTCTGTGTGTCTGTGTGTGTTTCTGTGTGTCTGTGTGTCTCTGTGTATGTCTCTCTGTGTGTGTGTCTCTGTGTGTGTCTGTGTGTGTGTTTCTGTGTGTCTCTGTGTGTGTCTCTGTGTGTGTGTCTGTGTGTGTTCATATTTAAATAGATTTACTGCATGTCATTGTCTCATAAGATTAAGAAAACTAACAAATTCAAAGCCTGCAACGTGTTTTAGCAGACTGGTGACCCAGGAGAGCTGATCCTGCAGTTCCTGGAGGCTCAGGAATGCTGAGAGTGCAGATGGACTCTGGAAGAATTACACTGGAGAATTCTACCTTTTTTGAGAAAGCCAGTCATTTGTTTAGTTCTGGGCTTGTACTGGATGAATAAGATTCACCCACATTATTGAACGCCTTTTGCATTTTCAAAGTTTTCCTATTTAAATGTCAATCTCATCCAAAGAGACAGGTATAATTAGTTAATATATTAAGTATCACAGCATTACACAGTTCTTCATCCATTTATTTATTCATTCATTTACTTGGTTGTTTGGTGTGGGATGTAGGGATCAAACCCAAGGCTTCATGCATTTATGTAAGCACAACCTACAGAGCCCATCCATTTGAATCTTCATTTTAAAGTGTGTTTCCTTTGGGGAGCTTAGGGATCATTGTTTGTCTCTTAATCCAAGCTTGTAAACCTTATTTTATAATTGGTGTAATTATAAAGCATTAACACAGGTTCTTGTTTGGTATGCTTTTAATTATTTCCAGTATTTCATTTTTTTAAATTTATTTTTATATGATGAGTATGTGTGAGTGATCGATGTGCATGTATGTGCCCTACATGTATGCAGTGCCAGAAGAGACCAGAAGAAGGCATAGGATCTCATGGGACTGGAGTTAGCTGTGGTTGTGAGCTCTGTGCACTGTGGGTAGTGGGAACTGAACCCCTCTCTCCTGCAAGAGCAGCAGGTGTTCTTGCCTTCTGAGCCATCTTTTTACCCTCCCCTTTATTTATCCCTCGATTCTTTCTTTCTTTTTCTGTTTCCTGGGGGTCTATTTAAGCATTTTGTATAATTCTACTTTATTCTCTTCATGTGTTAACATTATTTGATCTTTCTGGTAGGGTTTTGCTAAATTTACAGTGTACCTTTTTAGGTAATGTAAATTCACCTTCAAATGCCAGACACTGCTTCATGTAATGTGTGTGTGCCTTATAATAGAATATTTCCAATCCTCCTGCTTCTTTTTTGAGGTGTCGTACATATCCATATGCTATAATCACCTAGTACAGTTTTGCTATGATCACTGTCTTGTGTTGCATTTAGATTTACTGTCAGTATCTACGCTGCTTGGATAGCTTTCATTACCATTCTTAAAATACTTTCTGATATTTCATATAGCCTTTATTTTTATTCATTAGTGATAAGTATGGCACTTAATTTCCAGGGTTTTTTTTTCTGAGCTGTTTTTGTCACCCTGATTCTGTTGCTTTTCAGCGGAATATTCTATATTATGGCTGGTAATACCATCTTCTACAGCATTGCCGCACTTCTGTATTCCAGTAACTTCGGTTACTGATGGAGAATTGTTGAGTGTTCTAACTGCACTTGTGGATTTGTCTGCTTTCCCTTCCACTTCTGATAGTGTTCTTATTCTGTCTTTCAAAGAATTGTTAATAGGACCTACTCACATAGGGTTGTGATGTCACCTTGATGAACTTACGTTTTCTACTATGAAATTCTCCTCTTTTATCTGTCATAATCTTTTTATCCTAAAGCCTACTTTGAAATGGACATAACTACTATAATAGTGTAATCAGTGTCTGAATGTAATACATTTCATTTTTATGCTGACATTAGTCATTTTAATTTTGGGGGTGCACATGTGTGTGTGTGTGCAGGTGCATGCACATGCACACGCACATCTATATAATGGGAGACTTGAACAAATGTGTATTTACCCTAAATATGGAGGGTACCATGACAGACCAAAGAAGCGGTCTAGTTTGAAGAAGCAATGAGTTATTGGGGTTGCTTACAGAAGCAAGGGTGATTCAAAAGCAGCTGCATTGTTGAAAAGTTCACTCCGCACGGTGACAGCTCATGAAAAGTGCATCCCTGGAGCTCCTGTATAACTTGGAATTTGCTCAAGCAAGTCTTTTCTTACCCAGTAATTGCTTACTGCTTTTATAAACCTGGGAAGAGGACTCTTGTGGATCTTGTCACTTTCTGGGCTTCATGAGCCTACAAGTTTCTTTAGAGTCCAGAGACTTACAACCCTCTTCGAGGTAATGCTGCAACTCACGGGAAGTAAATGCACAATGCTCTACCTACTCACTGAGCTCCTTCCTTCTCTCTGCTCCCCCTTCCATTATGTCCCATGAGATTTTAAAGGGGTGATGGAGATGTCTGGATATCTTCTTCCATTTATGGCTGGGCAACATCATTTATTTGGGGGGAGCTTTGTTGATTATGAATCTCGGTAGTAACCACTGCCAACTGCAAAAACAGAAGCTTGCATCTGTGACTGAGGCCAAAAGCAGAAGGAATCTATGGGCATAGACAGAAATATTTAGTAAATCATTTGGCAGGCATATTGACCTGCTTATCCAACAATATCACTAAGCTCTCAACTGTGGCCTATGGACTTCCCCAGACGTAGATCTTTGTCTTGATTTACAGTACCAGATATGAGTTGCCTCCTGTGAAGTGGGCCTCACATTCAGTCAGAAATACTCAGTTCCACCCCCATAATAGTTGTGTCGCCATTGCACAAGCTTGCACATACTCCTCAACACACTGAGAGGATAGTGTGTAGCATTCATTGTAAGCCAGAACTGTCAGAGACAATTCTTCCCCATCAGCCTGCCTAGTGCCTTACATCACTGCAGAAGCAACTGAGGAAGGAAGAAGCTTCTAACTCAGCCCCAGCTTCATTTCCCATGTCTCAAAATCAGTGCACAGCGTCTTTGTCAATAGTGTCTAACCATCTAGTTCTAGTACGCAACCGGCAGCTGGGACAACAGCAGTCATGGTTTGAGGTGTATTAGAGATTTCCACAGGCAGCAACCCACAGGGGAATTCCTTCTCCTGGCACTCAATAACTTTTCCACCTTGGGAATACTTTAATTTTTAAACAAACATGTGCATGCTACCTTTATTTAAAATTTTTAACTGTTGTAAGTTATGCCCTTCTAGGTGTCTTCCCAAATCTTCAAAATACTCAAAAGTTAGCATTTTATAATGAATGCTTTGAGAGAAAGTAGGCACATTCTCTGAAGGTTCACTGTCATCTACTTTTAAGTGTCAGCTGCTCTTAGATGGTATTCTTTTTTTTTTTTTTTTTTTTTAGGCTGTAATTAAAAAAAAAAAAAAAAACCTAAAACACTCTGATCAAAAGCTGCTTCATGAGGAAAGGATTTACTTGGATTACGCTTTCTGGTCATGGTCCATCACTGAGGGGGGGCAGGGCGGGAAGCTGGAGGCAGGAACCACACAGGATGCTGCATAGCACACTCTAATGATCATGCTCAGTTAGGTTCTAATTCAGCCCAGACCCACCTGCCCAGTAATAGTCCGACCATGATGCACTGGGTCTTCCCACAGCAACCATCAATCAAGTCAATCTCTCACGGGCATGGCCACCAGAGACCAGTCTGATCCGGGCAAGTCTTCAGTTGAGCTTTCCTCTTTCCAGGTGATTCCAGGTTGCATCAATTGGAAAATAAAAACTAACCAGGACAGATGGCTAAAGAGTTACTACAAAGGAAATGTTAGCTATGTCCAATGCAATATAGAGGGATCCCATCATTTATGTCAACAGATTCACTTAAAGAGCAATACTGGGTACAGCCAGATGGATGAGCGTGCCCATCTATCCCTCTGTAATCTACTGTCATTTCCCATGAGCCTTCAGTCCTCCTCATGCTAGTGTGCTGCTGTTAACACAGGGCTAATCCACATCTCCCCAGCCTTGATGGGCTCAACAAGATTGTCCTGTGCTGCTCACCCCAGCTCAGGCCCAAAAGGAAATAGTGCTGCCCTGTAGATTACCATGCTTGATGCCGAAGTCTGTTCCTCCATTCTGACGGTATCCAGGCAAGTGGGGTGGCACACTAGCCACAAATGGCTGCTGTGAAGACCCTGGTCTGGGTGAACAGTCTCTAAGGGAGACCACCCTGGAGGAAGGACTGCTCGACCCCAGCCTCATTTGCTTCACCTGCACTATTATTTATGTCTCCTGGGGACAACGGTTATGCACCAGTGTAAAAGCTGTCCCCAAGCTCTCTAGCATCACGTTGTTTTTTTAAAATTTTCTTCCCCAGGGACTCCGGCTCAACATAGATTTTACCACATCTGCCACAAGTGACCAAGGCCCCTTTGCCTATTTTATATTCCTCCCTCATCCCATCTTGATTGCGTTGGCAATCAAGTATTTTATAACCCAGCTGACATGCCAGTCTAAAATCATTCAGAGCTGCCAGAGCCTCTGCTACCTCTAGACATTCACAGCACACCACAGGGCTCAGCAAAGCAACTAAAACCCTGTGCTTTTACTAATTCTTTGGAAATTTCATACAATGTATTTTTGGATGCTATTCTCCTCACACTTCTCACCCCCCTCCTCCCAGATAGAGTCCCACTTCCCTACCCCCACCATAGCCTCTCAGTTGCCGGGAGGGGCAGGCAAGCACCCTCTCCATGCTAGGATATGGACTGCCTTGATCTTATGAGGGTCTTCTACAAACAGCAATAGCCACTGTGGGTTTATGAGTGCAATGAATCCCTTCTTTAAACTATTCTGTGACATAGTCTACCAGGCCCAGTGAATGGGGACACCTGATGCTGCTTTTCCCTCAGGAATGCCTGTTCATCTTCGATGGTCCTCTAGTCCCTGCTTTTCATGAAGAAATTGAACAGCAATAACCATGGCCCATACGAACCAGCCAGTAAATATTGATTTCCCTCACATTGCTGTAGGTTATCCAGCCTTTGTTGAAAACAGTGCTTCTCAACCTTCCTAATGCTCTGACCCTTTAATGCACTTCCTCACGTGGTGAACCCCAACCATAAAATTATTTCCTTGTTACTTTATAACTGTAATTTTGCTACTGTTATAAGTCATAATGTAAATATGTGATATGCAAGCTAGCTGATATGTGACCCCTTTAGGGTTGCAAAGTACAGGTTGAGAACCACTGGTCTAAAGGAAGAATGGATAGTTACATTATTCTGTTTATCTGTTTCTGTGGCACTATAACTGGTTTCATACACACTATGATGAATCCTAAAAGCTTTCTAAGCCAAAGATGCTGTTTTGTGTATCATGCTACACAATTCCACCGCTGTGAAAGTATATAATAAAAAAAAACCTATATGGAAAGAAAGTAGGTTAGTGGTTGCTAAATATTCAGAGGGCTGTGTTCGTTACTTTTCTATTGTGTAATAAAATACCGCGACCAAATCAACTTAAGGAAGAAAGAGAAGATGCGGTCTACAGTGGTTGGAATGGCAAGATCACAGGAACATGGTACCACCAGTCATATTTCATCTGCACACAAGAAGCAGAGAGGGTGGTTAGGAAGCGGTACAGCCTAGAAAACCCCAAAGCCTTCCCTTAAGTAGCATGCTTCCTCCAGCAAGGCTCTACCTCCTACAGGCTCCATAACAGCACCATCAGCTGGGGACCAAATATGCTCATGGCTATCTTAGGGTGTCAAATGCATGTGGTAAAACTTCAAAAGCCCCCATTGCTGAAGTGTGGTGTGTTGATAATACTGTAATGATAAACACTGGCCCCCAAGGTCAGCTTGCATGCAAACACGAGGAGATCCTTATGGACACCAAATGATGCTATGTAACCTTGCTCTTAATATAAAACTATGGGTTGAATAAAGATGCTTACAGATGATAGCTGGGCAGAGGAGAGGTAGGCAGAGCTCCATCTCCCAGGCTTGGGGTCTGAGACAAAAACCCCAAGGAGAGGAGAGGGGAGAAAGAAAGAAGACAGTATGGGATAGGTGGATCATGAGGACACAGCCATGAGGGCCAGCCAGTTGGAATAGGAATGACCGAGGTGGAACATGACAAGTTCTGTTTCCCTATTTGCTGCCAACAGCATCCATCTCTTTCCTGGATTGGTTACCCACTGCACATAAGAACTCAGTGACGACAGCACGCACAAGACCTGCGCAAGTCCAAGCCATACAAAATTCCAGCCTGGAAGGATAAAGTCCCATGAAGTCCCACTGAGTTCTGATGTGAAGCTGCCCTGCTGTGTCCATAAAACAGTTTCCTGGAGGTCACACACAATCTCTGCTTCTTATAATCTGTTCACATCCATAGCTTGGACAGAAGTGGTGATAAAAACATACAGTTCTGGGCTGAGCACTCCAGCATCTGAAAAAAAAAAAAAAAAAAAAAAAAAGGTGATAAGAGCTAGAGACAAAGAAATCTGCTGTGAGATTCTCTCCTTGAGGCAATACTCATGATACCTCAATAATAAACAAGACACGAATGAGGAATGCACCCATAGACATGGTAAGGTTGAAGGGGAAAATCTCCTGGGCCCATCCCTAGACAAATAACTGAGGACTTCTTAAACTGGGAGACTTAGTTTTCCCCTTCAGGGATGAGTCCCTTAACTGGTTATCCAGCAGCAAGTAGACACCCCTGAAGTTATACACATGCAAACAACATTACCTGGACTCAGAAGGCTGGATTTACACATTTATATGTAACAGAAGAAAAAGAAGCCTTACATTTGAGAAGGAGTAGGGAGGGGAAGGGCCACAGGAGGAGTTGCAGAGAGGAAAGGAGAAAAGTGGATAATTACATTTTAATTTTAAAGAATAACTATACAAAAAAATCCTTTAAAATATCTGATGGTTTTTTTTAAATAAAGATGGCCTCTGGGAGGTCGGGGAGGGGGGAAGCTGTCAACATCTACATACCCACATGCCTGACTTCAGGCCTGCAGCCCAGCAACCATATTTGTTCCCAGGTTGCCCTTGCTGGGGATAAGTCTCGTCTTCCCTTTCCCATTCTTTGCTCCACCTATTGTATCTCCACACCCACAGGTCTCGCTCCAGATCTGCGGCCTTAGAGCCTCTTTGTGAGCTGTGTTTCATGGCTAAGATGCTCCTTTCTTCTCTGACCCTTCCTCCTCCTGCCAGCATCTCTGCATCCACAGGTCGAGCTCCGATTGGGAGCTGCCTCTGCCTGGTCCAGTGAAGCATCTCGTGTGCCAACTTAACCTGGTCTAACGCCAGTCACGCAGCTTCTGCATGGGCCCAATCTAAGGCAGGGAAGATCCTGTACCAAAGCACAAGGAAAAAATTCTACATCCCTGAGTAAAGTTGCAAAAAGAAAATGGACATGAATGGCCAAGACATCGTGTCTCCCATCAAAGCCACTGGCCTGATAAAAGCGTACTGTAGTGAGAATGACCTAAACAAATCCTAGGACATAGAGTCTAAAAGAAAAAAAAAATCATAGACTTTTGTCAAATAATTCCAGGAATTTAAAGAAGACATAAGAAAACATTTCAATGACTCCAAAAGGAAAACAAATACCCGAGTGACATTGAGTGACATACAAACGCACAGCTGAATAAAATGGCGAAGGTGATTCAGGCTTTGAAAACTGAACTCAATAAAGAGGAGAAGCATTGGAGAGAACATAGGAGGAAAGACAGATGGAACTGAACTCAGGGAAAGCCATACAAGTAGAACAAATTAAATAGAAGACAGACTATCAGAACTGAAAGATAAAGCAAAAATCTAGATACAATACGTGAAGACTATACCTTTTTAAAAGCACAGGAAAGAAATGTGGAGGAAATGTGAGATACCATCAAAAGAAACAGTCCTCCAGGTATATGCACAGATGAGGGAGGAGGATCCCTGGTCACTTCCAGAGGCCAGATCTGAGAGAAGACCAACAAAGAAACCCCCAAACTAAGGAAAGACACACTCACCCAGATACAAACACCACACAGAACACCCAACAGACAAGCCCAGAAAAGAACATTCCCAAGGCATAATATGGTTTAAACAGTAAAGATACAGAACAAGAAAGACCATTGAAAACTGTAAGGAAAAAAGTCACAATAAAAAAGAGAACCTATCGGAATAATGGCAGATTTCTCAGTGGCAACTTTGAAAGCCAGAAGAGCCTAGAGCAATGTACTCCAAGTTCTAAAAGATCAAGACTGCCAGCTGAAACTACTGTACCCAGAAAAACAATCTGCCACAGTTTAAGGAGAAAGAAAAACCTTCTGTGATATAGACAGTCTCAAAGGGTCCATATCCAACAACAAAAATTCTGCACAGAATATTGAAAACAATACTCAAAACTGAAGAGAGTGATTATTAGAGATAAGAGACTATGGAAAGAATATATATATATATGTAAATTTATATATTACATATAATATATATTCCTGTCTGCTTCTTGCCATATATAATATATAATTATAAATTATAACTATATATTTTAATTATATATATTTATAATTTTATATATTATACTTACATAATTATATCTATTATATATTATATGTAATATATAATATAATATTATATAATATATAATTATAAATCATATTATATAATTATAGTAATATATTATAAATTGTTATTTCTATTATTATATTATAAGTTATAATACAATATATGTTAATATGTATTGGTATATAATTTTTATGTAATTTATATATAAGTAGCTATATAATTTTCTATATTAGATATGTAAATGATTTAATAATAATTAAGTAACTAAACAAGTATATAATATAGATAAAACAAATATATAAATATAATTTAACAAAACACTACAATTAAGAACACAAAACAAGCAAAAAAAATCAAGGTATCTGTAATCTACACATATTTTTCAATAATAATTCTAAATATTAATGGTCTCAATGTTCCGATCGAGAAGACACAGGCTAGCTAAATTGATCATGAAATACAGTGCATTTTGTGCTATTCACAAAACACCCATCTTAGCTTTAAAGATAGCATTACCTTAAAGCAGAAGACTAGGAAGCAGTTCTCTAAGCAAACGGGATCAGGAAGCAAGCAGGTACTGTGATCCTGATGCTCACAAAACAGACTTCTCAGGAAAGCTAATTGGAAAAGACAAAGAAGAGACCTCATTCAACCCAAGGGATGGAGGTGTGGCCTTGTCAAAGGAAGGTTGTCACTGGTGGTGGGCTGTGAGGTTTCTAAAGCCCATGCCAGTCCCAGTGTGTCACTTACTGCCTGCTGCCTGTGGATCAGGATGTAAAGGTCTCAGCTACTGCTCCAATACCATTCATTCCTGTCTGCTTCCTGCCATGATCATCATGCACTAACTGAAACTGTAAGCAAACCCCCAATGCAATGCTTTCTTTTATAAGACTTGTCTTGATCATGGTGTCTGTTCACACCAATAGTAACTAAGACACTGAGAAAAAGATCATGGATGGCCTTTCCTTCAGTCTCTGCTCCACTCTTTGTCCCTGTATTTCCTTTAGACAAGAGCAATTCTGGGTTAAATTTTTGAGAAGGGTGGGTGGCTCCATCCCTCAACTGGGTGCCATACCTAACCCAAGGAAACCAGAGACTTCCCCACCTGGGGATCCATCCCACATGCAGCCACCAAACCCAATCACTATTGCTGATGCCAAGGAGTGCTGGCTGACATGGATGTCTCCTGAGAGGCTCCGCCAGAGCCTTACCGATACAGATTCAGACGCTTCCAGTCAACCATCGGACTGAGCATAGAGACCCCAATGGAGGAGTTAGGGGAAAAACTGAAGAAGCTGAAGGGGTTTGCAACCCTATACAAAGAACAATATCAACCATACAGATTCCCTCAGAGCTTCCAGAGACTAAATCAACAACCAAAGAATACACATGGAGTGACCCATGGCTCCAGCTGCATATGTAGCAGAGGATGGTCTTATCCAGCATCAAAGGGAGGGAAGACCCTTGGTCTTGTGAAGGCTCAATGCCCCAATGAGCAGGGAAATGTCAGGTGGTAAGGTGGGAATGGATGGGTGGGGGGGGGAGCATCCTCATAGAAGCAGGGGGAGGGGGTGTGATAGGGAGTTTTCAAAGAAGAAACTGGGAAGAGGGATAATATTTGAAATGTAAATAACCAATAAAAAATTTTACAAAAAGTTTGTGAACATACTCAGATTTACAAAAGCATCAGAAACAACAAAATATCTTACAATAAGCCTAGCTAAGGAGATAAAAGACCTCCCGAAGAAAGCTCCAAATAGCTGAAGAAAGAAATGTAGAAAGATACTAAAACATGGGAAGGTAGCCCATGTTCATAGATTGATAGGATTGATACTGTGGAAGTGACCATCCTTCCCGAAAGCAATTTAAATATTCAATGCAATCTCAAACAGAATGCCCATAACATTCTTCACAGAAACAGAAACAAAAAGCAACCTAAAACCCATATGGAACCAGAAAGGTCACAGACAGTCAAGGTGATCCTTAACAAACCAAGTAATGCTAGAAGGGTTGCCATTCCAGACTTCAAAACTATAGTGTGGAGCTACAGTAACACAAACAATATGGCACTTTCACAAAAACAGACATGAAGACCAATGGGATGAAAAATATAAGACCCAAATATGAGCTTACAAAATTAGTCTTCTGATATTTGACAAAGAGGCCAAAACCATACTCTAGAGAAAAGCCAACCCCTTCAACAAACCATACTAGAAACCTGAGTGTCTATGTGTAGAGAAGTGAATTTAAACTCCTCTACATGTAGAAAATAATATTAAATGTATTTTTCACCCTCCACAAAAATTAGCTCCAAATAAATTAAAAAACCTCCATTTGAAATCTGAAATGCTAAAATTTCTAGATAAAAACACAGCCAATAACCTATAAGGCATAGGTATAGGAAAGGGTTGTCTGTATAGGACCCCATTTTCCCAAGAATTAAAGTAAAAACAATTGACAAATGGGACCTCATAAAACCAAAAGGTTTCTGTAGAGACAAGGAAACAAAAAATTGACTGAAGAAGAAATTCACAGAATAGTACACAGTTGATAGAAGATTAATATTCAAAGTGTACAAAGTACTCAAAAATCGAAATGTCAAGAAAAATGACCTAATTTTTAAAAATGGGCTATGGATCTTTAGAGAACATAGAATTCTCAACAGAAGAAATAAAAATGGTAAAAATATACCACAAAAGTATTCCTCATCCTTAGCAACTAGGGAAATGCAAATTTAAACAATTCAGAGACTTCACAATCAATGCGGCTAAAGTCAGCAAAACAACTGATAACAAATGCCAGCAAGATTGTGGGGGGAAAGTGAACCTTCATTCACTATTGGTGGGATTGCCAACTCTGGAAATTAGTATAGAGAATTTGCAAAACAAAGAAACTAAATCTACCATAAGACCCAGCTGTTTTTACTCCTTAGCACGTGCCCAAAAGGACTTGACATCCTATCCTACAGACACTTGCTCAGCCATGTTCATTACTGTCTTCTTCACAACAGCCAAGAAGTGGGAACAACCTAATTGCCCTTCAGTAGCTGACTGAATAATGAAAATGTGGTACATTTACACAATGGAACACTATTCAGCTATCAGGAAAAATAAAACCAGGAAGTTTGCAGATAAATGGTAGGTCTATGAAAAAAATGTATTTAGTGAGATAACTGTAACTCTGAAAGACAAATACCAGTGTTCTCTCTCATCTGTAGTTGAATGTCTAAAGAATGTCTAAGAATGTCTAAAGGGACCAGGAAAGATGGAAACATGGATCATAGAAGAGATTCTACTACCAACACTTTGCTAGACCAGCATAATTCCTTACTACATACTAAATCTTATCTTATACTCCACTCCCATCAAAGAAGCTTCTCCATAGCAAATAGAGACTGTTGCCACAACTGGGCCCAATGCAAAGAGTAATGGATTATGGGGAGCCCAGCCCCAGTAGATACATTTACATCCAGCTCCTGTATCTACAGCTCCTGGAACATTGTGGAAGCGAGGGCAGGAAGATGGTAAGAACCAGAGTACCAGGGAGTCGGCTGCGTGAGTGCCTCTCTTAAAAATGGCTGCATAAACAAGACCCCAAGATGGACAATAGCAATAGATGTGTTAACATGAAAAGGAGAGAAATCTCATGGGGTCCTACCTCTAGGTGGAGAACTAAAGGTAACTCAGGTTTTTTGAGAAGGAGAATTAGCCTTTTCCAGAGATGACCCCTTCTGATTGGTTATCCAATACAAAATGGTCAGTTCTGAAGGTGTATACTCATAAACAGTAAAAATGGACTCAGCAGGCCATATTTACATATTTATCCATACATATAATTATATAATCTATACATAAATATAATCTATACATACATCATATACATATGCATATTCATATACATAGTGAAAACAGGAGACTATCATTTTGAACATGGGGGAAGCATGGAAGGGGTTGGAGGAAAAGGACATTGGAGGGTGTAAGGAAAGAGGAGAGTGGTATAATTACATTTTCATTACAGATATAAAATAAATAAGTTATTAAAAATGAATCAGAGAGATATTAAGAATATGCAGTTTGGTAAGCAAAAGAATGTGAGCCAGTTTAACTTTACAGACAAGAGGTGTTGAAAGCCACTGGGATTGTTGGAGAGATTAACCTCATTAAAGGGAAACTGGCAACAGGAAATTGAGACTTGGGAAATGTATCCTGAAGGGCAGGACCTGACTCATCCAAGGTTCCATCTTGAAAATGTGCAAATTCACACCAAATGAAAGAGCCTGAACTAGGAGTGCCATTGAAGGGGTTCCCTGCTTCTTGGGAGCATGTGTCTTAGGGAGGTGCACAGAAACTGGCACTGGGAGGTGCCATCAGCTGGCAGCAGAAGTCGGCACCATTGTCTATGTGGTACTAGTCGAGTTGTCATGAAAGACTCGGGATTAAAATAGTATGGAGTCTTGCACCATGGTTCCAGAGAGATGCCGAAGCCAGACAGTGTGTGGCAGGGTTGGAGTCCCTTCATGGAAGCCATGAGATGCCTCTGTATGAAACTGTAAACATGAAACCTAAGTTTCAATGGAGACCGCAGGATGTGGGAGATGCCAGAATTTGGAGACATCCACTGAGGAAAGCCAATCCAACAGAATGGCTATCTGTATACTTCTGTATACTTTTCTGTCCTTGGTAGCCCCATGGAACCCAAATGAATCTGGCATGAGCCTGGTATCCAAGACGAAGCTGAAGAGTGTGGAGTTCTCCCCCACTGGGTTTACGGCTTGTTTGGAATGAGCACCTTAATTCTGTGTCATTACATATCATAAGTATGTAGGTTATTTTTTTTACTTTCACAGGGATCCACAGTTAAAAGATTGGTTTAAGTCACCAAAGAAACCTTTGACTTTTAAATAGTGTTTAATGGTTAAGCACTGATGCTTCTTAAAGTCAGACTAAATGAATTCCATAGCATGAGATAGCCATGAGCCTATGGGGACATAAGATAGTTATCTTAAACGGATGTGGATGTGTTTAGATGATGAATGGACAAGGGATGGAATCCTGCTGGTTAGTACTGATTGTCTACCTGATGAGATTTAGAATCAGTGTAGAAGCATGTCCTGTGCACATCTATGAAGGATAGTCTGCATTACATTAACTGAGCTGGGAATGCCCATTCTAACTGTGAGCAGGACCATTTCATGGACTGGAGTTCGAGACAGAACAGAAAGAAGAAAGTGCTGACCACCATAACAAAAAAGGAGGGTACAGAGAGTACACACTGGACTCAACAGGTTTGAAAAATTAAAAAGAAGATGTGAGTTAGAAGGGGTGGGGAAGTAAGGGATGGATCTGAAAGAGTTATGAAGGAAGTGAACACGGCCAAAATATGTCATATGAGTACTTCAGAGAATTCAAAAACAGAGTTTTAAAACACGAAACAAAAAATAAAGTTTCCACAAATGCTTAGGTTTTACCATTTTGTTATATCTTCAAACTTATCATCTTTTATTATTAATAATTTTATGCTAATTCTACTGAAATTCTTTTTTTTTTTTTTTTTTTTTTTACCTTTCTGAGGACTAAATCTGGAGACTCAAAACTCTAAACAAGAGCTTTGGCCCTGGTTTTATTTTATTTTACTTTATTTTAGATACTATATTTTTGGAATTAGCTTTCTATCTCCCCAGTCTGCTCATGTCTTTCTTTCAAAGCTGGACTGATTTTAACAAAGGTATCTGAGGATTCTTTTTAAACATTGTGTTTCTGGTTTTGTTGACTGTTACAGATCTTATTCCCATCTTTGCAAGTCCAGTCATTTTTATCAAGTGTTACACATTCTTCTTGTTGCACTGTGGGGGTGTCTGAATTTAATTTTCATCTTTTAAGTTCTGTTCTAACACACAATGTTTGCTTATGGATCGTTTTGATTCTTAGGAGACATATTTGCAAAGTGGTGTTGTTTGTTTACTTTGTTGCATCTTGTTTTCAATAAAGTTCTTAAATCACTTTTATATGAAGGCCAACGTAAACCAGACTTTAGATCTTGCCCTTCTGACATCTTTTCAGTATTCCAACTTTTCTCTTTTATTCTAATCAATTATTTATTCTCATTGATTGTGACTCAAACATCTTCCTTGATATTAGCCAAAGGCTCTGTTTTCCTTATGTTGACTTCTGGAGTCTATTCTTTGGGTCGTTCCTTGATACTCTTCCTAATAAATCAGGCCTTTTAGGCTCTGAGATCAAGTCTCATTTTCCTTAACTTGGTGTTTTCATGGGGTTAGTTAGGTTTCTTCTCTAGCTAGTATTTAAGCTTAATGCCTCTGAGAAGAACACAGAATGCAAAGGCACATCACAAGGGTTCTGCTTCTTCCTCAGTGAAGAGACATTACCACCTGCTGGACAGCATCTGAAGGTGATTGCCTCTTATATGTTGCTCAAATTCCTAGCACTTTGTGGAGGTAAAAATCAGTTCATCCAGAGACTTCATTATGGGCACAAAGGGAAGTTCTCTCATCTTTTCCTATTACCTTTCAATTTAGAGGGAAATGGTGTTACAGCAGAAAAGATGGTACTTTGTCAAAAATAATGTACAGCTGTGTGCTAGCTCCCCAGCAATATTTGCATCAATGATGAACTAGGAGTGTAATAGTGGTCCTGTAAGAGTAAATTGACTGCTGGTGCTGTGGTTGTCTTAGTGATATCCACACTCTGGGGCTCACTCAAAGATGAATATTCTAATGACATCTTTCACTTAAAGACATCTTTCTGAGGATGCCTCGGATAGTTAAGTGGTGTGTGACTGTAAATCTAGGTGATTCGCAAGGGACTTTCGGAATCAGAGCTGTGCTTCCTCTGACTGTGATGATGTTGACACCAGCTAAGATCTTCCTTTTTTACTTTTACCTATCCAAATCTGTTTACTTTCTTCTTGTGTCCTTTGCAAATTAAAGACTCAAAGGCTATAGAGTCTACCAAGCAGAGCAGCGTTTCCACAAATTACAAGATGGTAAAAAAATCACCCTTGGCACCTGTTTAAAAATATAACATTCTTTCCAGACATCTTCCCCGGACTTCCTGATGTGTAAGATATTAGGAGAAACCTAGAAATTTGTATTTAAGAGATAACTCAGTTATATTTAATTTAAGCAGATTTTGGAAAACTACACTCAGGAATTAAAGAACAGATACCCAAACAAGAACAATTATGTTTAGATATTAATGTGCTGTCCTGAGGCTCTGTTATCTTGGGTAGTGTATACCCTCCAGAGTCACTGCAGATGACTCTTTGTGCCTCACAAGAAGGCATACAGACAAAGTGGCCAGAATGGACTGCCATCCAGCATTCTGTGAAGCCAGAGAGAGAAAGATAGTGCTTGTATAATTGGTCTATCCTGGTCTATCCTGGGGGAATATCCTCTCACCTTCAGAACTTCCCTAACAGTTGCTGTTTTCCTTGTCTTTGAGGTAAGCAGAGTAACAACATAGTATCAGTAGTCACTTTCCTGTCACTATAATAAAACCTGATGACCAAGGCATCTTGGAGAAGAGTTTGTGTGGCATAGCATTCCACAGCATTAGAGTCCGTGGTAGAACTGACAGGGATAGCATGGTGGCAGGTAGCAGGTGGCCACCAGCATGGAGGTAGAAACAGGAAGCTGAGAGCTCACACCTTGAACTGCAAACACAAAGTACAGAGAGCGAACTGGAAATGGTGCAAATTGTCAAACTCTCAGGCAACGGGTGACATTATCCAACAAGACCATACCTCGTCAGCCTCCTCAAACAGCATCATCAACTGGGGACCAAGTATTCAAATAGATGAGCCTATGGGGGACAGCCCCTCTCCTTCCCTCTGTCCCTTCATCCCTCCCTCCCTTCTTCCTTTTTCCTCCCCCATTCATTTTATTTACTGCATTTGCTGGTCAAGGGTGGGAGAGCAGGCATCTACTGTGGGGAGTGGAATAGTGATATGTGTGTGTGTGTGGGTGTGTGTGGGGTTGAGGTGAGGTGGGGGACCTGTCATGAACTGAGACTCCAGACAACTTCCAGAATATATTTCTTTATTCCACCAGATTTTACAATTTCAACATGGCACTCACAGAGCATAAACTGTAAACAAGAGAGTCTCTCCCATGCCCCAACACACACACACACACACACACACACACACACACACACACACACACACACAGAGCATGTCTTGAGAAACATCACTAGTTATACTCTCTTGACTACTACTACTTTCTCTTTGGTGCCTGAAATATAGTGAACACTGAAAGATGCCAGATCAAATTTCCACAGTATGTTCTTCCTGGAAGTTCAGTCTGGCCCAGACTCACAACAATTGGACTAGAGTTAACCTAGCAACTTGATTTTAGCCCTGGTTCCATGACACGTTGGTTTCATAAGAGGTAGTCCTGCCTCTGAACATAGGAGCTTACAGCACAATGAGGAATGGAAGTAACATCAGGACAATGATATAAACACTGAATGTAGCAGCAAGATCTACCTGGGATCCAGAAGGGCTTGCTGGACATTATTACATAAGATGGGAAGTGACGTTGACTTTTAAGGACAAGATTTAGAAGGGGAGGGAAACAGTCTCTGATCTCTGAATAGAAGGACTGAAGACTCTGAAACAAAGGTTAGAGAGAAAAGTGAACTGCAAGGGTTTAGCTCTGGTTCATAAATGGTTGGGCATGTTGATTGGTGAAGAGGAAGGACAAGCAGCAGCCCCAGAATTCAGGTCAGAATAAGAGAGGAAGGGATCCAGGATGGCATGTGGAAATGGGGTGTTTTAAATGCTTGTTGGGGGAAAAGATCTTATTATGACAATGTTTACATTTTAGAAAGATTACTGTGGGGACTTCTATATAAAAAATTGAGTTATGATTATGGATGTTTAATTTCTGCCTCCACGAATACTATAAAAATTGCCAAATAAGTCTTAAAAAATATAAAGGGTATGGTAGTGCCAGAGTCTAGGAAAGATATTATCTACAGTCCAGCATGTAAGTGCAATAAAGTTTGGGTAAATAATGACATCAGATCTAATAAAACATATATTATCTCTTAATATATACAGAATCATGTTCTCCATAAACAGAAATACATCTTTTTTGAAACATTTATGCTATATTTGTGCAAGTTAATCCTACTCTTGGGTATAAAGCAATCTTCAATAAATCCCAAAGACTCTAAATTTTAAAGAACCCAGTGTCTGATCATGATGTAAATTTTTTTAATTTTAATATTTGAATACTCTAAAGTATAAGCATAAATAGTCATATTACAGAAAAAAGAAACACATAGAATTAAAAAGCAAATAAACTGCATAATTATCTTCTGCTTATAGAGACACCAATAAACAATGGATGTTTGTAAAAATTAATAAAGAATTATTTTTCAAAAAATATCTTCCATAAAAGTTACAAGGAAACAATCTTATATTATTTAAACCATCTTTAATGATATAAAATCTCACTACTGATCATCTTCAAAAACCTCAAGACAAAATGGCACAATTAGTATTTTACATATGATAGTGTAGGCCACTCTCCTTTTGGATATAAGAGAAAAAAAAAGCCTTACTAAAATATTCTCAAGTTAGTCCCCACAGAATATTTAAGGATTATTACATAAGACTAAGAAAGAATCATTCCAGAATACAAAAATGGTTTTGTATCAATCAATAAAACAAAACCCACCATTACAAATACACAAACAAAATTTAACATTATCTTGATAGGTACTCCAAGGGAATTCGTAAAATTTGGTTTTTATACTGATTAATTTAGAACATAATAATTACTAAACCTGAAATATAACATAACGAATAGTATGCATATTAAGTAAAAAGCCATAATTAAATACAGCATAAGAGAAAATGTCATGAAAGTCCAGAAAAAAATGTACATACTAATTACAACCATTCTTATTTAACAAATTTTGAAATTCTCAGACATATAGTAGCACAAGAATCTTTAAGTATTGTAATATGTTAATCTTAAATACTGGAAAGGAAAACAAAATAATTACTATAATTTTGATATTACACTTCTAAGTGCCTGTAAAATGCACAAGAAATATTTAGAAATTACTTAAGATTGAAGGATTTAATAAGGTGGCTAGTTATAAAATAAATACACAAGTATTAACAAAATTTTCTGAATAGAACCCCATTTTCCCAGGAATTGGGCTTAAACAAGTATAACTTCATAAAACTTGAAAAGCTTCTGCACACAGCACAGGAAACAATTAGGTAAGGAGCGGTCAGGAATCTTTGCCAGCTAGACATCTGACAGAGGGTTACTATACATTATATATAAAGAAAAACAAAGAGTCAAGAACACAAAGCAATTAAAAACAGGCTATGGATCTGAACAGAGTTCTCAATAGAAGAAATCTAAATGGCTAAGAAATATCTCAAAAAGATGTTTATCATTCCTAGTAGGGGAAAGAGAACTAAACAACCTCAAATTTCATCTTATCCTAGTCAGAGTGGCTGCAATCAACAAAGCAGCCAATAACATATGCTGTCCTGGGTGTGTGGTAGACTCGGCTATTGGCAACATTGCAAACCAGTGTATCTACTCTGGAAGTGAATGCAGAGAACTCTCAAAAAAACTGAATATAAATTTGCCATATGATCCAGCTATGCCACTCTTTGCCCTATGTCCAAAAGACTTGACATCCTACTCCATAGACACATGTTCAGCCATGTTCATTGCTGCTCTACTCATAAGAGGTAAGAAATGAAAGCAACCTAGATGGTCTTCAACAGATGAAAGAATAATGAATATTTGGTACATATACACAATGGAATACTATTCATCTGTAAAAAAAAAAAAAAAAGAAAAAGAAAAAAGAATTAAATGTTCTGGTAAATGGGTAGACCTGCAAAAAGATTATATTGAGTGAAGTAACCCAGAGTCAGAAAGAAAACTGCCACATGTTCTCTGTCATACACAGTTTCTAGCTCCCAATCTTCAGATGTGAGTAGAGTTCTCTCCTTCATCAAAGAAGCCCTTTCACAGTATACGAAGGCCATTACTGAGAGCACCAACTAGTCAAAATGCACAGAACCACTGTCGATGAAGTACCCAGCCCCAGTGGATAAATCTCCAGCACATCCCTATACCTAAGGCTCAGGGATGGTTGAGGAAGAGCAACTGTGAGAGCTGAAAGACTGCAAACCCTGTTGCAACATTGTATCTTCTAAATATGAGAGGGAAGCTACAGGTATGAGACCCCTATAGCAATGCAAGACAACTTGGCATGCCAACATGGATGGGGGCACTGTTTAGGGCCCCACCCCTAGATGAAGGGCAACAGGCAATTAAAACCTTCTGAGAAAGGAGGCAATGCTTTCCTTTGGAGATAAGCATCCCTAAATGGTTAACCAACCTCAAGTAGTCAGCTATAAGACTACATACTAGCAACACTAAACAGACTCAGTGTGTTACATTTATATATTTCTTTGCAAACATGTACATATGTAACAATGGTAGTTAAAGAATAAGAGGCCATGAAATTAAAAGGGAGTGGGTAGATGTTGTAATTGTATTTTAATTAAATAAGAAAATAATAAAATTCAATTTATTTTTTTTCCTTAAATGAGGAGGAGCTGCATGAAGAGAAGCTGATTCTTCCATGGAAATGTGAAAGGTAGCATTAATTAATATAGATTCAATTGATATAAGTAACATAATAGTTTTAACTTTAATTATAACATAGTCTAGAAGGAATCAACATATAGACAGCTACTGAAGTTATCTATATTACGGTGTGAGATTTTGTTACTGGGGCTGAGCACAAGACATTTAGAAAAATGCATTTATGGGGTATGATCCTCTGGGCAGAAGGAGAGGAAACCATAAAGATGTCTGGGGAGAACAGTCATGGAGTCCAAGGGAAGAGAAGATATCCTCGTGTTACAATGGTGTGGTAACAGTGACAAGCACTAAAGGATACAGTTGTTTGCTGCTGGAGGGGAGCCAGGTTGGCAGCCGATGTGTTTTAGGAAACAGGGAGTCAATCCTCATGATAAATGCTGCAAGGAGACAGGAAACCAGAGCTTCGGAAGCCAGGCACTAAGGAGCCAGTTGGGACTTGGGGAACAGCAAGGTGGTGGAAGAAGATAGCAGCTGGAGGTCTGACCAAGGTACACTGAGGAGGGAGAGGGGCAAACAAGGAAGAAAGGGGAGTGGGGTTTCTCTGGAGAACACTGGTCTTAAGTGTGATGGAATCAGAGACCATAGATGCTATAGGGACCAATGGAGAATTTTCCTAAGGTGTCTTCCTTCCTCCACCTCTGATTCCTCCTTCATTTTCTGTTTTTTAATCTGTCTTCTTTCTCTCCCTTTCCCCCTCCTCCCTCTCCCTCCTCCTCTCCCCCTCTTCCCCCTTCCTCTTCCTCTCCCTCTTACCCTTCTACTCCCCCTCTACCTCCTTTCCCCTCTCCCCCTTCTCCCTCTCTCCCTCTCCCCCTTCCTTCTTTCTCTCCTCTCCTTCTCCCTCTCCCTTTCCCTCTCCCTCCACTCCCTCCTCTCCCTGCCCACTCCCCTCCCTCTCCCCTCATTTCCCCCTCTCCCTCTCCTCTCCCCTCCTCTTTTCTCCCTCTGCCTCCTCTCCCTCCCCCTCTCCCTTTCTCTCTCTTTCAGGGTCTTGCTATGTCATCTAAGCTTGGAACTTCTATGCTCCTGTTTTAGCCTCCTGAATGGTCTGCTTAAGTCTTATTTCAACACTGGTAAGTAAAAAAGAAATGTCAGCAGAGATGTGAGGAGCCACAGGTTTGTGTGACATCAGAGAAGGTGGGAAGAGAACAAGAATTAGATAGGGAAAGGGAAAGAGTAGCAACAGGGATGATGAATCGATTGACCAATTCATCGATACTCAAGTGGGATGTGCTTTATCTCAGACACAATAGAAGTGTGATTGTCAATAATTTTATACTGGATGATGGAAGGGAACATGAGGAGAAATTCCTGGGGAGACATTCTTCACATAGTCCCTTGAGGCATTTCCTCAAGAAAGACTCCTTCCTCTGTGATAACTCCAGCTTGTGTCCAGTTGACGCACAAAACCAGCCAGCACAAGGATCAAATGACCATGGATGGAAACTCCAGAAAACATGAGCCAAAATAAAACTTACTCTCTTATGAATTGAGTATTTCAGGCAATTCTCTTCAGTGGTAAAAGCTGATTGACACATTCCCTGTTCATAGATGAAATGGGAAGGGGTATGAAAACCAGGTTCAACCTCTTCAAAATCCATCGATGAACAGCAAAATGTGAGTTACCTGAGGAAATAAAAGAACATTAAGGCTTCAGGTGTCTACTCTCCTACCCATGAGTGGTACCCAAGCTAAGCAAGATATGCCAGTCCTCTTCACAACTGATCTCTTCTGCAACCCAAAGTGCCACCTTTCAAGGTTTTTCTTTTCTCCCCTACCCCAGTTAGACATTGACTGTGTCCTGGCTTCATTGTGAAGAATGTGTCCTAATGAAAGATGGAAGACATTGTACAACATGGAATTTGAGAACAGCTAAGAGGCTCTGAAGGATCAATTTAACCACCTGAGTTGCAAATATCTCAGGTATCAGGTATCGAGAACCAGTTAGAAGCTCCTGGGAAGAGGAACTCTTGGCTTGTTGAAGAAATAGCAATGAAGCCTGGGTGGCCAGGTGAGAAGAAAAGCGAGAGGGCGAGATCACAAAGAGAGGAGGTCTCATCCTAGATGCTGATGGGCTAACCTGGGAGATGACTAGTTGCAAGAATCTGTAGAAGGATATTCTAGGAGCATAAAAAGTAGGTTGACAAGGAAGCCCAATGCAGGGAATATCTTTCCTCAAATGCTCTGTGGGTGGATTCGATGTGAGGCCTGGGTGGCCCAACATGTTTTGGATTTGAGTGTTTTGATTTTTGGAATTTCTGCACACACTGTAAAGAATGAGCTACCTGGAGGGTAGGACTTAGGGACAAAGTTCATGTATGTCCGACGTACACCTTATACACACAGAAAGTCATTTTATTAAACAAAGTTTCATCGCATGGAGTTTTCCATCATGGTGTCCTGGAGATCGATGCTCAAAATTCAGACACAGACTTTCAGGTCTGGGATGCTCCTCTCTAGGAGTTAGTGTAGATGCTACAAAACACTGGGAGGCTTGGGAAATACCACCATTGGCAAAATGTCCATGAAATGGGTGCAAGGGAAACAAAGAGGGGAGATAACCAGAATGCATAGTAGCCATGTAGGAAATTGTCAAAGAACATTTATTAATGAAAAATAAAAAACAATGGCTGTTTTAAAACTGACATAACCTCAATATAAGCTCTGGTGTGTGTGTCTGTGTGTGTCTGTGTGTGTGTGTGTGTGTGTGTGTGTGTGTGTGTGTCTGTGTGTGTAACTATTTCCAGACTTAGATTATTTTAAGAGACATTTTTTATTTATTTTCAGAAAATAGAACATGAGAAAAATGGCCAGTTTATAAGGGTGCCGTGGTGATCTTTATGCTTTCTCCTCTCAAGCCCTTTAAAGACCAAGTCACCCTTAGATGCTGAAGACTTTTGTAGGCAAGCCTGACTTCTCACAGGGAATCCTTGAACTTTGAAGATTTAAAAGAAAGAAGGCTGGGGAAAGGCTAGTAAGGCAGGGCTTGTGGGGAAGGGCTAGTGAAGGAGGGCTGGTGAGGGAGGGCTGGTGGGGGAGGGCTTGTGGGGGAGGGCTTGTGGGGAGAGGAGGTGTGGGGGTAGTGCTGGTGAGGGAGGGCTGGTTGGGGAGTGGTGTGGGGGAGGGCTGGTGGGGGAGGGCTGTGGGGGAAAGGTGGTGAGGGGACAGCCAGTGAGATGAAACTTGATCCCAAGTTGGGCAGAGTATGGAGAGAGGAAGGGGAAGGTGTTTTCCCAGTCTACTCTGGGTGCCAGGTATAGCATAGCGATAAAAGGCCCTTTCTTCATCCAGAAAGACCCAGCATGCACCCCTTTTGTGAAACTGTCCTGTCAGAGACATCAGGGCATGAACAGACTTTTTCCTTATGTTTATAGCCTTTGGTCTGAACCCTGGGTCTTGAGGATGGATGCTTCAGGTCTTTCCCATGGCCCCTGGACTAGCGAGCACTTTCAAGTCTCTGCCTCTCAGATTGGACCCTGAGAGAGAACAGCTTCTCTTACATCCTAAAAGCAGGGTGGACGCTGGCTTTGGGCTCCTTCCCACCATCTGGCTTACTTTCGAGAGCTGAGTGGTAAATGAGAAATTGAAAAGTTCTGGGAAGTGACCAGAGTGGCCAACAAAAGTCTAATTGCACTTTTAAAAGGTGGGGCAGCCATCTGGCACAGCGAAGACACTTGCTTTACATTTCTACTGACTGGTGTATGACTGAAGTCATTTACCATTAAGTTCTATTTGAATAAAACGCTAGTAGACATTTAGGTAATATTACAGAGCAATAAATGTTTAAGAGCCTAAGGGGTCTGAGCTTTCCAAAAGCAGTTCAGACCCAGATGCTAAAAACACTTCATATGTGTGCGATTGTGAGTGTGTGGGATTTTTCACCCCCTCTCCTGGTTCTTTCACCCTCTGAATTCACATTCTGGATTGTTTAAGACTTTCCTGGCTGTGTCTCCTCTGCCCCCCTCTCCCCTTTCCCCTTTAATTCTTTTTTACACCGGGTAAAGAAGCACGAGGGAAATGTAGTTAAAATTCAAACTGCTTCCCCTTTATCATTACCATGAATCAACACAATAAATGAGCCCCTTCAGAGCTCGGTAATAAGAATTTGATAAATCATCAGCCAAAAATTAACTAGATGTCAAAACAATCTTTGGGAAGTGTGATGGATTAGGGGTGATAGCAGCAATTAATCTCCCAGCATGAGTTCACCAGACAGACACAATGTAGGGAGATGGATTGGGGGGGGGGGGGTAGGGGGGAATCCAGGCCTTGCAAGGTCAGGACACTCCTGCAAAGAGGAGATGGGGTGGAGAGAGAGAGAGAGAGAGAGAGAGAGAGAGAGAGAGAGAGAGAGAGAGAGAGAGAGAGAGAATGAAGAAGACAAGGAGTAGGGGAGGGGAAGGGGAGGGGGAGGGGAGGGGGGGAGGAGGAGGAGAGAAGAGAGAGAGAGAGAGAGAGAGAGAGAGAGAGAGAGAGAGAGAGAGAGAGAGAGAGAGAGAAATCTTGATCCTCTGAGTCTGCAACTGCAGGCACCCAAGCAGCTGAGCCAGAGGTCAGTGAACGCCTTTGAAAAGCCTTGTCTCCAGCTGCTCTCGGATGAGCCAAACTCCTTCCCTCTCCTGCTAATAAATGCCACAAGTCTGCTCATGGGGCTCCATGTGGCCTCCAGCCAAGCGGCAGACACCTTGAAGGGCTTCATTTAGAAAACCAGGCAGGGTGGCACCTTGTAAACCCCAGCCTGGAGGAAGGCGGTCAGAAAAAGGAGGCGTGGCTTGAAAGGGCGGGACTGAGCTATGACTTGGCTCAGAAATGCAGGGCTGGGCCTGGAGACCTCAGGGCCCAACTGGGGAGTAGGGATGGCCACGTGCAAGGAGGAGGCGGGGCCCCTTCAAGCACCCAGCTCATAAATCTCTTTTGGATGTGACTGCCTTTTCTTCGTTCTATTTATGTGGCTGATTTTTTAACAGGGTTTTTATTATTGGAAGAAAAAAAAAATGGCAGAGAACTTAGAAAAGGTCCTTGTGTTTCCCTCCAAGCCTGGAAACCTCGAGTTGGCCTCAACTTGAAATGTAGAGGGAACGGTGGCTGGGAGGGACAAGTTTGGAATCAGGAAGTAGGAGAAAGACACTCAAAGCACTCCTTAGCCAGACAGAGTATGTGAACCTTTCCTCTTAAGGAAAGTGACAAGGTCCTGTGTAATGGCTACAGTATTGTCAAGCACTGGGGCCTGAGAGCTGTCGCACACACCACCCCTCCTCGACCCAGCCCTACCTCCACAGTTCTTAATTGTTTAAAAAAAAAAAATCTCTGTAGGGTTTATGTGGTAGGATATTTGGTGTCACTCCTGCTTACAATGATTGGTGCTTACTGGCTTTATAATAATCATACAGCCATTCTAGCGCTCAGTAACTACCTAAGGCTTTCTGTTTACAAAGCTCTGTCCGAAGCTCAGGGTCTAACTCTGGGAAGTTGACGTGGAACACTGGTTCCAGGTACACAACATAGAACTAGGGCTGATTCTAGCTAATGCTAATGATAATGATAATGATAATAATAATAATAATGTGATGTATTTCAGTCCCTCCATTTTCAGAAAAGGTAAAATGGCAGAAGCGTTGAGCGGTTGGCAAGAGAAAGCTACCCCTGGTGTTATGGTTTAGGTCTCATCCCTGTGAACACCTGGTTGCAGCTGGGCTGCTAGCGCTGTTTTTCTGAAGTTGTGAGGCCTGGGGATGGAAGTGGGTCCAGTGCTGGTTCCAATCTGCTTTCTGTTCAGCTGAAGGTGTTCATCAAACCCCTTCTGCCATGGACCACGCCCTCTTTGCCAAGATAGATGCTCTTCTGCACTGTTACCCTCAAGCTGATTCGGCCCAGTATGTAAAAGTAAGTAGCACAGCCAGTGTTCAGAAAATACACACATACCTAACACACAGACACATACATACATACACGTAACACACACAAACACACACACAAACACACACACCTAACACATACACACATCTAACACACACACCTAACACACACAAACATACACACAACACACACAGGCACACACAAACATACACACACCTAATACACAGAGACACACATACACACACGTAACACACAGATACATACACATATACATCACACATGTAACACATACGAACATACACACCCAACACACACACTAACATACTCTGGGTCACCAAAAGAACCTGCAGAGTCCTCGGACCATTCACTGTTGTCTCAACTTGCTTCAGATACACAGGCAGCTCCCTGGTCCTCAGACCCACCATGCAAGCTCCACCCACAGACCTCGCACAAGCTCCTCCCCGCAGCTTTTTCTGCCCCAAAGAGCATCCAAGCTAACTCCTTTCCATCTTTGCTAACAAGATGTCACCGTCTGGTTGAGATCTGCACCCCTAGCAGCCACTACCTGCTCCCCACCTCTCCTTTCTTTGCTCCCTTTTTATGTGGCACGTTCACCCCCACGCGATGGATATTTGCATGTCTTCATTCTGTCCCTCTGTGAGGATGTCAGCTCCCTCCTCCCTTGGAAGACTGCATTTCCTTCTCTTCCATTTTGTTCCCTACTGCATGCTGAATACTTACAGTAACATCTGGAATAACAGGTGCCCGGTGCATCTTTGTGAGTGAATGCGAACTCTCTGCTACCCACCTCCTGGGAGTGTCTGATCCTTGGGCCTCAGTATTTGGCTGAGACACAGGTTTAAAAGCTTCAGCAGCATAAGCTAGCCAACCTTCAGACCGAAGGCTGTTTGGATCAGTGGAGGGAAGCTGAGCTGAGACCAGGGCAGGCTTGTTTGCAGAGGAGTTGGGAGCCCAGCTACTGCTGCACTCTATCAGAGGATGTAGGGATGGTGACGCTTGGAGCTCCTTCACCAAATTACACACTGTGGAAATGGAGTAAAATCACATAAACTGAACTCAGGAGCGGACCTGGAAATGGCTGAACTGAATCGGCATTGGGTCTCAACGTGGCTCTGACCTGCGAAACTAGGGATAGACAGTTCTAGAACTGTCTAAAGTAAGGACTGAACTGCCTTCCCCTCCCTCTCCCCCTCCCTTCCCTTTCTGTCAACCCTCCTTCCTTCCCTCCCTTCTTCTCTTCCCCACTCCTCCTCCTTTTTCTGCCTTTCTTTCTGTCTTTAATTCTCTTCTTGCGATGTGGTTTCATTAATGTAGCCCAGGCTGGCTTCAAACTCACAGCAACTCTTCTTTCTGCCTTAGCCATCTGGGATTACAGGCTTCTGCCGATGCATCCCAGACACCTACCATCCAAACTTTACCACAGGCACTTTCTTTTCTTCTTCCTAGATGAAAAACCTATTCATGGTGACATTTTGGGACTAGATTGAGGGATACAAGGCTGTGCAGATCAGTAGACCATAAAAATAAATGCTTTCTTTCCCCCTCTCCCTCCTTTCCTCCCTGTTTCTATTCTCTCTTTCTCTCTCCCTTCTCTCCCTCCTCCCTCCCTCCCTCCTTGTCAAAGGTTCCTACTACAGGGGATAAAATGTATTACTAAGAACAAACAAGCGGCTACATATTTAATTATGTCAAGCCTTAAGCATTTTTGGCTTCATATTTTAAGTGCTCTTCACAGTTAAGAATTTTTAAAGACTTGAGCCATGTGAATTACTTTGTGTAAGAGTAATAAACCAACTGGAACCAGAGTTGCTAGGATCTGACCTACTGTGCACAAATCTGAGCGTGCTCTCTTCTTTCTCAATCCTGTGCTGTGTGGCGCCCTCTGCTGTCAGAAAGAAGTATGGTAAATGTCTGGGTTAACTACCAAGAGAATAGAAAAGCGAAGTTTCATTTTCTTCCTAAACTGACTTTGGTGCAAACATTAACTCATCCGGTGAGGTTCTGCATTTTACTAAGTTCTCTAAAGTGGCTGTCATTTCATATTCCACCAGTTTAGAGAAAGTTGTTAGCTCAGGTTGATCCGATGTTTTCTTCTACTCCTCGCTCCAAAGCTTCCTGCAGCCCAAATACCAGAAAGGTAGACAGAACAGGAAAAGTCAGGGAAGATGAGCCATAATTCATAAAGAGGACTTCAGGACTAACTATGGTTTGGGGAAATTCCCTATTTAATTCTGGCTGAATTCCATAGATAAGTCCTAAGGTACCTCGTTCATATTCAAGCATTTTCTCCAAATCACCCTCCATGCTTATCAAAATGCACTATTTACTAATGTCTTGTTATTTTTGTCATTGTTGTTTTTGTTTTCTAAGATTGGGTCTCACTATATAGCCTTGGCCTCTTGACTGCGTAGGAATGCAGGCATGCTACCATGTCACAACTTCATGATTTCACTCTATTGATTCTTACATTTATTTGTGCATAGGTGCATGCCATGACACACATGCAGAGATTATAGGGCACCTTGTGAGAGTATTCATTCTATCCTTCCTCAGTGTGGGTCCTGGGGATGGAACTCAGACTGTCAGTCTTGACAGAAAAATGCACTGACCTGTTAAGCCATATCTCAGGCCCATTAAAAAAATATCTTAAGATGAAAAGAAGTATAAAAGTTACAGTGACTTTAGAACTCAGAGATCAGTTTAAAACTGTAGAGCTGGCCCCCTGGATTAACTATGTTGGCTTTGTTTTCCAGATCTGAGGAGAAGAAGAAGGAGGAAGAAGAAGAAGAGGAGAAGAAGGAAGAGGTAGAGGAGGAGGAGGAGGAGAAAAAGAAGAAGGAGGAGGAGGAGGAAGATGAGAAGGAGAAGGAGGAGGAGGAGGAAGGGGGAGGGGAAGGGAAGGAAAGGAGGGGAAGGGAAGGAGAGGAGGGAGAGAGGAGGGGGAGAGGAGGGGCAAGGGGAAGAGAAAGGAAGAGGAGAATGAGAAGAGGAGGAAGAAGAGAAAGAGGAAGAAAATGGAAAAGAAAATCTACCCCCACAGGATTATTCTGAAGATAACTGAGAAGGCAAAATTATAATTCCTATTAAAGAATATGACGTCTCAAAAACATCACTTAAATACACTTTAAAGATCTATCTTTTATGTGCCATTCTAATTCCAAATAAGTAAGAGAAAATGGGGGCAAGGCAGGGAGACAGCCACTCAGACACCTGAAATTTCCATTATTTTACATACTGCTGCTAAGAATGTGAACCAAGGCAACATCCAGCCAACCAAACTACCCCAAACTTTACAGTCCTTCACTAAGACATAACATACCTACTCAAGTGACATGTAAGGGATCTTGAGGGAAGTGTCACGGGAATCTAGATTTTTCAATGTTTTGCAAAATTATTCTTGACTCACAGGTAAATATCAGAAATAAGTGAAATCGTCTCAATCCTTCTGATAAGCCAAGACATCAAATGTTCATGCTTTCATTTCCCACGGCTGAGTTAGAGCATCTTCTACGCCTACTATCAAAATGTGCTTGTCAGCATCCCTCTTCTACTAATTCATAGGGGTCAAATGGTAGTTCCTGGCAACCTGTTCCTGCCTCCTGAAGATGCCTTTATGCATCCTCTTTGGAAGATTCTTGATCAAACTCTAATACATATGATAGAACACCAAGAAGTTCTTCCAATAAATGTTGAAGATCTCTAAATGTGTGCCATCTTATGTTCCCAGTTTGGGTGACCTGAGGTATTTGCTGGTACCTAGAAATGGGGTTCAAGGTCAGTCATTTTACTGTCTTGTATCCTAGAGTTCTCTGATATGTCAACGTTTTCTACTAGAGTTGTCCAGCCCTGGTAATTAAGACACTTAAGTCTACTATTGTCTGAAAAGCCTTCTGACCTGAGCATAAATGGGAACTCCCGTTACCAGTAGGGTTTCTCCTTCTCTGACCTTGTCTGGGGAACTCAAAACCTCCATACTCTCTACCTGTGGAATGACAAGCAGCTCTGGTGACATTACAGACAGGTTCAGCTTCCCTTCTCCTGATAAGAACGGGATCAGCAAGCACTTGAGATTCCTGGAATGCCTCTGCATGCTAATGAGGCATCTCATCTCATACCTTTGCCTTCAGCCATTGATCTTTGTCCACCTGTATATTCCTGCCTCCTTCCCTAAAACTATATAATTCTTGATTAACCCCAAATAAACTGTATGTGTACAAGCCTGAATAAAGAAATATACACAAGCTAAGATCATCTCAGAGAGCTGTTTCATTGAAGACCATCAGAAAAGGCCTTTACCTAAAAGAGCTGTAACACTAAGATCCTCATAAAAGGCCTTTTCTATCCCCACCCCCTGACACTCACTCCCAGCCAGACCAGAATCCTACAGACCCCACCTGTTTTGAATTCAGCTTCATCCTTCCAGACTAGTGTCTATATACCCTGAGAGGGAGGACATGGAGGACATGGAACTACAACTAGACAACAAAAACACATTACAAGAGTCATGGAAATAAGTAAAAATGGGTAAATGAGGCACGGAGGGTTGTTCACTTCCAGTAGTGTTCACACCTCAACTCTCATTAATGAAAGAAGATGAAGGCAATAGCTAATGTTTGAAAGGGAGTTTTATACCCAGCTGTAATTCTCCATTGATATACAGTAGGAACATAGGTTTTTGAAAGTGGAGGCTGAAAGAATAATTCAGTGGAGGAACATATATTTTGTTTAATCCCTAGCATCTCAAACAGAAGTCATTTGTGGTTAAGTAGGATTACATTGATATAATCAAAACATGGGGAATATCCATAAAATTGATTCTGCTAGTAAATAAACTCTCCCATACATTAAATGTATAATGAAGTCAGTCTGTGAGTACACAGTGTGTTTCCACTTTTAAGAGGACAACACAAGTCTTGTATTGAAATAAAACAAGAACATAGAATTACTTGAATTCAAATTTCTGCTGTGCAAACTTTGATGTGACTGTAAACATTTATCCAATCTTTATAACTATTTACTATGTGTCACGTCTTGTGAAGAAGTTGTGTGTTGGAGGTGTGTACATAGAAGCACAACTGGCCATGATTCCCATGATTGTCTAGTAGGCACAAAAGAACAAGCTGACCACTGAGCTCATTTTGGTTAGGACCTGCATACTTGAAAAGCCAGTCAATTAGCTAAGCGTGAACCAAATTCATGGAAATGAGGGGAGGGGAACGTTGTGTCATCAGAGGCTTGGCACAGCACAAACCCACAGACAGTTGTGCATGGCAGAAAAAGAACAAAGATGTGGAACAGCCATGAAAGAGGTACTGAGAACATGAGCAAAGTTCAAATGTTAGAAATCTGTAGATAGGCTTCTCTACACATATTTCATTCTCATCTTAGAGTGGTGAAGGCATTTGGTGCACCCTAAAAAATACAGAAAGTTTTTATTTCCATGAAGTCCTTGATGCTTGATGATACTTCTCCTGGAGAGATGCAACACACATGCATCTATTTACCCTAGACAGGGAGCCCATGACAAGCCAAAAGTATGGACATTAGCGAAGTTCAATGTGGGTAACTAATGAGTTTTATTGGGGTTTCTTACAGGAATATGGGTGAGGTGTTAATTACACAAGCAGAAATGACTCAAAGACAGCTGCTCACCAAAGCCCATCCAAGCATGGGTGACAGTTCATAGAGGCTATAAACCTGGAGCATATTGCACAGTGTGTAGACAGTTCAACAGGTTCAAAAGAGTATCTTCCAAGTGACTCAGTTGCTCTAAATCTCTTCCAGGAAGCCGATCTGGTCTCAGAGCCTTCTTTGCAACTTGGATCCTCTGAGAGTGACTCTCAGCAGCTTTACTGTTTACTCTTGGGGGTGGGAAGTAGCTAGTGAATTTGGTCAGTTTCAGGGACTTCCTGAAGATGTTTTGAGCTGTTTACCTTGTGTCTTAAAGAGCTTCCCTGAAGAATGTAATGTTTCCATCATGCAAGAACCTGCTACACAACAGTCCCATTTATTAATTATTGATCTTAAATGCCTGTAACATTCAGTCCTATTTAGAAAGACATTTTCTGTGCTGAGTTCAAGTGTATTCCTTATTTTCTCCTCAATCAGGAAATCACGTTTTATGTTAAGATCCTTGATATATTTGAAGTTAAGTTTTGTGCAGGATGTCTTAGTTAGGGTTTCCATTACTGTGAAAAAGATACCATGACCAAGGCAACTCTTATAAAGGACAACATTTGATTGGAGCTAGCTTACAAGTACAGAGGGTCAGTCCATTAACATCAATGGTGGGAAACGTAGTAGCACCCAGGCAGGCATGGCACTGAAGGAGCTGAAAGTTCTATATCTTGTTCCTCAGGAAAACAGGAAAAAAACTGACTTCTAGGCAGCAAGGAGAAGGACTCCCAAAGTGACAAACCTCCTCCAACAAGGCCACACTTACACCAACAAGGTCAAACCTCCTAATAGTGTCATTCCCTGGGCCAAGCAAATTCAAACTACCACATTCCACTCCCTGGCACACAAAAACTTATTCAAACACATGAGTCTATGGGGCCATACCTAGCCATAGCATAATGTAAACTACATTTAGTCCCTTCAAAAGTCCCCATAGTCTATTTTATTCTCAACAATGTTTAAAAGTTCCATCTCATCTGAGATTCATCCAATTGCTTAACTATAAAATCAAAATCAAAAAGCAGGTCACATATCTCCAATATCACAGGATATACATTACTATTCCAAAACAACATAGTGAAGAAATCCTGGACAAATGCAAAACCAAAAGCCAGCTGGGAAAACTCCAAACTCTGCACCTCCATGTCTGATGTCCAACTCCTTTCTGCTTTGTTGACTGTAGCATAATTCCTTCTCTTTGGCTGGTTCCACACCCTTTTAGCAGCTTTCCTCAGTGGTTATCCCATGGTTTTATCATCTCAAACATCTTGGGGTCCCCAAACAACTTTAACATTACAGCTTCTTGTTCAAATGTCTGGGATCCACACATGATCTTCTAGGCTTTTCCAAAGGGCTTAGGTCACATCTCCAGCTCTGCCCTCTGTAGCATGCTAGGCTCTGGTTGACCTCACTCCACTGCTGCTGCTGTTCATGGTGATTATTCCATGGTACTGACATTGCTAATATGCTAGGGTCTTCTTCTGCAACTAGGCTTAACCAATAGTCTCTCATTGGCTCCCTTCATTGTACCAAGCCTCAACTTCTTAGCATGAACTCTTCAGTCCTGGGCCATCAACTGCAACTGAGGCTGTGCCACACCAATGGCCTTTCCTGTCCTTTCACAGTGCCAAGCCTCAACTGCTCTCTATGACCCCTTGATGCATTCAAAACTGTACCACATGGGTGATTCTTACACATTACCAAGTCCAGCTAAAGCACAGGGTACAACCTTGGCTATCTCTGGAACACAGCTTCTTTGTGTTTCCCAGAAGATTTCACCTCAGTGATACTGGTCTCTTCCTAATCACCACTAATTTCTTAGCTCCAGCTAACCAGCACCAATGGTAATCTCTTCCATTCTTGATTCTTAAGCTAGAGCCATGTGGCCAAAGCTACCAAGTTCTGCTCTTTGCTGGGGTTAGAACATGGTACCACTTGTTTTATTACATCTTCACCAGTTTTCTGTTTTCAAGTATTTCATTCACTGTAAGCCTGGCTGTCCTGGAACTTGCTCTGTAGACTAACCTTGAACTCAGAGATCTTCATGGTCTCCTAAATGCTGGGATTAAAGAAATGCATCACCATGCCTAGACTTAAGCTTTTCTTCACATAGAACTTTCTCTAGGTGGCCTTGAACTCAACAATATGCTTGCTTTTTTCTCCTGGATCAAAGCTTTTCATGGCCACTATTCTTCAAGATACATATCAAGAACCTGTGCCTTCCAGCCTCAAGATCTGGATGACAAGTGTTGAGGGTAATATTTAAAATGGTGGCACCCCATCTGACTTGTAGTTATGGACCGCCATTTTCCTGACTAGGCAAGACCTGAGACCACGAGATGCAGCATGTTCTCACTGAGAAATGAGACTCTAATGTTTAAAAATTATCCAATAGCTTTATATATTTGGAAATGCTCAAATAACAAGTTGCCCATACAATTAGAAGTGTTAACCAATTAACTGACCTACATATAAGTTGTTACCCAGGACTGCTCTCAATACACGCATGGCTCTCCATGCTCCTACATCTCTGCCCCTCGATCCTCCTCTTTCTTCTCCTCTTCCTCTCCTCACTCTGCCTATCTCTCATACAGCCCAATAGCTGAGCTTTATACAAATGTGGTGGGATGGTATCCCGCTACAGAGAAGTACCCTCCATTTTTAGATTGTAGTTAATTCCAGATTAAAAGTCCAAATGAAAAAAATAATAGCCAGGTAATAATACCTAACACAATATAACTATTCCTTCTTCAACTGCAAACACAAACAATAAACTTAGCTAGGTGGGATCTTGCCCTGAAGTCACCACTCCCTTAATGTGTTTACCTCCTTGAACAGAGCATTTAGCTCCATTTCACTTCCTGGTGCCCCTTTATTACTTGAACAATACATTTTGTATTTTTTTGTTTTTTAAGTTTGCTTTGCTTCATCAAAACTCTCTTCATGAGAGTAAACCAGAGTACAAAGTCTATGCTGGGCTTTCCTGAAACTTCTTTTATCAGTGCAATTAATCTGATTCTTTTCACCTTAGCCTTAGCCTCAGACAAGGTCAAAATGTAGCCACATTCTTCACCAAAATATCACAAGGACATTCTCTAGGCCACATACTATCATTCTTCTCCTCTGAAACCTCTGAGCCAGGCCCCCACAGTTCAAATCACCCTCAGCACCTATGTCTTCCATATTCCTACTAGGATGGCCCATCAAGCCTCACTTAAAGCATTCTATCACTTTCCAAATCCAAAGATCCCAAATCCATATTCTTCTAAACAAAAATATGTCTGGGCCTATCACAGCAATACCCCACTACTAATACCAACTTCTATCTTAGTTAGGGTTTCCATTGCCATTGCCATTGCCATGAAGAGATGTCATGACCAAGGCAATGCTTATAAAGGACAACATTGGGTTGGGGCTGGCTTACAGGTACAGAAGTTCAATACATTATCATCATGGTGAGAAATGTAGCAGCATCCAAGCACTAGAGTAGTTGAGAGTTCTATATCTTGATCTGAAAGCAAACAGGAAAAAACTGACTTCCAGGCAGCTAGAAGAAGGGTCTTAAAGCCCACCCACAAAGTGACACACTTCTTCCAACAAGGCTACACCTACTCCATCAAGGTCATACCTCTTAATAGTGCCACTCCCTGCACCAAGCATATTCAAACCACCATACAAGGTAAGAAGTGAGGATCAAGATTCATCCTTCTATGTGTAGCTATCTCTAGGTTCACTGGCACCATTTGTTGAAGATGGTATCTGTTCCCCAGTGTGCCCTGTTGACTTCTGTGGTGGTTTGAATAACATGTCCACTTACAGGCTCATTTATTTGGATGGAACTGTTTGGAGAGGATTAAGGGTATGTTCTTATTGGAGGACATGTGTCATTGGAAGTGGGCTTTGGTGTTTAAAAAGTCCATGCTATTCAAATTTGCTTTCTCTCCCTTGATCATGCGTGTGTGTCAGGTGTAAGCTCTCAGTTTTTGCTCCAGCATGCCTTGCCTACCTGGTGTCTTGTCCCAAGCCATGATGGTCATGGATTATAACCCTCTGGAACCATGATCCCAGAATTCAATATTTTTTTAATAAATTGATTTGATCATGGTGTTTTGTCATGGCAACAGAGAAGTAACTGAGACAACTACTTTGTTAAAAAATCAAGTAGCTGTAGAAGTGTGGGGTTAACTATGGCTCCTCAATTCTGTTTCATTGATCAATGATTCTGTTTTTATGTCAGTACTATCCTGTTGTGATTACTATTGCTCTGTAGTATAACACAAAATTTGGGACATTGATAACTCCAGCAAGCTTTTTAACTGTTGATATTCAGGATTCTTCCAACTATCCTGAGTCTTTTGTATTTCCATACAAAATTAGATGTTGTTGTTGTTGTTCAATTTTATGAAGATTGCACTGGAATTTTGGTGAGGATGGTGTTGAGTCTGTTGATTACTTTTGGTAGGATGAACATTTTCAAAATGTTAGTTCTTCTGATCCACGAACATGAAAAGTCTTTTCATCTTCTGGTATTTTCTTCAGTTTGTTTTTAGTGTCTTAAATTTTTCAGTATACAAGTGCTTCCTTGGTTAGATTTATTTCAAGACATATATCTAAGTTATTGTGAATGGTGTTGTTTCTTTGATTCTTTTTGATGTGTTTGTCATTTGAAATAGGAAAGCTACTAATATTGGTCTCAATTTTTGTTCTCCTAATATGCTTAATGTATTTATCAGATACAGGAGTTTTCTGGTGCAGTCTTTAGGGCCTTTTACATAGCATCATATCACCTACAAATAAAAAAGATACTTTGCCTTCTTTCTTTCCTATTGATATAGCTTTTATCTCCTTTACTTGCCTTATTGTGCTAGCTAAAATTTCAAGTACTAGATAGATCAGGTATGGGAAAAGTACATCTTTGTCTTGTTCTTGATTTTATTGGAAATTCTCTGATTTTTCTGTATTTAACAAGATGTTAACTGTTAGATTCCTATAAACTACCTTTATTATGTTGATATGTGTCCTCTGTGTTTTTATTCTCTCCAGGACTTTTATCATGAATAGGTGTTAGATATGGTCAAAGGACTTTTCTGTATCTAACAAAATTATTGTGTGGTTTATGTTCTTTAGTCTATTTATGTGGCAAATTGTATTTATTAATTGACAAATGTTGAACCATTTAGGTACCTCTAGGATGAACTCAACTTGGTAGTTCTGGACAATCATTTTGATATGTGCTTGAATTTGATTTTCAAGTAATTATTAATAAGTTTTTATTCATATTCATCAGAGATATTTTTTAAATTTAAAAAATCAAACAAGAAAGTAAGCAACCCAACTAAACAGTGAGGCAAAGAACCAAATAAAGGAAGGAAGGAAGGAAGGAAGGAAGGAAGGAAGGAAGGAAGGAAGGAGAGAGAGAGAGAGAGAGAGAGAGAGAGAGAGAGAGAGAGGAGAGAGAGGAAGAGTTCTCAAAAGATGAAATAAAAATCTGAGAAAAGCTTTTAAAGTGGTCTTCATCCTTAGCTGTCAAAGAAATACAAAGTAAACTTTTTCATCTTCACCCAGTCAGAATGGCAAAGGTCAAAAAACAAATAATGACAAATACTGGACATGAGGAAGTGGGAACCCTTCTTCACTGCTGACAACAGTTCAAACTGGTGGGGCTACTGTGGAAATGAGTGTGGAGGTGCTTCACAAAGCTAAAGATAGATGGACCATAAGATCCAGCTATATCACTTATAGTTATATTCCCAAAATTATCTCATATCCAACTACAGAGATAACTGTTCACCCCTAATCATTGCTTCTGTATCCACAATAGCCAGAAAATGGAAACTGGATGGATGTCCAAGATCAGAAAGTTACTAAACAGTCATGAGAAGGAGCCTTTTAGAAAGGGGAGATAAATGCAATGATATAAAGGGTTAAAGGTGAATAATGGCAGAGGGAGGGTTAAACTTGGTAGAAAAGTGGAGAGAGGGGAGGATGGCAAAGGACAAGTAGCACTGAAACTTAAAAAATGATATAGAGAAGCTTACTACTGTAGACGCTTCATATAGATATTCAGGTTCTCTCTCTCAATCTCTCTCTCTCTCTCTCTCTCTCTCTCTCTCTCTCTCTCTCTCTCTCTCTCTCTCTCTGTGTGTGTGTGTGTGTGTGTGTGTGTGTGTTCATCCAAAAAACAGAGTTAGAATGTAGTTACCCTACAACAGGACAACAATGCTCCCAGTAAACACTGGAGGCTAACAAATAAGCCAGACATATGTGACTTCTTTTGGAAGTAGGCCAATGAGGTACCATAGATTCCCCAAACACTGCAGGCTATGGCCATTGTTCTTGACAATGGCCCCAGAACTTGACAATAAGACTCTATTGCTGAAGATACACCCACATACTTGCATCATAAAACATGACAAAATTGAGCTGGTACAGATCTGGAAGCTCCATCCTTCCCAACTAGCTTTCATAGTGCTAGAATGTGCTATGGAGAAGTGTAATCATCAGTGACACCCAAGGGAACCATTTTACAATAATCACTGGTCTGACAAAGCATGCCACTAGTGCAATAGTGGCATTAAAGTCATAGAAGTAAACAACCATTTTTTAATTGAATTTAAATCCTACTTTGCAAGATGAAACCTACACCCAATACCATTATTTAGCAAGAACATGTAGCTAAACAGGTTATAGATCATAGGGAGAACTTACTACTATTATGCTGTTCCGCACACCCCCAAATCCCTTTTCGCCTGCGAATAAGGACAGGAGGCAATAATCGGGTATACTGCAAATGAGGACTTTACTGCTTGCCACGGTAAAGCGGAAAGACCTCAGAAAACGGAAGCGGCCTAGCTTAAATACACCCTAGAGTGACATATTCATTTCTGAATGGCTGTTCGCTCACCACCCAATATTACGCCTCGGGATAGGCCAGTGACTTGGCGGTCTTTCTGCCTAGCAGCTGCGCAGATAATTGTTTACTGCTGGGAAAACACGAGGCCAGCGCCATCTTGGAAATGCAAACGTATAGCCACTGCTAACAGCGGCTTCCTACATTATGCTGTTAAATTGGCATAGTATTAAACCAATGCCTAATGGTTTATACCTACTGTCTTAGTTTGGGTTTTACTGCTGTGAACAGACATCATGACCAAGGCAAGTCTTATAAAGGACAACATTTAATTTGGGACTGACTTACACATTCAGAGGTTCAGTCTGTCTTTATCAAGGTGGGAGCATGGCAGCATCCAGGCAGGCTTGATGGAGGCAGAGATGAAGGCTGCTAGTGAAGACTGGCTTCCAGGCATCTAGGAGGAGGGTCTTTAAGCCCACATCCACAGTGACACACCTACTCCAACAAGACCACACCTACTCCAAAAGGGCTACATTTCCTAATAATTCCACTCCTTGGGCTGAGCATATATAAACCATAACACCTATAGATCAATGCATGTCTCAACCCTTAGTGAGAAACTTCTGTTTGCAGTAGATGGTGATTAACACAGAGACCCACGATTGGCAAAGGTGTAGAGGCTACAGAATGATCAGTTATGAAGGGAATGTCTACACTACACCCCTCCTGAGAATCAGGGATCATTGTGTAAAAGGGCACAGGAACGGTGTAAGGCAGAGACAGAGGATGACTCTGTGGAAACACTATCCTTTGTACACAGCAGGGCAGCGGCAGTAGGAAGTCACAGGAGATGTGACAGCATGCACAAAACCTGTGCAAGCACCACCATAGCAAATCCAAGCATGCAGACAGGAGTCAGGCACACAGCTAGGAGTCGACACCTAGCTGTGGTGCTATTGTCAATTGTTAGCTGCTGGGAGGGGGAGAGACAGTTTTCTCTTAGAATGTATCCTCTAGTAGGTCAACCACTCTCAAGCAGAATGTCACACATCCAACAGTATTTGGGGTATGCAAACTGGTCTTGAAGGTTGCTTTGTTTAGTTGATTCTTTGACAACAAGGTTGGATGTGTAAAGAAGGTGGACCTGAGGAGAGATGGATGAGGGGAGTGTCTGTGATCAAAACACTTTGTATGAAACTTTCAAATAACAGTAAGAAGAACCACCTTGAGGGAAAAAAAAACTCTCTAGGATCTAATAAAAATTTCTTTTTGAGAATTCTCAACAGAAGAAACTCGAATGGCTGAGAAGCACCTTAAGAAATGCTCAACTTCCTTAGCAATCAGGGAAATGCAAATCAAAACAACCCTGAGATACCACCTCACACCAATCAGAATGGCTAAGATCAAAAACTCAGGTGATAGTAGATGCTGGCAAGGATGTGGAGAAAGAGGAACATTCCTCCATTGTTGGTGGGATTGCAAGCTGGTACAACCACTCTGGAAATCAGTCTGGCGGTTTCTCAGAAAACTGGACATAGCATTACCTGAGGATCCAGCTATACCACTCCTGGGCATATACCCAGAAGATGCTCCAACATATAATAAGGACATATGCTCCACTATGTTCATAGCAGCCTTATTTATAATAGCCAGAAGCTGGAAAGAACCAAGATGTCCCTCAACAGAGGAATAGAAACAAAAAATGTGGTACATCTACACAATGGAGTATTACTCAGCTATTAAAAATAATGAATTCGAGAAATTTTTAGGTAAGTGGATGGATCTAGAAATTATCATCCTGAGTGAGTTAACCCAATCACAAAAGAATACACATGGTATTTACTCACTGTTAAGCGGATGTTAGCCCAAAAGCTTGGAATAGTGAAGACTCAACCGGCAGACAACATGAAGGTCATGAAGAAGGAAGGCCAAAAAGGGATGCCTCAGTTCTACTTAGAACGAGTAACAAAAATACTCAAGGGAGCAAATATAGAAACAAAACATGGGACAGAAACTGAAGGAGAGGACATCAGGAGACCATTCCACCTGGGTATTCATCTCATGTACAGTCACCTAAGGTAGACACTGATGTGGATGGTTGGAAGTGCATGCTGTCAAGAACATGATATAGCTGTCTCCTTAGAGGTCTGCCAAAGACTAACACATTCAGAGGACGATTAACACAGTTAACCACTGATATGATCAAGGGTTTTCCAATGGAGAACTTAGAGAGAAGACTGAAGGAGCAGAAAGGGTTTGTGACCCCAGGAGGAAAGCAACAATACCAAACAACCAGAGCGCCCCCCCCCCCCCCAGGGTCTAAACCACCAGCCTGGGAGCACATAGGGTGGGACCCATGACTCCAACTGTATATGTAGGGGAGGATGGCCTTGTTGGGAATAGATGGGAGAGGAGTTTCTTGGTCCCATAAAAAACGAACACAGAGTGGGGGGGGGGAATGTGAGGGAGGGGAGGGAGTAGTTGGGGGGGTAGGTAGGGGCACTGCCTCATAGAAGCATGAGGAGGGGAATGGGATAGGAGGTTTCTGGGTGGTGGGAGGAAGTGGGGTAAGGGGATAAAATCTGAAAGGTAAATATAATACTGAATTTTAAAAAGAAAGAGATTTTAAAAAGGAGAAAAAAGAAAGAAAAAAAGAAAAATAGGAGATTTAATAACACAAAGGGAAAGATTTAGAAATTTAGGAGGCAGTTTATATTAATGGAAACAGCATCATAAAAACTGGAAAATCACACCCTCATAGAAGCACAAGGAGGGGGGATGGGATAAGGGGTTCCTGGGTGGTGGGGGAAATGGGATAAGGGGATAAAATTTGATATGTAAATATTACAAACAATTTTAAAAAGGGGAAAAAAAAAAGAAAAGTTGTTAGAACCAACATCTTTTAAAAAATGTCAGCCCTCTAGGAAAAAAAATTTTTTTTCTTGATACTAAAACTTGTTCTGAGAATTGTATGTTGCAGAATACACAGCCTTGGTGTATCTACTCATCAAGCATACTGAGTAGACCTGCCCAAACCTCCGATGTCCTGGAATTCCATCTGGATGCAGTGAAGACACAGCATCAGAGGCTTATCAATTTACTCTTCCCCCCACCCCTCTTCTAATATCTCAACACCCATAATCAGCTTGAAGAAGTTAATGAAGAGTCAGCGCCCCTATTCCCTGGGCTTGGGGACTAAGGTGGTTAATAATGGTCTGTCTTTCTAGGGAAAAGTAGTGGTTTTGTTGAAACAGGGAGGATTAGCTAGGACTCATTGCATAGCCATAACCTATTGGTAGAAATCTGTATAATTAATATCAAGATGACGTTATAATTTCTTAAATGGTACAAAATTTACTTTGATTTCAAATTTAAGGCTTTCATTGGTACGAACTTCTTATTGATATAAAAGTGAGATGAATATTGATACTCCATGGGCATTGTGCCTGTATAACACATTTAGGAATACAAGGCTTAGACCCAGTCCTTCTTTAACTTTTTAAACTGATTTGGGACAGTTAGCCTATGAGTTAAGGGACTATAGCAAATTCATGGCTTTGAGTTTATTGTTAGGGTGTTTTCCATATTTTATTTAGAAATAGCTGAGAGGAGTTAACAGACAACAGTCCAGGTTACCTTACATGGATAGTTGGTTTTCAAAACGTCAGAAGTCCATAGAATTGATGTTACAAATATTTATATATTAATGTTCATTTTGATTAGAGACCTGTCTGCTCCTGACAGCTTCCTGTCGTGGATTCTAAGAAGAAATTGAGCATTCTTGGAGTTACTGCAGTTGTGCGGTGACAGCCACTAGGCAAGAATTGGCTCTTTCCATCTACAGACAAATTACTGTCCAGAAAAGGACACACTTGCAGAATAGTCGACTGATTATATCTGCCTAGACAGAGTAATCAGCCCTTAATAATTCTGCATCACTAAGGTCTGTCAGATGATTCTGGGCCAGAAGGCTGAAGATTTGATGCTCCAACGTTCGGTAGTATAGGGGCTTTCCAGGTGTTCAGTGGTCTCTATAAATTGACTAGGTTTTAGAAGCTATGTTTAGTGCTTCCCATAATTTCAATTAACTCAGTCATTCTGGATTTCTGACAGGGTTGAAGACCTATAGTCTCATAGCCAATCCCTGCTATTTACTTTGAGAGAAAAGATTTGAGAGGGTGGTTTTCAGCTGACATTCATTCTAAAGCCAAGAAAAAAGCCAGGTTCAGAACTAAGTGTTCTAGTTAGGAGAGATGACAGAGGTTCTGGTTAGTCAACAAAATGATGGACTGGGTATTAGGACTATCTTGTACCTCACTGGTACAAATAGGCATAATTATGCTCTAATTGTATTTTGAGAGAAAAGTTTTATTTTAACAGGAAGGGTGATATGTAGGAGGAGCTAAGGTGGGAGGAGTACTGAGAGGAAGAGAAGGAGTAAGGAGAGGAGGAGAAGAAGGAGAGGAGAAGCTAGGTGATGAGAGAGAGAAAGAGGTGGGACATGGAGACAGATGTTCACGTGTCTCCACCAGTCAAAGATAGTTTATATATCTAGGTTGGATATTGGGTTACACTTCTGATTGAGCATTACCAAACCTATAAAGCCTTTGATTAACATTTTTAAAAAATTGTATAAAAGCAAAAAGGAAAAGGGGGCATGGGATAGGGGTTTTCTAGGGAGGGGAAATGGGGAAAGGAGATGGCATCTGAAATGTAAATAAAATATCCAATAAAAAATAAATAAAAAGTGAAAAAAAATTTCTTTTTGAAAACTAGGTTGATGACCACACATGCTAAGCACAAGGAAATGGAAATTACACTTGTTAAACTTGTGTGTGTATGTGTGTGTTCACGCATGTGTGTGTGTGTGTGTGTGTGTGTGTGTGTGTGTGTGTGCGATGTTGTGCAACATTTGAGTATGGGTCCTTGCCTTTCCATTTCTTTGAGAGGTTCTTTCACTACTATGTAAGCCAAGCTAGCTGCCCTGGTAGCATCCGAATATTCCACAACATCTTCCAGCTCCCCAGAGGCATGTGCAACTATTATAGATATATCTGCTGCCTACTCCAGCTTTTATGTGAGGTTTTGGAATCCCGACTCAGGTCTGGCCTGAATAACAAGCACTTTTACCCACTGAACCGTCTCCATAGACTGTGAGTTGCACTTTTTCAAATGTATTTACCTATTTAATAGATGTGAGCATTTTGACTCTGTGTATGTTTACAAACCACACGCATGCCTGGTCCCCGTGGAGGTGAGCAGAGTGTGGGACTCCCTGAAAATAGAGTTAGAGATGATTGCAAGCTAGTGGGCAGGTGCTAAGGACTGAAACCCAGGTCCTCTGGAAGAGCAACCAGTGCTCTTAACAGCTGAGCCATCTCTCAAGGTCCAGGAGTTACATTTTTAAGGTCAGTAGGATCGAGACTCTTAGGCAGGTGAGAAAGACGTGCACTTACCGACTAACCTTGTGAAGTGTTCAGGAATGGATGCTGTGCTCCTGGAGTGAGGGTGCATCCCACTGGCCAAGGAATGGGGCAAGAAGGAAATCCAGCTTAACAAGACTCATTTAGCCAGTGTTGGTTCAAACCTGTGATCTGTGACCTCTTCCCTAAGGGTGGTTTCTGTTGACTGAGAAACAATGTTTAGGATTAGTGTCTAGGGTAGGAGGGTCTGGAGTAAGCATACAAATTAGGCTCTTTTGTAAAGTACATGGGAAATAATACTCAGGAGTTAGGATAGATGTAATTGTCTGGGGGATCCAGGTGGAGCCTTGATCTACAGACAGCACAAGAGAACCAGATTATTAACTACATCCAGCTTTCTGGGTTGAAACAGGTGTAAATCCTTTCCATTGAAGAGTTTACTGTTCCTGGTTTCCCTAGTGCTATCTGTGAGTTCGGGGAGCTTGTGCCCTCTAAGGTGCTCTAGTCTGAGGATGTTATGAAAATAATAATAATAATAAAAGAATATTGATCATCCAGAGCCTCGTGGGGGATGTGGCGGGGTATGGGGAAGGAAGTGCAGGTGAAAATGTCAGCAACCATAGCAACCATGAGTCAGGATCCAGGGAAGGGAGGGGCCATGACAACAAGAAGTTCAAAGTGTGATATCAGATGCTACCCGGAGTCAAGTGGTCCATTAATAAGACACCATCTGGTAACCTGAGATCACTGACGGCAATTACTGTCCGCATACTTTGCACCAGGTCAGAGGAGCTGAGGCTGGGAGCAAAGGTGGCCATCTGGCAAACAGATTATGCAAGCACCCACTCCTCCAGGTTGGCCCAATTGACTGAGAGATTCCTCTGAAGCTGAGGGAGAACACTAATAAACTCCCCAGCTTCACTTATTTTTGACCTGGCTTTTATCACCCGTTTTAAGCTAAGTGGTGTAGCTTTGCTAAACAACACCTCAGTTTTATAGGTCACCATGGTAACCGTTGCCTACATTGTTGGGGTTTTTTTTTTCTTCATTTTTTATAAATTAGGAGATTCTTTTTATTTATATCAGACCACTGGGAACCACTGACCCTTCATTGGGGCTTGTGCAAGTGCCCAAAGAGGTTACCTTTTAATACCTGAGGTCCAAAACTTCATCCTCAGAGCCTCTTCCTCGGCCAGTTTCTGAAAAGGCATCCTGTGAGGAGGCGAAGTCTGGTGTTTCAATTCCAGACTGCCGATGTAGTCACTTTGCCTCCTTTCACTTCCCTGCATGTCTTAAACCTCCCTGGGTTTTATCCTGTAAGTAACCAATAAGCCTTACCCTCGGGGAGAAAAGTTTAAGATTTAGACTGCTATCTCCTCACATTTGGTGCCTCAGGAATAATCTCTCTCTCTCTCTCTCTCTCTCTCTCTCTCTCTCTCTCTCTCTCTCTCTCTCGCTCTCGCTCTCGCTCTCGCTCTCGCTCTCGCTCTCTCTCTCTCTCGCTCTCGCTCTCGCTCTCACTCTCGCTCTCTGTCCCTCTCTCTCTCTCTCTCTCTCTCTCTCTCTCGCTCTCGCTCTCTCTCTCTCTCTCTCTCTCTCTCTCGCTCTCGCTCTCACTCTCGCTCTCTGTCCCTCTCTGTGTCTCTGTCTCTCTCTGTCCCTCTCTGTGTCTCTGTCTCTCTCTATCTGTCTCTCTCTCTCTCTCTCTCTCTCTCACACACACACCTCTTGGAAATGGCTGCTGTTTTTGCCCATTGTCACAAAAGTCCCTCCTTCCCTTGGTAAGTTATTAAAGGGGTGAAAAGCTATCTCTCTTTTTCAGCCAACTGGACAGCACCATGACATCAAGGGAAAATGCCAGAGTCTACTTCTTAAAGCTGGAAAGGGAGGGCGGGTGTTGGGGTAGCATTATGCAATCATTTGAACTGTCACCCTCAAAAGCTCATGCATTGCACACTTAATTTCCAAAGCCATATGCTGGGAGGTGAGAGTTTTGGAAAGTAACCAGGATTAGATGTGGTCATGGGAGTGGAGACCTGGGATAGGATTGGGGCTCTGTATGCATTGTTTATTTGTTCTGTCTTGCCTGTTGGGGTCTCCGCCATATGAAGACGCAAAAAAAAGACAAACTACAGCCTTCAGCATTATGAACCAAATGAGCCTTTATTGCTTTCATTTGTAAACTACCCAGTTGGTGCTATTCTGTTGTGGCAACACAAAATGGACCAAGACCGTTTATTTACACAATTCCAAAAGGCAAAGAAAACGACACACAGCGATCACAATTTCCCTAAGCGATGTCGTAAGTGCTATTCTCCTCTGTGATTATTTTGACTTGACTTGAAATGTTTAGTCAAATACTTCGGCGAATGACTAATCAAAAGGATTGTTAAAAGCGCCTCGCGCAACCGAAACACCTTCACAATAATAACAAGGTTTGTAAGGAATTTGTATTATGCTTTTAATTGCTTTTGTCAGTCAGAAGTATCAACTGAGCCTCCACTTGAAGCTGAATGGTGCAGTAGAGCTGGGAGCTGGCAATACAAAGGAAAGCAGAAAGCCCCTGATTAGCTGGAACACTGGAGCATGCTGCCTGTGATTAATTAGGTTTTCAGGTGAGCTTCTGAACCCTTTATGAACTGTAATGATTTTTTTTTTCTTCAACTCCTAAAATTTTCTGTCCAAGTTTTTAGAAAGATGGCGGCCTAGAACAGGGGCTAGTCCCACTCTCGAGAGTTCTAATTGAAACTGCCAAAACATCCAACACCAAGAGAGACCTACATGAATATGGCAAGCAGAGGAGGGGAGTCATCCAGAGAGAGGCTTTAGGGTGTCTGTGAGGTACAACCCAGGATAGGGGACTGAGGTTGAAGGCAGGAGCTGTGGAGGCAGATGCTGACAATACACAACCATCTTCATCGTCATCTGAGCCACCAGACCTCACCACGGTCCCCGTGGCCACTCAGCATTATTATGGAGGAACTGAGACTTCTAAAGCAAATTATCCCCAGCCCCAACACCTCTAGGAATTCAAGAGGCCATAGTGGTTGAAACACAGACAGTAGGAAGGGAGGAACAGCATTTGTTCTGAAGCTGGTCACCCCATCTCAAGTCTCAGGCTTGTCTATCCCATTGTGTCAGGCTGAACAAGCCAGTCCCTCTCCTTAGTCATCCATAAAAAGGGAATAAATAGTCCCACCTCCCAGTCAGTAGGAAAAGCCCATAGGAAAGTGCCTAGCATGAGAATTTGGGTTTCTATGGGCTGCTTTTCTTTGTTTAGCTTGGCTTTTGAGATAGAGTCTCACCTATGCCACCAGGCCGGGCTTTAAGATGCTATTTAAACAAGAAAAAATATAGGCGTGTTTGCAGTGAAATTATTATGCTTTGAATTCTGAAAGCCAGAGGAAGGCAAGGTGGATGTCATCTGTGGCCAGCGACAAGTCAGCACAGGGAAGTTCCTGATATAGAAATAGCTGTTGAGAGTCTGAGAAGGAAGGGGGCCATGCTTGCTGCAGGAGCTGTGCACTCTACAGATTGACCAACACAGGCATGATCTGATTAAGTTGAGACGTCATCGAATGTCAGGTGGGCTTTTATGCCCTGACGTTTCACAGGATGACTCATTTACATCCAGAGGCCCAATTACTCAATTGTATGGACACATAATGTTCAACTAACAGACTGTGACCTCCTATGGGGCAGGGCCATGTCTTCTGGTTGGCAGGCAGGGTAGTGCAGTGGTGTGGCTAGGGAGAGATGCTTGGATGGATGTCCTTGCTCTTCCACACGTGAGCTCTCCAACTGTAAGCTGGTTAATTACAGTCTCTTTATCTTCAAGATGGAGATTATTATAGTAACCAGATATTTTATGTAAGGTACTTAGAATGGGGCTAGAGACAATAAGAATCCTATCAGTGCTGGCTATTAGATTAGCTTCCATATTTCCGAGAATCTAGAATAATTTGATATATATGATGAACTCCATAGATCTTGCTTCCCTCCTTCCTTCCTTCCTTTCTTTCCTTTCCTTCTTTCTTTTGTATTCCTTGTGATTCTAGGAATCAAACCTAAGGCAACATGTATAGTAGGCAAACACTCTACCATTGAGTATTGCGTTATATCTCCAGCCTTCTATTGTTGCTCGCTTTCTGTGTGTGTGTGTGTGTGTGTGTGTGTGTGTGTGTGTGTTTGATGCACGTATATACATGTATACATGGAGGTAAATGTCATTCTCTGTGTCCTTCCTCAGGACCTATCCACCTTGGTAGGTATTGGAAGCATATTGTCTCTCACTGGGACTTGGGGATGGCTGATTAAGCCAGGCTAGTTGCCCATTGAGCCCCAGGGATCTGCTTGCATGCATTTCTCCAGTGCTGGTAATACAACTATGGGCCGCCATGCCTGGTTTCATGTGGGTCCTAGAACTCTAATTCAGGCCTTCATGCTGCGTGGTCAGGACTTACCCAATTGATCTATCTCCCCAGAGCCCTCTCCACATTTTATTTTGAGATACAATGTTGCTAAATTACCCAGACTTTGGACTTTTTTGACTTTGGACTCACTCTGAGCCCAGGCTGGTCGTCAACCTGCGCTCCGCCTCTTTCAGCCTCCCAAGGAGCTGGTCTTATGCACCTGTGCTACCAGGCCTGGCTCAACAGAAATTTTTTGAGCACAGCAAAAAATCCTTTTCCCCAGTGACATCATTATGCTTTGCTCAAGCGATGCCAGGAGAGTGTGTCAGAGGAATGGAGAGTCTGATGACACTAATCTCCATCTGTAGTATTCATGGCAGAGAAAGAAAAAACTAGGCCTTCTTGGTGGTGAGTGCTTGTCTTTCTTTTCTTTCCTTTCCTTTTCTTTCTTTCTTCCTTTCTTTCTTTTTAATCTTTATTTTTTTCTTTTGTTATTGTTTTGTTTTTTGTTGTGTTTTTTGAGACAGGGTTTCTCTGTGTAGCCCTGGTTGTCATGGAATTCACTCTGTAGACCAGGCTAGCCTTGAACTCACGGAGATTCCCCCCAGCCTCTGCCTCCCGGAGCACTGGGAATAAAAGTATCTGCCACCACCACCCAGCATCTTGTGTTGTTTGTTTGTTTGTTTGTTTTTAAGGAAAAATTGAGAGCAGGTAAGCTGGCCTAAGGTCCCTATGTTCTCTAGCTATGTGTCCCTGACTGCTTTTATCAGGAATATTAGTGCAAGAGACAGAGAGAAGGCCATCAAAAAAAGCCTGCTACTCACGGGCCGGGCTGACAAAAGAATGAGTGGCTCAGCAATGTTGACGATGCCTTGTCTCCAGGTAGGTTGGAAAAAAAAGTTTTCAGTTATGTCTGACATGAGACAGCCAGGAGGACAATTTACAGCCATACCAATAAGAAAAGGAAAAAGATTTTTTAAAAAAATAACTGAGCTTTTCAGGCAAAGGGAAGGTTACATACCTTTTAGGGTTTGTTTGTTTTTTTTCTGTGAGGGGAATATATCATCATCATCATCATCATCATCATCATCATCATCATCATCCTCCAATGCTAAAAACATAAGTATTTATTTACCAAACACTATGCAAATGCTTTTGTTTCTGAGCTGGTTCATTGCTTTAAAACTCAGGCAGGAATCCATCTCAACTTCTGAAGCAGTGTTTGCAGGCTACATCAACTCCACCCAACACCACAAAAAGAATGTAGGAACCACTGGGTAAAATAGCTCTAGAAAAGCCCCCTTGTAAAGCCACCGATTGCCATGTGTTGGAATCCATGTCGGGTCGACCACACACTACTCCTGAGTCCTTACAGAGAGGTTTGCTCAGAAGTATGAGCCTACACTTCTTAGTTTGAAAAGGTCGAGAAAGTGTGTGTGTGTGTGTGTGTGTGTGTGTGTGTGTGTGTGTGTGTTTCTTTTGTAAAGCCCTGGCCAATGTTCTCCACTGTTTAGAATATAAGCCCTACACCCTGTAGAGAAACTGTGCACCTGGGCCTGGCCTCATTACTTAATGATCACCAGATAATTAAGTTGCCAGAAACACAGAACTTTCTGGCATGGCCAGGTATGACAACATTCCTCATTCCTCTCCTCACACTTAAAATGGCAGACCATGGCCTTCCTGGTCTGTCTTTACTTGGGATCTTGGCTGCAGATGTCTTCCAGACAACAGTCCTTGGAGACTTGGCAAAAGGATTCCTGTGTGGGCCAGCCTGCTAAGGTGCCAGTCCTTATAGCCAATGGGTTTTTCCCCCGCTTTGAGAAACTTTCTCTTAAGTCAAATGTGCTTCTAACACCTTCCAAAGATTATCGCCTCAGTCTTTCAGGGCTCTACATTTTTATTACGGCCTTCAACGCTACCTCCCTGGTCAGGACCTGATCTCACTTTTTTCATTTTGAAAATAGCCCAGGGCGAAGATGGAAAAAGAAACAGCTGCAAACCAATTTTTTAAGCAGGTTTTTTTTTTCTAACTCACCCAAAATGTCGTTAGTGCACCTCTTAAATTTCAATAGATCCATTTGTAGAAATTATACCCAAATCAGCAGTTTCCCTGTTCCCATCTTCCTTCAATCACTTCTTCAAAGAACCCCTTTGCAGAAAATCTCTTGTGTCCAGGTGGCCGTGGGAGGCCCCAGGGCCAGTGTAATCCCCCTATGAGGCCGAAATTCTTTTGACAAAAACATTTGAAAAGCAGGGCCACTGTAATGAAGTCCAGAGTTTTCCAGACTTCTCTTAATGCATCCCTCCCGTTTGGCCTCATCATTGACGTGTTGGCTCTTGTTTCTGATTTAAGCTGTCAGGCTGGGTCAAATTGCCCCAACAGCATTAGCACATGTGGCAGAACATTGACAAGATGTTACTTACACCTAATTAAGGCTGAGAGCATGATAAACAACCCTGCATCCTGGCAACCCATTTCCTCTGGTTCAGAGTTTTCTGGATGTTGACCTCAGCCTTTGGAACTCAGGAGGTTTTGATACAGGGGATGCTCAGGGCATCGCTGCAGTTGCTGTACTTGGACTCCGATCACAAATGGAAAAGGAAGCAATGCAAAGAATTGGAAGGTGGGAGGGCATCCTGCATGGAGAGTATGGTGAACCTCTGACCTGAGGGGACTAAGTGTTGCAGAAGGTTCCCTCCTGTCATCTAACAGCATTCGAAGATGGGGCTAAATCCAGTTGGCTAGGCAGATGATACCGAGAAATGTCACTGGCAGAAAATAAAGTGGGAAATGAACCCTTGGCTTAGCACACTGGATATAGCCCATGCTAAGCTCACTCACCAGCAACTGCTCCAGTCGGTATGAAGCAAGTACCAGGTTTTCTCCAGCAGGAGAGGAGGATCTTGTTCTGGCCTCTTCAGGGACATGCCTATGGTCCTCTGTGGTGATATGAGTGAAATCTCTCCTTTAACAGAGGCTGAGAACTTGGGGTCACCCTGTCCTAAGTCCTTCCTCTCTGTCTTTGTCTTAGGATGGCATAAAACCTCTCTAAAGAAACAGACTCCCCTTCACATGGCAATGAGATCACTAAATGTCCCTGGACTGAAGATGTCTTGGCCTCTTTCCTCCACTCCCTTCTCCCCTCGGCTGACAAAGCCAGTTAAGGGTGAAATTCTGTCATTTCCTCTGTGGAACAGAGGTTTTATGTGGTGACAAGTGAATGGGTTTCTTTGCTGAAATCTCGATTCTGATACAGTTGCCAGAGGCAGGGAAAAAAGTCCACACTTTGGCAGAAATAAGCAGCCTTTTGCCTTCAAACATGTTTCCAGTTTCCCTCCTCTCTGTCAAAAGAAAGAATGAAAGAAAGAAAGAAAGAAAGAAAGAAAGAAAGAAAGAAAGAAAGAAGAAAAAAAGAAAACAGTTCTTTGGTGTACATGGAGATAGGGTAGCTTTTAGTCTTCTTTTGCTTGGAAGATTAAAAAAAAATATGTGAATTCATAGACTGTTTGCCCTTCTTCCATCTGTCAACGTGGCTTCCCTTTTTCCACAGCTCCAAGTTCCCACCCCTTCCTTGTTAGAGCCTCGTCATGTTCAGCTGGCACACTGCAAAGCATGTCCATTGTCTAGCGTCTAAGCCTCTCAGTCGGCAGGCAAGAGGAACTCTACTTCCTGGCCTGACATTTCTGGACTCTGATCATGCCAGGTGTGGGGACCACTCAGAAATAAGAAGAAGAAGCTGTTCCTGGTGATGCCCCTGATGCTTAGCCTGATGCTTAGCCTGATGCTTAGCCTGATGCTTAGCCTGATGCTTAGCCAGGATAAGCTGGCTGCAAAAGAGAGTGGTGGTCTGATAATTATTAAAACAAAACGTAAAACTCAGGCATGTAGTTTGAAAAGGAAGGGTCTTACTGAGCCCCAGAAAAGCCAAGAGAAACATCCTGTGTGCTTGACACTGGGGGGTTATTTCAGCACTGGGCACAAGACAGGACAAGGGCTAAAGGTTTTGTTTACTTCCTTCAGGGAGACTTTGTTTTGTGAGAAAGGAGCTCATTTGAATAAATGAGAGGTTTTGTTTTGTTTTTTTTTTTACCTATGATGATGTTGAAGCTGCAGCTTCCAGAGGCATTGACTTTCCATGGCTGGAGAATCCTGGCCCATGATTTCCTTTTCTCACCTCAAGCTGGGACTCGAGAGTGTTCATTTCAAATCATAGCTGAGCTGTGTGGCAAGCCTTCTGGCTGTATGACCCAGGGAGGTCACATGAATTGTGCATGGCTCACACGATGAATCTGACCAGAGAGAGCTGCTTTGTGCCTGTATCCTGGAGTTCATCCGGCTATTCCTAGCCAATCTCTTCCACCATTTCCCATAAATGTGCTCTGTGCAATAATGCCTATCCTCTGGCACCTAAATAAATCTTAGACAACGTGGGAGGGAAGGGAAAGATGAAGAGAGGAAAAGGGAAGGGAAAGGACACATAAGTTTGGGAGAAAGAAAGAGGGAGAGAAATTTGATTTTCTATTGGAGAACTCAAGGGAGCTTAGGTTATAAGTAGTTTTGACTTCTTTTTCCTTCTCTTATAATACTTTTTAAATATCTGGAGCTGAAGACTTGAGTGCCACCTATACCTTTCAGTTTTCAACTACCAGGGAAAATACTTTATTTCAGAATGAACAATAGTCTAGAGGGATGAGCCCTGGGTTCACCAGCAATTCAGTGATGGCCGTGTGAGCCCTCCTTAATGAACAGTTTATCTCTCCAGATCTTAGCTGGCATGTCTGTTAAATGATAGTATGGACTCCGTGACCTATGTGGTTCTGTTGTCCCTCTGTCTCTCTGACTGTTTCTGAGTCCTAGTCAGGGGGTTGATGTCAAGAGTTCTAGATTTAGACTTGACTCTTAAAGGTTATTCTAATCAGACCCAGTATCCCAATGGAATATACGCCTCCTTCCTAATTAATAGTTTCAGATGAAACAAACACAGTGTAATTGGAAACGCGGTTGCTCCGCAGGTGCTCACACTTCATAAACAAGGAAAGCAAAGATGCTTTGAATGGCAAAGTCTACGTTACAGCTTGTCCTCTAGGCATCTGGCAAGGAGAGATTGTGATCTCAGTCCCTTTTAGCAGAGGATACTAGACTGGGTTGAAAGAGATGCTTGCGGATGCTGTGATTTGCCTGTAAACTGTCTCGGAAGACTCACAGGCTGAATGCGCGGTCTCCAGCTGGGGGTGCTTTTAGCAGAGGGTCTGGAAACTCTGGTAGGTGGGGCCTCGATAGAGGAAGTTGGACATTGGGAGGTGGGTCCTTGGGGTATTTTATTTCTGGCCTCTTCCTGTTGTGCACACCACTTGCTATCCACCCGGAAGTGAGACACAGTCTGCATGTGCTGCCGCCACCGTGACATGGACCGTTCCTCCACATGTTTCCTTGCTTGGTGGACTGAGGCTTCTGAAGTGACAGTAGTTAGTTTTCTGATCACTTTGACAAAATGCCTAAAAGAAACTGATTGAGGGAGGAGAATTTATTTTTGATTCAGTTTTAAAAGGATGAAGTCCATCACAGTGGGAAAGCAAGGAGATATGAGCATTTAGGAGTGGGGTGGGAGGGGCTGCTCACACTGTAACCTGCTGCTGAGCTGGCATCTTCTTTCTGCTCTCCCTTTGTGTTCAGCCAGGGACCCCAGGCCATGGCACGGAGCCCTCTCATTTAAAATGAGTCCACCCCCTCCACAATTTAAATTTTTTTTTAGAAATTCCTCCAAGGGAATACCCAAAGGTATACATACCTCTTATACGTATGGATCTTCCAAATCCATTCATGTTGACTATGATTATTAATCACCATAGAAACCATGGACTAAATAAATTGTTCCTCCCTTAAGGTTGTTCCTGTTGAGTATTTCGGTCGCAAGGAAGAAAAGCTAATTACTGTAACAGCAAACAAGCAAAGAAACCGAATGTCCCTGGCTGTGGAAAATACCCATTCAAATGAACAAATGTCCTAGGGTAATTGCTTGGGTACCTGCCCAAGCATCATCTTCTGTGAGACAAAGGATCCTGCTTGTTCCTTACCCAGAACCCATGATAGTGTAGTAAGTAGCTTTGGGGAGCTTCTGTCCAGTACTTGCTACTGGCATTTTCTGAGTTATCCTCTTAGTTGCCTAGAAGGTTCTGGACTAAAACTTGTCTACTTCTGCATCTCCTTTGCCTATTCACTTTAAAAAGAGAACAGTGGGGGAGGGGCATTTCAGCCCTTCCTGTCATCAGGAGAAAGCTAGAGTTGCCCAGGTAACTTTGCACTTAGTTCTTATGTTCATCCAGCCCACCCCACCCCCGTGCTCTCCCCTCCCTTCATCTCCTGCTGGTTCTGGGTGCACTGGAGGATCCAGCGAGCGAGGTGGCATCTGCTGACCCTCAGTCATTAATCAAGCTGCCTGCACCAGAGTCACTTCACAGCCAGGGCTGCAACTTCTTGGCTCCTGGGAGCTGCCTAATAAAATGGCAAGAGGCAGGAGTTTATTTGCTGTCGCAGAGTTCCTGAGAGGAAGGAAAAGATGGTGGTGGGTGAGGGCTGGACCAATATAGGAAGAAACCAGGGCATAGCAATGTTTTGAATTGTGGTGATTTGGGCATCTACAAGCCACTTTTATTGATAGGCTAAAATCCATTGCTTTCTATAAATATGTATTTGCAGTATGTTCAGTTGGAGCAGGCGTAGGAGACTGTCTTGTCAGTTCAAGGTTGCTTTAGGCTACAAGGTGGTTTCTCCCTCCTAACCCTAAATTCAGCTTGCTGATAGTGTTTTCCTGAAGGGACCTTTGACCCTTAGAAGTTTGGAGTGGGTATCTGATTCTTTTTTCCTGCCAAATGCAGGTCAGTCTTTCCTGCAGGCCAAATTGAATCATTCACAGTGTTGAACACCCAGAAGAAAGTTCCTTGAGTCCTTAAGATCAACTAAAGAAGCCAGGTCCCCCAATTCCCAATGATCCCTTCTTAAGGGAACAAATTTACCTCCTAAAACTGGTAACCATTTTCTAGGATTAGAACCTTCCTGGCTCTTACCCTTCTGCCCCAGGGGCTCAGTTTTGCCCCCCCCCCCCCAATCCATCAACTCTGATCACTAAGCCTTTGTTCTGCAAGTTGACATCTTCTGAGTCAAACCAAGTAGAAGCTAGGGATACAGCTGTGAAAGAGTGCAGCAGGCAGTCTCTGGGCCAACCTTTGTGGTTCTTGATGGGCCAACATACAGAAGAGGGTGGCATAGTTTAGGTCTCGTGATACTAAGAAACCCATCGGCAATTACTCAAGCGCTTTGAGGGGTCTGTCAGCCTGACTTCCTTCCTTCTCCACCATGAATGTTTGTGAATTTCTCCAGCTCCCTGGACTCCTTCCTTCTTGGAAATGAGATAGCTTTCTTTTTCTGGACTGTTGTTGTCTGGGAAAACTGTGGCCCAGTTTCATCTTGGAAGGCATCTGGGTGGGAATCAAAGGCTCTGAGATGGCTATCGTTCCAGTTAGAGACCTTGGGTGAAGAAGCCTAAACAAACAAACAAAAAAGAAAAGAGAAAACATGCCATTTCAGCGAAGGAAAAGAGAGTGCAGCAGGCAAGCGTGTTTGAGAGATGTGTCAAACATGTTTGTGGCAACTTTCTTAAAGCGTTTTATTGTCATTTACTCAAGGAGAGAAAAGACATCCTTTATCAATGTGCTTAGTAAATGCTGGTTATTGTTGCTCTAGGGGCTTCTAAGTTAAGAATGATGTGGACCAGATCCACATAGCTTCCCCTCTAGTCACCCCTCCCCCATAGCAGTTTCAGAGGAGAACAATATTCAGTTAAATAACCAAGATAATTTTCTGGTAAGAAGCATTATTTGAGATCATCCCTTGTCTCAGAATGTTTTTTTTTTTTTTCTTCCTGGTCATCATAAAAAAAAAAAAAAGGTTTTGTTTTGTGTTTTATGACCAATAAAGACCAGGTCACATCTGTCCATCTGTCGCACTCCCTACAAAGACCTGGTTAGAGCCACCACAAATTTCACTGAGGCTTTACAGATGGAGCAGTGGGCAAAGCGAAGGGACATCTACAAAGCCACCGTTCAAGCAAATCACAGAGCTAGAACTTAGCCAGGTCTTCCTGCTCAAAGTGTGGTGTGATTTCCTCCTTCCTCCCACTTCTTCATAGCCGAGCAATATAAGACCAGCTGGATCCACTGAGAGGGGTCAGAAGTGAGGAGGGACAGACACTCTGCAGGGAGGGCTGATCTGGAGCAGCCTTCGGCCAAGAATGAGTTTTCTACAAGAGCGGAAAAGTTTCTTAAGTGGCCTTTGGCTTCATAGAAGCTCTGCTTCATCTCTCTTTGACATGGTCCCTGGGAAGAGGGGAGCTGGGGTGGAAGGGATGAGGAATGTAGGGATGGTTGTCATTTCCATGTTGTCTGTTATCCATCCACATTGTCCCTGGGGACCTATTTTCAGACTTGTCTGCTTGCCCAGAAAGGGGCAGGACCTAAGTTCCACAGAAATTAGAAGCACACAAGTCCTCAGCGACAGAAACAATGATGAAGAGAGATGCACGCTGATTCAAACCAGTGCCTCCGACACTCGGGGGCAAGAAGAGCTCAGGCTTTTATTATTTTTACTTTCCCCTTAAAAGCAAAGACACCGCCTCCCCCCCCCCCCCCCAGTTGGAATCAGAGCTTCAGAGAATGTTAGAATTGCAGTGAATTTCAGACATGACAATCCAGATGCTTCATTTCATAAAGGGTCGAAAGCCGAAGAGCTTGGCTAAAGCCGGAGAGGGATCCAGTGAGTCCCAGAGCAGGGTGGAGCCACATCCCTTCTGACTCCTGACACAGGGCTCTCCCTGCCCCTTCAGGTTTTCTGAGTGGGCGACAGCCCGGGTGGAGGAGAGGTTGCACTGCTTGGGGCTGATTTCGATCCTCCAGGACTTTCACATCCGTACTGGTGAACACCTTTTTGAAGTATATGGCAGCCTGCGCCCGTGTTCACTGCGGAGTGGAGAAGGTAAATCAGGGCCCTCTCAGGGACAACAGCCTCCTCAGCAATGGCGTGTGCATCTGAGCAAAGCAAGGCTCGCGGGAAGGAGCTCTCTCCCTCTGCAACTATATCATACCTTTTACAAAAAGTCACTTTGAGGTCACTGGGTTTTTTTTTTTTTTTTTTTTTTTTTGTCCAGTATTTCAATACATTAAATGCAATTACTTCATTGTTGATTTACCTGTCATTACAGGCATGTGTTTGAACATGATTTATTGAGTGAGTTTTGTGCCAGTTGACTTGCGATAGATTGCACAGTATTCAAAGGGGCTCATTTGCTTGGCATTACATTAGAGGCACGATGATTGCAACACAAAGCAATGTAAATGAATTCTGAGAGGCTCCATCATTCATGTTGTCATGTACTGAATCCTATTATTATTTATTACCATAATTGTACTGTGTTTCCTGGGGCGATAAATTAGGAATGATGGGCCCTGCTGACAGTCAAGGGCTGGACTCGCTCTATATAATTTAATAGGGATACTGTAGGGTCTGTGTGTTTGGAGGAGATTTGGGTAATGGTTTAAAAAAGAGAGAGAGAGAGAGAGAGAGAGAAATTTTTTTTTTCTTTTACAAAAAGTATAAAAGCTTTCCAAGTTTTTTCCCCCTTTCTTTTTCTTTAATGCCTTGGCTACATTTAAAGTCCCAATAAAAGCACAAGTAAAAAGAAGAAACGTTCTGCCTTCTAGCACAAGATCTTTAAAACTCACTACCTCGAGACACAGTCCAATCCCCATGGGGTTCTGACAGGTGGTATTAACCCTTGCACCAACAGGGCATCCTTGGGCATAAAGAATCTAGAATAGCTGGGACTTCAAGGGCCATCATGAGGGTAGCCACATTAACCTTGCACTGTATTGAATCTAATGGAGCTCTGGGCACTGCATCTCATCAGGTAGGGCGGTGTTTCTGTAGAAATCAAACCGTGCAGGTCAGAAGCATCAGAGTCTGAACAAAATTGCTACATAGGAAGTAAGCATGTTGAATGAGCCTCGGCAGAGCATGTCACTAAAAACAGTAGAAGAGACCTGAGAGAACACTCATTTCAAGCCTGCTGAAACATTGGTGAGGAAACTGCCAAACCGAGAAGACACACAGCCAACAGACAGACAGACAGACAGCTGCTAGAAATGCCCTGTCTCACCCTGTTATGGTTTAGATACAGAATGTCCCCCCAGAGAGCACATCTGACAGACACTTGACCCCTAGCAACTGGTGGTATTTTGAGATGTTCCAGATACTTAAGAAATGAGGCCTAGCTAGAGGAAGTAGGTCATAGGGGCAGGTCCTTAGCGCTTCTCCCCAGTCCCTTCCTGTGACCAAGAGAGCCCTCTGACACATGCTCCTACCACTAGGATACTCTGCCCAAGCACATAAGAACACATAACTGTGAGCCGAAACACCCCGCTTCTTCCCCTCTGGTAAGTTGTTCTCATGAGTGTGTTGGTCACAGCTACATAAAAGTAACTTAACTACCCCTAAAGACATTAATACTACATTCTACTGGCCTTCTGGGTCAACCAGTGTTCAAGAAGTTCTGGGAAATATTACACGATGAACTCAGATATTACCACAGGGAGCAATGAAGAAAAAAGCCAAAACTGTCTTAACAGTCACCGTGGATCCACCTAGCAAGGTCTGTGACAATCAAGGCAAGGGGGCAAGCTGACGGTCAGATAGTATTAGTCAGAAACATCTTAAAATATCCATTTAATGTAAGCCCAGGTGATCAATTTTATTCAAGGAAATAATCAATCTGCCTTTGAACTCTGGGTCAGAGGTCAGGGGTTTCATAATCCCACAGAAAGAGACTTTGGACAGCACATACAAGAGCCTCTCCACCCTGTATTCTTATCTGCCACCATCAGGAATATCTTCTCAGGGCCTCAGGGGTATGAAGTGGGACACCTGCTGAAGGAAACAAGCTGTGGAGGTGGACATCTGTTGGAGGATAGTGAGTTGGGATGAAATGGAAATCGGGGGTTATGGTTATATACGTAATTTCCTCAGTGGAGACAGCATTGAAGCCATTTTGCTTATTGCTCAAGAGCTTAAAGGAAAGAGTTTATCCCACTTGTCTGAGGTCAGCTGGCTTTCTATGGAGCACGGAATGGCTGTGTTCAGATTGATTCTGGCAGTGCCAAAAAAAAAAATATTCAATACATTGCTGCCTACTACGGCTGACTTGACTGTTAAAACAAGAGAACTTAGGGCAGTTTAGAAAACCCAGATCAGATCCTCTGGGTGTGCCCCCTTTTCTCCTGGGTAGCTGCTGGAATGATTTTTTTAAAAAAAATCACCCCAAATACATTTCATGGAAGCCTCTTATGGCCCTGGCCTGTAATAATGGACTACACCCATTAAAACTTACCATTAGGCCCCAAGTAATTTTTCCATACTTGGCCAGTAACCTGTGCTTCTCACAGGGTGTGAAGGGCAGTGGTCTTGGTGTTTCAGTTCCACAGTAAGTGACAGTCTTCTATGTTATGACATTAAAGAGCCCTCTGAAGGGTAGCTAGTCTTACCAGACACCTCAGAAGTGGCAGTCACCAAGAAGGAACAAAAACTGTCTCACCTCCCAAACACAGGGTACTAGGTTTGTAGGTGGAGCCCATATGCAGTGGACTTCACCTTTTCTTTCGGCCTGCCCAGGGTCTCTGAGATGCCTCAGGCAGAAGGGAGGTGCCACACGGTTCCACCATAGGTTAATCTCTGGGTCCAAGCCCTTCATCGAGACAGGCGGGTGAAACTGAACCATTAGCAGAAGGTTTTTAATTTGGAATTTAGCCTCTAATCCATGCTCTTCTAAAGACCTTGGCTTGTGGCCTAAGTGGATGCAGTCGCTCCTCATCCAATATTTGCTCTTGCTGCTATCCTGATTTTTGTAGAAATTAACCAAGTGCTTTTGTCTATTTATATCACAATTGCAGCCAGATTAGTCCATTAGAAAAAAATCACCACCGAAATTGGCCGTCAGCATTATTAGGGTAAAAGCCCCAATTTATAAAATAATAATGTGAATTATAATCCTGACAGTAACATAGGAAAATACCATTCATGATTCTGAAGTTATGTACAAGGAACAGATTTGGGATAATAGAAGTAAGTCCGGGTGGCCTGGGGCAAGGTCCGGACACTCAGAGGCCACTTGCTTTGTCTTTGAGCCACTGGACAATTTACCAGCCCAGGATTCATTGTTTGGGCACCTCACCAGGGTGCAAAAGGTGATGATAAAAGACAGTACTGATTTGGGGTAGCCATACCTGTCCCTAAGACAATTATGGAAACATGGAAAATACTGGACAACACCCATATGCATTAGCCGGTGGTCTGAGCCCATCATAGTAAGATTGTTATTTATGTATCAGTCTAGAGCATCAGAGCCTCAAACCCCTTTGGCAAGCCTCTGTCTTTATAAATATTTACATTATAACTCATGACGGTAGCAAAATTATAGTTACAAAGTAGCAAAAAAAAAAATCATTTTATGGTTAGGGATCACCACAAGAAGAGGAGCTGTATTCAAGGGTTGCAGGATTAAGAAGGTTGAGAACCACTGGTATAGATAGAGTCAATTTACTCCAAGATAAAACCTAAATATCTTCCTGAATCTTTGGGATGTTAAGTCCCTGACAGTTAAATGGGCAAATAATTCGAATGTAAACATTTGTTGAGTTTAGAAACACTCTGGGGTCAGTGAGACTGCCAATATAACTTGGATACCCTAGAACCCACATGAAATAAAGAGAGAACCAGCCCACAGTGATACCACTGCCTCTCCCTCCTCAGGGCTGGGATCGATGGCATGAACCACCACTCCCAGCTTAGACACCTTCTTACCTCACCTTAATCTTTCTCTTCTCACTACAGGAGTGTCAGGGGCAGTCCTGCTTATACACTGAAGACCTAAAATCAGCAATAGGCCTGACATACATGCCTGCTAACACAAAGTCTTGGGTCTCTGTGGAAAAACACTGAAACAGATGGCTATAAGATATTGTAAACAGGCAGCTTTGGTGGAAATTTACCAGCCTGAGTAGTCATAGACCTTATAAATAGGCAGCCTTGGCAGATAGTACCAACTTAGATAAGGACAAGTGAATCATAGGCAGAGTTATAGTGACCTGTCCCCTGAACCTTTACCCAGCCGATACCCTGTTCTGAAAGATATCTGTACTCCCCAAACACCTATGCTCCTGTGTCATCCCCTTCCCCACATCCTGCCTTTTTATGTATATAACCCCTGTGTGAAAAAGTAGAAATTACAATTTGATCAGACTATAGACAAATCGTCATTCTTTGTGTCTGCCTGTTCCCCCCCCCATCCCCAATCTCTTTCAAGTGACCTCCCTGGACCTCTGTTTAATGCCCTGCTGAACAGGACACAGGAGCCTTACATAAATATACACTTCTGTGCACACACTCAGGCACACTGAGATGAGAGAAGAGGCACTTCCTAGTGCTTGTACACACTTCCGGTACAGAGCAAGACAGTGGTAGCCCAGATGCATTCCACACACACACAGACACACACACACACACACAGACACACACAGACACACACACATTAAAGTAGTAGTAGTACATTTCAGGCCAGAAGACCCCAGGTGACCCCCAAATCCATGGGCATTCTCTGGGAAGCTTATCCATAAAGGCTACCTGGGTTCCTGACCCACCATGGAAGCAGCTTCCTTCTTCTGTGGTCCTGAGGGAGGTTGTGCCTGAGATTCTTTGAAGGGTTTACTCTGAAAGGACCCTTCAGCTAGCCTGACCAAACACTCGGAAAAGCCCTTCATGAAGCCAGACAGAACCCTTCCCTTCCACCCTCAGCCACCAAAAAATTCGTATACAGTGAGTCTTTGGAATTCCCTTTGCTGCTGCTGGCTTTGGTGGGTAGCAGTGAGGGGTCAGAATACACTGGCCAAGGGAAGAGAGGGACTGGTTGATAGGGAAGCCTTGTGGAAGACTGAGGACTCTGCAGGAACCTTCCTACTGGAAGAAATGTGTGACTCGGCTTTGTGCCCCATGGTAGAATGGTCGGGCTGAGCGATCAAGAACCTTGAGCTGGCGAAGGCAAAGCTCGTCTAAAATCCCACTCTGCCACTTGCCAACTCTGCGACGAAGCAAGCCAGGAATCTGGATGTCCTACTGTCTGTCCAGTGTGGTCACACATATCTCCATGGCTGTCAGCTCTTTCGAGAGCTCTGGAGGCCCAGGTAGCTGAACTTGGCCATGAGGTTCACGGCTCTGGGAAGAAGGTAAGATCAATGGACTCAGTCCTCTGGGGTCGAAACTCCAGAATACCTCCACCCTATACATTAGATCCCAACCTTCCTGACACTGCGACCCTTTAACACAGTTCCTCATGTTGTAGCGACCCCCAACCATAAAATTATTCCATCGCTACTTCATAAGTGTAATTTTACTGCTGTTATAGATCGTAATGTCAATACCTAGTATGCAACCCCTGTGAAAGGGTCATTTGACCCCCACCAAGGATTCGAGGCCCACAGGTTGAGAACCGCTGTCATAGACCTTTTCAGGATGGTCCAACAGTGGCCCTAAGCTACTGGGCTCTGCACGTGATCATTGTAATTTCAGCAGATTTACTTTTAGATCATTTAACTTTGTGGCTGCCATTTAATGTCATGTGGCTAGTAGTAAAAAAAACTAAAGTAATCAACAAAGCATCCAAGCTCCCCACATGAAAGGGAACTGAGAACGTCTTTTCCAGGACAGCCATAGCTATCCACATACTGACAGGCGTTCTGGCGGCTATTGCCTGCTCAGGGACTGAGCATCTTGGTAAGCTCGTGAGACAAATTCTGGATGTCTCTTATTTAGTCAGACTCATGGGCCACATTACCCTTGTAAGCCTTGATCCATGTCCATATTCCCTCCTTTCAACCTCATCAAAGCCGTTGCCCTCCCTTCAGAGATGCCTTCCCCATTCGATATCTGAGACTATGAAAGGCTGGGACCAGCCTTCCCACTTCTATTTTCCTCACCGTGTCACAGGGTGACTCCTGGGCTACTGACGGAAAGGAGGGTTTTCATAGAGGGACCCAAAGCTGCCACACGCTTCACCTCTTATGGTAGAAAACTAAAATTGTTACCTTGGAACCCAGTTACACCAAGCAAGAAACGCATCATTGGAACTGGAGGGGTCAGGAAAAGGTTTTAATGAAAAACAGTATTACTTCTAAAGCAACTTAGTCTTTCATTTATTCCAAAGAAAGTCCTCAGGGTGTTTAGGAGAAAAATGTAATAAATGATAATAAGGGTCCAGGCCCTCCACAAAGGCACCACAGCCATAAATAGTCACCTTCAGGAAGCTTCTCCATGATCCTCCAAGCCTTGACGGTGGTCCTGGCCAGATCTTATTCTTCTTCCAAGTTTAGGGAGGTGGAGACAGCCACCATGACTGCTGAGGGACTTGTGCCTTGGGAGATGTCCAGATCCGTGATCACTTTGATGTGGTCAGCCTGCCCCTGATCTCTTCAGTTGTGCAAGCCCTCTGTGGTCTCAGAGCATGTGTGAGCCGAAAGGTCCCCAAACCCCAGGGGCAGCTAGGGTAGCAGATTGGTCAGCCTTCTAACCTTGTTTTCAGACCCTGAACCCAGACTTATGTCACTGTCTCCTGCCAAGAACAGTCAAGAAAAGGAGGAACATGCCTCAACGCAGACATTCCCTGCAGAATTAAAGGTACAGAACTCTGGGTTCTGGACATCCTATATATGACCTCTTTCTGAACATGAAGGAGAGAGGCACCTGGAGTCCACAAATCCAAGATATAAAATGGTCAATAACTGCAACGGCTTCCCTTGTTATATGGTACGCTACCCCTTGGCACCGTTTTCTAGTAGGCTGGGGTCTTATTTTGAATGTCTGGTACAGTTCCTTATCCCTATGCTGCACTGCCTTATTATATAAATTCACGGTCCACATAGTATCTCATTTAATTCTCACTTCCACTTCGTCACCTCCACTGAACAGAAAGGTTAAGTGGCTTAACCAAGTCTTTTAGCAGTAAATAGATTGGGGAATCGGAGCTCCTCACCTGGGCAGTGTGAGGTGAAGAATGGGCTGCAGCTCCCCCTGCTGGCCGTTGTGTAGAGCTACGGTTGCCTCATTCACGGATTTTTCTTGCCACTCTTCTGTTTTCCCGCTCTCCAGTCCCTCCCTCGACCTCATCTTCCTAAGTCTCACCCCCTTTTAAAAATGATTGTCTGAAATCCAAACTTTCTTTCCCTCCACCTGATTGCTTATTTTCATCCATATCAAAAACAAGTCTCACCTTTTATCTTGCAGTTGGCTTGAGTCTATGAACTCTCTGCCTTGGGAGTCCATATTTCGTATTTCGTTCATGCCCCTGCGAATGTCCACATACCCACGCGAACGCGGGAATCACTAGTTGGACTCAGTCAGTTATTACTCACAATAGAAAAAAAGAGACGACATTGGGAGAGAGGTGAGATTGAAACCAGAGGAAGTTAGAGGAGGGAGTGATGTGTGCATATAACCTGTATGAATTATAAAATGTATGAATTTTTTTTCAGAGTTTGGATCCCTAGAATCCAGAAATAGCCGAATGTGGTATAGTGCATCTGTGATCCCAGCACACCTCAGTGAAATGAGAGAGTCCCCAGAAGGTCACAGCAACAAGCCTGGCGTGTGTGGTGATAAGAAACAAGATACCCTGCTTCAAACAAGGTGAGAAAGAAGGAGCAACATCCAAGGTTGCCCTCGTGTACCTGCACATACACCTGTCCACACACATGTGCACACACAGACGTACAAATACCCTGAGTATTCTTAGCAGCTCGTACTTAATATTCACTCAGCATGTAACACAGTAGTAAATTATACCTCACTAGACCTGGGTAACGACTACCATGGAGCAGCGCGGTTGCTTAGTCAGCAAAGGAATTTGTCCAGCTAACCCTACAGTGTGCTCATTTCCCTGCTTATTAAAATGTAGCTACGCTTTA